>NC_135497.1:168930240-169230240 GCF_052857255.1 Amblyomma americanum | reverse complement strand
ACATCGCACAGCACACGGGCGCCTTAGCGTTTTTCCTCAATAAAAACGCAGCCGCCGCGGTCGGGTTCGAACCCGGGAACTCCGGATCAGTACCCGGGTTCGAAACCGACCGCGGCGGCTGCGTTTTTATGGAGAAAAACGCTAAGGCGCCCGTGTGCTGTGCGATGTCAGTGCACGTTAAAGATCCCTAAGTGGTCGAAATTATTCCGGAGCCCTCCACTACGGCACCTCTTCCTTTCTGCTTTCACTCCCTCCTTTATCACTTCCCTTACGGCGCGGTTCAGGTGTCCAACGATATATGGACTCAAATAATAATAATAATAATAATTGGTTTTTGGTGGAAAGGAAATGGCGCAGTATCTGTCTCATATATCGTTGGACACCTGAACCGCGCCGTAAGGGAAGGGATAAAGGAGGGAGTGAAAGAAGAGACGCCCAGTTTCGTTTTTTAGCGCAAGAAAGCACCAAATTTCCTCGGACTACAGGGCTTAAGAGAACGACTTTTTATTGCAAAAACTTGCACGCTATTGTCTTTACCGCGGCTATGGACTCGCCTTTGAATCTAACCGACAGACTGGGTTATTAAAAAAAGCTAAATATTTAATTAACTATCTAATTAGTATGGTTATTAGAATTACTGATGTCCACCGCGACTGACAGTTTGTTACTGAAAAGATGAAAATTGGTTTTTGGGTAAAGGAAATGGCGCAGTATCTGTCTGGCATCTCCGCGGACACCTGAACCGCGCCGTAAGGGAAGGGATAAAGGAGGGACTGAGAGAAGAAATGAAGAAAGAGGTGCCGTAGTGGAGGGCTCCGGAATAATTTCGACCACCTGGGGATCTTAAACGTGCACTGACATCGCACAGCACACGGGCGCCTTTGCGTTTCGCCTCCTTCAAAACGTGGCCGCCGCTATCGGGTTCGAACACGGGTACTCAGGATCAATAATCGAACGCTCTAACGTTACACTGAGCAAACGCGGCATCATATTTTTATTTTTACCACTCTGTTTATAGAAAAAATTGAATGTGAAGGCACACACCTGACATGCCTTCTGAAAGTGCCGATCTGTTATTGAATATTCTTTTCGGAAAATTCGCAAAGTTAACACACGTACCCGCAGTCACCTAGGAGTAGCACACATGTTTAACTTGGCGTTACATAACTGAGAGCCTGCTTAGAAATGTAATTTCCCTTTTCCTGTCAAAGTGGCCTTCACTTAACGGGGTCATCTATATCATGGGCATATGAATATTTACTGAGAAAAGCTGAGAACGTTTTTGTGGGCGACGCGTACAGTCGTGGGCAAAGTTTTGCTGGAAGCAGTTCGCGGAGAAAATTTATTCTTGCATTGCCTCGCTAGCCATTCGGCTGGTATTCTTCAAAAGGATGAAGCACTCATCCACTCATGCTTGGGCGCTTTTCACTGACCCACTTTACCTGACCGCATGGAATAAATGTTTTTTCGCTAACCCGCATGCCGTAAACTTTTCATGACTGTACCTTAAATGCTGCGCGGTGCTGACGCAAGCAGGCTCTGCATTGGCTTTCTTTGTTGATAGTCGTATTAACACTTCAACCACAAAACCCGAGCTGTACTCGTCATGGGAGATCGTAAAAATATCGCCAATGACGAGTCACACTCGTCCGGTCCGGTGTTGCGTTGCTCCCACCGCCAAAGATGAGCTAGGGTCGGCAATTGCTTTGGTCGCAATTTTCAACTCTAGAGAGCAGTAGTTGTCAATGAAAAGCGTTTTCAGCCGCCGCGGTCGAACCCGACCGCGGCGGCTGCGTTTTTATGGAGGAAAAACGCTAAGGCGCCCGTGTGCTGTGCGATGTTAGTGCACGTTAAAGATCCCCAGGTGGTCGAAATTATTCCGGAGCCCTCCATTACGGCACTTCCTTGTTCCTTTCTTCTTTCACTCCCTCCCTTGTCCCTTCCCTAACGGCGCGGTTCAGGTGTCCAAGGATATATGAGATAGATACTGCGCCATTTCCTTTCCCCAAAAACCAATTATTAATTACTCCTTGAGCGCCTGTTTTAAGCCTGACAACTGTCATTGTCCCCCAAAACCGGCCAATAAAGTTGTGAAAACTACAGAAAATATAAAGTGCGTTCTTGGCTGAGATTATGGCAACACTCCTCCTACATTTAATTCTGTGTATTGAATATTCAATGCTAACACGTTATGAGAATGCAATGCAAAAGTCTCGGTTGCAAATCACGTTCGCCGAACGTGAGGGGTAGTGGAAAAAAGAAATTCTGGAAAGAAGTCGGGTAGGACTCGATGGGAATTCGGTAAAAACACCTGAAAAGACACGCCAACGTCACCGGTTTTCACGTGGAAGATGTATACGAGCCGGTCGACAGTGTATCTTTTTATTTTCCGGTTACACCTTTCTTGTTGGGAGTTCTTGTTGCTTTTGACGCTTTGAAAATTTTGGAAAAACCCTTGCTTTATGCAATGAGGAGCAGCCTGCCAGTACTTACTCGACAGCGTGAGCTTCTTGCCACCGTCTGCGGTAAGTAGTACGTGCGTTTCGCGAACATCCGCCTTACAGGCTGCGATCAATGCTTCCTGCGGGTAGCAGCCTAGCAAATTGTTTCTCGCGCATTCTTGATTATCTATCGATTTTCTGACACTTTCTGCCGCCGCCTTTTTGAGTAATGCCCTGCGTTAAAGAAAGTGAGAGACAACAGAGGTCGTTTCGCGTTTGTTGCAATTTTTGTCGCTCCGGCTGTGAAGATCTATACAGTGGAGCGGCATCCAAGGGAAATTAGAAAGGTTTTGCGACATCCCTTATTTTTATAGACTCCCCCCCCCCCCCCCCCGTCCTCCCGCTTTTATTTTATTTCGTCCTAGCGGAATTTTAATCGCGCTCTGTCGCCTCACGCACGAAGCGTGAAATAATTTTTGTGGTCATCTGCGAAGGTCGCCGGCGTGTAAATTTTTTTATTCTGGGAGCGGCTACGTTTGTGAGCAGATTTTTAAATATCCGGGTAAGGGGCCAATTTCCAAAACTGGGAGGCGGCGCCTGCTTGCGAGGTCTTTCCTGGATGCTGCTCTGATCACTGGAACTTCTGCAGCCACGCAACGAAAGACAGTAACGGCGTAACGTCGAGAACTCTCACATTAAAAGTACTACATGTGCTCCATTCATGCACGCCGCATGGACTTGTGGAGAAAACAAGTAAGTTACTGCCATTCAGGTGGTGAATTTGCAAGCCAACGTGGAAAGGAATAAAGCTGCTCTTTCCGACTGACAGGGCGTGTTCGAGAACGTGCTTGCTGCCTCGTTTAGTGGTATTTGAGATACCGATTACTTTACCGTCTTGCCTTGAAGAAAGAACTGCGCCGTCCTCCTCCCGCCTATCCCACTTCCTTCAGGGGAGGAAAACCGTCGCTAACCCGATGCGGCCCGTCGTCCTCGTATTGTGGAGCGGTGCACAAAGACGATGTCGCAGAGTAACGTCACGGAAGGTGAAATTCGGTGTGTTTGACCAGGTGGCGGTGCGAAGAGCTTCTCTTTAAAACAATTACGCGCGCACGCTGAGCGCAAATATGACAGGGGAACACGCGAGTGCGCGGCTTCGGTACGGCTGTGCGCCAAGCTGCGGCTGTTTTTACTGTACACGTCCGAGCCCCTTGGTGTTTGCGCATGGTGTGCTTTGGAGAGGCGCAGGCCTCAGTGATGGGCGGCTTCCCGCTTGCACGGGCAGGCCACGTGGTGAGTGGGGCCACCGTGCCTGAGCCACCACCGCCGTGCGATGTGCGAAAGTGCCGAGTCACCGCGTGAACGAAGCCGCTTTCGTGCGGCACGCGAGCGTGGCGGGGCGTGCCTCCGATTCGGGAAAACAGCCCGCAGGCGCGCTCGCGTGCTGCCTCGCATATTGGTTCTGAGAGTAACTGCGATATTATTTTCTTTATTCGTTGCTCGGCAGAGCGTTAGGCCACGCACGCACCTGGATCTCTTTGAACGTTGCTTAAGAAGTGATAAGCGAACGTCATGTTGTGCAAAAATGCTTTTGTGTGTAGTGTTTACTAAATACAAAATTGCACTCAACTTTATGCTGCGAAGCAGATTAAATTCAAACTGTAGTGTTTGTTTTTATGGTTTGTTTGTTTATTTTCTTCCGCCTGGATTTAAATTCACGCCTTTGTTCATTACTTGAACAAGTGCAGTAGATTACTTTGCCCGGCCCTGATTGTTGACGAGTTTGTATGGGTTCTACATAGCTCTCTGGTGCGAAAAATATTTGCAGAGCCGGACCAGCGCAATCTTTGCCGTTACAGTGGTTTCGTCTCAAATAATATTCAGAGGACACTTTCCGCGGACAAGAATTTCGGCTTGTATCTCGCTGCCAAGAAAAATTTAAACGAAAGCTACTGAGAAATGTTCTCCTCGTGGCTTCTGAAGAAACCTGTAGGAGCGGCATTTTATTGCAGTCGCTTTATTTTTTATTTCTGCCGACATACCGTTTAGTCAGTGTTCTTTAGTGCGCGCTTCCTTCATTGTGTCTCAACAAAGGTGGGTTTGGTTTCATGCCATGAAGGGATGTAGCGTTGCTCGTTTTTTAACCGATTTGTTTTGCTGATGGGCATCGCACGCAGAGGCCGACGCTCTCCAAATATGACCACATCATGAAGATGTCAACAAATAAAGGAAAAAAAGGGCCATGTGCTTTCGTTCATTCTCTCTCTCTCTCCTTCTTTCTTTCTTTCTTGTTTGAACTTTATTAAATGTGATATGCCTCGTAAAGCATCCCCCAGTGTTGAGCAAAGGGCCGTACAACGGCCTGTGACGAGGCGAGGCGGCCTGAAAATATGCGCATGCGCAGAAAGTGGTTGCCGGTTTCATCCTCCTTTTTCCGCCGCTTCATTTGTTTGGCACTGTTCTGATACTGTTAAAGAATCAGCTGGGTGTACAAACCCCGCACACAGGAAGCAGCTTTGTCTATAGCTGCCTACAGCTCGTCATGGTTTTTAAGAACAAACTTTTTCAGCCGATTTTTTACTACAACGGCTAAAAAACTTGCATACCAGTGTCCAGCGTTCCTGCTCTGCAAGGTTCAGACACCCGACTTTGGAAAAAAAAAATGTAAAAATGCCTTGTGCGGAGGAATTACAAATTTCAATCAAGCGAAAATGTAGCAGTTCAATTAAAAATTCGCAATCGATTTTAATTAAATCTTACTGCGAAATATGCCAGAATGTTTCGAATATATCCTAATTAAATCCAGAATCATCGCGAGACTACTAGTGATGACAAACTCGCCGTAAACGTATACCAGCGCAGTAGTCGACAGACGCAAGTCGCTGGGCCAATAGCCTCGGAGCTTTCTGTCGTGCCTGGTGTTTCGACCTGTGAAAGTTGGTTCACTCGCGAGGAAAGTACGCATCCGCAGTGTATCAGCAGTTTCTCCCCTAGCGATTGTTCTTACCGCTGACTGGTTTATAAGCAATTTTACTTCACCTTTACTAGCCTGTTCACTTCGACGCCTAGTGTATGGCGTTGCTACCAATGTGAAAGAACAGATATGACAACTTTGATCTCCACGAAAGGGTCAAGTTAGCGCAGCTAAGGGCATACGTACCAAAAATAAAAAAAAACGAAAATCACATGTTAGGGACCCTGCGTTATCGAAATGGCTGCACAACAGGTCTTTTTTTTTTTTTTTGGCGTCGCGATACTGAATTTCGATCTTTGCTTCCTGGCCCTCCTCGTTTTCAGTCTCCTGTCTTCTCTCCGCGCTCTTCGTGGACGCGGCTTCAACGCAATTGCTAAGGACCGCGGTGCGCGCGCGCAAAATGAAGTACATGTTTCTAGGGGTTCAACTTGCATAAATTTCTCCATGGAGGTTCCTTGAAAATTTTTTTTATAAGCTGTGGCTCTTCACCAATGGAAGTTTTGCTTGGTTAAGTCACTCGCCAGCGACCTCCGGTGCACCCCCCCCCCCTCCATTTTTTTTTCAACGAGCCTCATTGCGCGAGGTTGAAACAGCAGCGAGCGTCTAGAGAGAATTCGTTCCCAAGATGTGCAGGTCGCCGCGACAGCGAAGCACTTCTGAAGGACAGACTGTCTCAGAGGGTTCTTCCATACCGTCGCGGACGGTGCATGCAAGAGCGCTGCCGTCCTCACTCCGCGATCTGTCTGACTTGCGCGACAGAATCATGCGCGGATTTCGTCATTCCCCCAAAAAACTGGAGGGGACAATTAAAGTGCAACTGGACCACTTTTTGAGAATTTCTATATATTCAAGGATTCAAATCCATATAGGCTGTAGGTAAAGCATGCCAAGTGTCGTAATCGATGATTTAATTTTAGGCCTAAAAATCAAACCGTAGATTACGACACTGTTTTAAATGCTAGCGCAAAAGCACTTGGCATGCTTTACCTAAAGCCTATATGGATTTGAATCTTTGAATATATCGAAATTCTCAAAATGTAGTGCGGTTGCCCTTTAAGCGCCCCCGTTAAAGATCCCCAGGTAGTCCAAAAAATATTTCGGAGCCCTCCACTACTGCACCTCTTCCTATCTTCTTTCACTCCCTCCTTTATCCCTTCCTTACGGCGCGGTTCGGATGTCCGCCGAGATAAGTGAGACAGTTACTGCGCCATTTCCTTTCCTCAAAACCAATTTTCATTTTAATTTTTAGGCTTTTTCTCCAAGCACTAAAGGCGTGCGGGGAAGCTTATTGTGAGGTCACGGAAGGTACGATTTCAAACTTCTGCTGCAGTCAACCACACCCTTCCGTGCCTCATTGGATGCTGCTAAACAACGCTCGGCGTGCTTTGCCTTCGGTGCCGCTGTTTTTTTCCTTCAAAGCAAGCGTTAATGCGTTGGAAATGCACCGACACCTTCGACCACATCATCATGTGTTCCTCATTTGGCGCTCTGCGCTGCGGAGAAGCTTGAAGGCCGTTGCAATTTTAATCGGAGATTGCGTCACTGACATCGCACAGCACATCGAACCCGACCGCGGCGGCTGCGTTTTTATGGAGGAAAAACGCTAAGGCGCCCGTGCGCTGTGCGATGTCAGTGCACGTTAAAGATCCCCAGGTGGTCGAAATTATTCCGGAGCCCTCCACTACGGTACCTCCTTCTTCCTTTCTTCTTTCACTCCCTCCCTTATCCCTTTCCTTACGGCGCGGTTCAGGTGTCCAACGATATATGAGACAGATACTGCGCCACTTCCGTTCCCCCAAAACCAATTATTAATATTATTAGATTGCGTCACCATTTCAAATGCTAGCCCCAAAAGACTCCGCATGCTTTACCTCCAAGTTTCACACGTTCTACTCCTTTAAGCTCGTTAATTTCTAAGCCCTTTGCAGTTGCCCTTTAACGCTGTCGCGTTAAAATGAGCGCCGGACTTTAAAAGCGCGTGCGTGCAACCTCCCCGGTTTCAACGATGCTTATATTTCACAGTGCAGATTGCATTGCAAGACACGCGCTGCACCGCTCCTCTTATCCAATATGATGACAGTGACGGTTTCGGGCGGCCACCATGCCCTTGGAGTCGAACCTGCTACGCCTACCTTTCATTTTCTCCTTACCCCTCCCAACGATTGCGAGGAAACGGGCGAACAGCCCGGAAACGAGGTATACCCGCCGCGGTGGCTCAGTGGTAAGGGCGCTCGGCTACTGACCCGGAGTAGCCGGGTTCGAACCCGACCGCGGTGGCACCGTTTCGTTGGAGGCGAAACGCAAAACGCACCCGTGTGCTGTGAGATGTCAGTGCACGTTATAGATCCCCAGATGGTCGAAATTATTCCGCAACCTTCCACTGCGGCACCTCTTCTTTCACTCCCACCTTCCTCCCTTCCTTTACGGCGCGGTTCGGGTGCCCACCGACATATGTGAGACAGTTACTACGCCGTTTCCTTTTCTCAAAACCAATTTTTCAGCTGTTTTAGAGAAGACTAATTTTCAAAAGTAGGGTTCTTGGGCTAAATATATGGCTTTTGCGGAATAGTATTACCAGTGTTGGCGGACACCGAAAAGCAGGCGAATTGTCTAAAGTACTAAGCTGGTTAGCTAATTTCTGATAATTAACTGTTTAAATATCACAGCTAGGCAACTGGTTTCAACTGGAGATTTGTAGCTGGTCGTTAGTAATAGCCATAACAGTTTTTTGAATTACGAAAACGCGATTATCTTCGACGCTGTGGCTCGACAAAGTTTGGAGCACGCTTAAGCTTCGCCTTTAAAGGGACTATGCAATAAATTAATTGAGATTACGTGAAGCAGACGAGAGATAGGCATTTCATCACTCGTCACCCCAACGCAAGGATTTTTATGCTAGCATCAATAACAACGAAGATGTAGACGATTAAAAATTACACTCCTCCTCTCCCCCCTCAACTCGTACACGCGGGGCACCAGACAAAAATAAAGAAAACAGGCCTGGGACTGGGCCCCGCCTTTGAATATGTCATCAGATGACGTTCGCTTTGCAACTTCCGGTTGTCGCTCCTAGCCTCCCAGCAGCAGCGTCGGCGGCGTGGCGGCATCTCTCCGGTCTCTCTTCGCCGTAAGGAAAGAAAAATCTCTTCCCTTACGGCGCGGTTCAGGTGTCCACCGAGATGCGCCATTTTTTGCTCACGGCCAAAGACGCCGACGACACCGGCTTTCCTGCGACCCGAGCTCCTTAACGCTGTCGCGTTAATTTTGTCGAGCCACAGCGCCAAGGGCAATCTAGTTTTCTAAATTCTAAAAACTGATATGGCTATTACTAACAACCGGCTACAAGTCTCTATTTGCAACTTGGTGTCTAACTGTAGTAGTTAAAAGTTAATTATTTAAAATTAGTTAACCAGCTTACTGCTTAATACGATTCAACGGTTTTTCTGGTGTCCGCCAACACTGGTAACAATTTGCTGAAAAAGCCAAATTATTTACTCAAAAAGCCTATTTTTGAGGATTACTTAGGCTACCTTGAAGCCCGTGGTATAAAATTATGCACAGAGAAACACACTGAACCAAGAGAATATTTAAGAGGGCGACTCCCGCACTGCGGGATCAGCGCCAGAAATCAAGCAAATCATGTTGACTAGTAACGCGATTGACTAAGTTCTGATGGTTAACTTTTCAGCTATTACCGATAGGCACCTTATTGCAATTAGAGATTTGTAGACGGCTGTAGTAATAGCCATATCAGTTTTAGAATTTCGAAAACGCGATTACCCTCGCCGCTGTGGCTCATCAAATTTGTGCCATTTATCCGACGCGATTTGATGGACGTTGCTTTGCGCTCCCCATAGGCGCGCGGTTTTCGAACGGTGCGAGAAATGGCCCAAATTTGTTGAGCCACAGCGGCGAGGGTAATCGCGTTTTCGAAATTTTAAAAACTGATATGGCTATTACTACAGCCGTCTACAAATCTCTAATTGCAATCAGGTGCCTATCGGTAATAGTTGAAAAGCTAACTACCTGAATTTACTCAATCACTTAACTAGTTATCATGATTCGCCTGTTTATTAGCGTTCGCCAACACTGATATTATAAAGGTGCAAAAATTTTCGCCTTACATTAAAAAAAAAAACCATTTATAAAAATTAGTTGCTGGCTTTCCTGAAGCATGTGACGCATAAAAGCCTCGTTTATATATAAATGAGGCTCTTACTCTGGAAGCATCCGCTGAACCGACGCATCCACTTCGGAACGTACCGATATGGTGCACCCGATTGGTACATGCAAAAGTGACTGCTGCGTGACGATAGCTGACCCGTTTTTCATGTTACGTCATACCTCGCCTGAAACTGCACTCGCTGTGCAAAAGGTAATATTACAAAACTTGCGCTATGGGTATTCACGATTAATATTAAGGCGTTAGGAAAAAGAGACAGGTGGCTGAATTTTATTTTAAGGCGGTGGAAGTTTTTATGCAACTAATGTGATCCGAGACGGTAGCGGCAGCATTGGCCGTTTTTCGGAGCAAAAGAAGGCATCGACTTTAATTAATCACATTTGGACGTGCGCAATTCCAAATATAAGTGCCAGTTTAGAAGTCTTCGAAACGGGTCACCGGCGAAGCGGTTTGGTGAGCTTTAAAAAAAAATCCGGCCATTTTGCTCTTCTTTTTAATGCGAAAGCATTACTTAGGATACGTCTTCGAGTTTTCGTGGCATATTTTGCTCTGTGTTTGAGCCTCATGGTGCACGTGACAGTACTCGTTCGCACATTTTGGCAGATTATTGATAGTTTTCACTTTTTATGGGGGTGGTGACTATCATTACATGCTAAAAAGTGAAAATCCGTATGCATGGATTCCTGCGATGGTATCTATTCAATTCAACTTAGGTAGTTTTATTTCACCATATATGGTTGGAACTATTGGGAAAAAAGCTGCTCTAGGCAACCTGACGAGGCACAAGAGGCCATAACTATTAAGGTACAGCAGTGCAAATGCGTTGATAGAAGACAATGCGACAAAAAGAAAACTATTCTGGCACGTTCAGACACTACTATACTATACGATGCGAAACAAGTGGGTCTTTATGGAAGTTGTACTGGGACAATGTTATCGGCAAGATGTTAAGTATACAGTGTTAATACATGACAACAAATCCTCTTGGTACTCTTCCGCTCTCTGGCTAAGCTATACTCCTCCTCTCCTTCACTGATCCTGTAATCTCGTTTCATTTTTTTTCTACTTTCGTGAAACATCTGTCCTGGTCTTAAATTCCAAATCGTCTTGGATCTTGGTGTGGTTCTTGTTTATTAGTCGTTCGACGGACTGAACCTATCAGAATATGCTTCTCCTCCCAAAAAGGTTTTCAACTTTTAAATAAAGTCTATTCTCCTACTCGCTCTCTGCCTTGCGTGAAGCAATGAGAAATATCGTCTCAGTGCAGTATTTCGCTGGCAGCCATTTTATCACATTGAGCAAAGCTGAGATTTGGGCGAGCTGGTAAGCATTCATGGTGGGTGAACAGCGCAACAAAGGCGGGACAAAGGCGGGAAAGCGCTTGTCTTGCCTTTGTCCCGCCTTTGTTGCGCTGTTCGCCCACCATGAAAGCCATTTTATCCTCAGCCCTCTTTTGCACCAGCGTCGGTTTATCTGTCATTTTCCTTCACCAGTGAATACTTTGTTTCAGTTTCACCCTGCTACCTTGCCCTTTTCCTTGGCATCGGTATTTACTCGCGAGCCATTGAGTTCTCCTTTACGCAGTATCGACACTGTAGTGATGTAAAGGCTTGGCAAACTTTCGCCACCCATCGCTTTCCCCCTGTGTGCTTCAACCATTCTTCAAACTGAACCTTGCTTTTTGCCCTCCGTGCTTCAAGCGATGGTCACCCTTTGGACTGCTCCATTAGTCGCGCACCATGTGCGCCTAAAGCTGGCCTGCCGATTGCCATCTGCTTTATTTCAAGTGTAGCTGTCTGATCCAAGACATACAACCGTGTTTGCAAACGTCACGCCCGACACCTCTGCTCCCTTCCAGATTGCGCGAATTCCACATTCATTATGGCCTTGAATGGATTAACAAATGCACAATAATTTTCCTAATATACTGAGAATATATCGCGGTTATATTGATTTATATTGCTCTCATTGAATTCCGCCTGGGAAGGCAGCCGACTGGCAAAAAACCTTTGGAGTTGGTCGTTCGAAACCACCACCTCCACCACTAAGGTAAGCTCAGAAAACTGTTTTCGCGTTGAAGTTTCCAGCATCTGCACTGGAAAGAAGAACATCTTAGTGGAAGGTTTGTCTTGAATTCCTCGTTGGAACTTTACTGGATCCAGTAAGACAACAGGCATGCGCGTTCTGCAAACTCATAGACCGGACGTTTGCCTTTGCTGCATTCTCTTCTCCTGGGGTATAATTTAAAGAACTACAGTAGGTGTGTGTGCGCGCCAAAAAGACGACGGCTGAAGCATGCAAACGTGCCTGGTAAGCTCGCAGGAGCAGCCTTGCACCAAATTTAAGCACGCCAAAAAGGTGCGGCGTGCACGCCAAGAGAGACTCACAATAAGCACGAGTTCTTGTGTGTAGTCGACTTTAATTCTTCTGAAAGGATACTGCTGATTGCAGTTGCTATGCGGTTTAACGTCTCGAAGTGACACATGAGCTATGACGGACGCCGTTGTGGAAGACTCTCGATTCATTTAGACCACCCGAAGTTCTTTCAACGTGCGCTGACATTGCACAGTACACGGGTGCCTTTGCGTTTCACGTCCATCAAAACGCTGCCGGCGCGGCCGGGGTTAATGACGAGTCCTCCAACCACTTTCTAGAAGATCATAGTGGGACGTCCTTTGAACTCGCTTGTCAATCGTATATGTATTCATAGTTTGTTTTGCGCCCTCAGCGATGCTCCCAGAGTTTTGTTGAAAGCGTTCATGAATGATCAAAAATTTACCATGGCGCAGGCAAAGGAAATAGCACCAATATTCGCTTTCTTAAATGAAACATCGATATTTCCTTTGCGCTACGTGGTTAGTGGAAAATACGAACAGAAGCCAACACGTACACAAAAATATGGAGTGGACAAGTGCTTCTGTAACGTTTTTTTCGTTCTTAATGCCCCCCCGTGCTCTATTATCCGAATAAATCTGATCAACTCGCCCCGAGAACAGTTTCCTCTGACATCGAAGAAAAGCCAGGCAGATGATACAGTGTTATGCAAGGCGTAGTACATCGTGCAGAATACAGATAATGGCTGAAAAAACTGTTTCAGAGGTTTCTAGGTGACAAATTTTATACCAACACCTCTATTTTCGTTTCAGCGAGATCCTGACCGCCGGAACGGTGCGCCTAAAGTGCGTAATTGTGTTCGGGTTCTTTTATTAGAAAACTGCTTATGAAATTTCATTTAGTGAAGAAAACGTTTTGATATGTACTTTGATGCGCTTTTGCTGCGGTTAACATTTCACTAAGTTTCCTTTAGCGTCGTCCAGTGTTCAGGCTAATCATTTTCTGTTTTGGCAAGAGGGGTGATGTACACAATGGAAACCCGTTAATTCGAGCCCACTTTATTTGAACTGACTTATTGCTGCTTTCATATAGCACGTATATATGAGAGCAGACTACTGGCAATTCGATTGCATTACCGAAGCTGTTAGCCCGAGGAACATGTCTGGTTAGTTGGTGAATTATTTGAAACATGCAAAGGTGGCAAGAGCGGCACATACACAAGGCAGGACAGGTGATGAGCGCAGCTGACAGCTGAATTTACTGCAGCGTCTCCACCACATATTTATGATTAAAAAAATGGCGTACGTGCCGAAGGAACACTTAACACTTCGCAGGCAACAAGGGGAATAGGGGAATATATTGGAGCGCCCTCCAAGAAATGCAAACTCGCTTTCAAATAGTGATAATAATTGGTTTTTGGGGAAAGGAAATGGCGCAGTATCTGTCTCATATATCGTTGGACACCTGAACCGCGCCGCAAGGGAAGGGATAAAGGAGGGAGTGCTCGGCTACTGATCCGGAATTCCCGGGTTCGAACCCGACCGCGGCGGCTGCGTTTTTATGGAGGCAAAACGCTAAAGCGCCCGTGTGTTGGGCGATGTCAGTGCACGTCAAAGATCCCCAGGTGGTCGAAATTATTCCAGAGCCCTCCACTATGGCACCTCCTCTTTCTTTCTTTCTTCTTTCACTCCCTCCTTTATTCCTTCCCTTGCGGCGCGGTTCAGGTGTCCAACGATGTATGAGACAGATACTGCGCCATTTCCTTCCCCCGAAACCAATTATTATTATTATTATTATTATTATTATTATTATTATTAAGGAGGGAGTGAAAGAAGAAAGGAAGAAAGAGGTGCCGTAGTTGAGGGCTCCGGAATAATTTCGATAACCTGAGGATCTTTAACGTGCACTGACATCACAAAGCAACGGGCGCCTTAGCGTTTTGCTTCCATAAAAACGCAGCCTCTGCGGTCGGGTTCGAACCCGGGAACTCCGGATCAGTAGCCGAGCGCTCTAACCACTGAGCCACCGCGGCGGGTCTTTCAAATAGTGCAAGTAACGTTTCGCTGATACCATCGTGGCCATTGTTCTTTATAAAGAGCGCTTCCAGCAGCTTCCGTGCGACTGTATTGCGCCTCTGTTCCAGAATATTAACCGCTTTCAGCCATGGAGGCCTACATGTGCCGAAAGCTTTTTGTAGAGAGAGCTACATTACGGTAGCATTTCGAGCCTTCAGCGTGGCAGTGGCACGTGACCGTGGCGGCAGCATGTGACGGTGGTGGCGCAGCCACGCCGTGGCTACGCCGCCACGTGATCACGTGGTTGGTCACGTGACCAGTCACGTGGTGTGGAGCAGCTGCTGCTGCCGGCGGCGAGGCGTGCCGGCGAAACCGAGCTGCAACAGCTCTGCGCATGCGCCGTGTCAAGTGGGACCAAGATGAAGAAGGACCGCCCAGTGAAACGGAGCGGCGAAAGACTGACTTTGCAATTCAACTGAGCATTGCAAGTTCCATTAGACCAGCTGTAGCTATTGCTTCACTCCAATTTTAACCACAGCTAAACCACCGCCATTTTTTTACAATGCGCAGTTAAATGTGCGCATTGTCTTTAGTACCTTATTAAGGCTCGGAATGTTGGCGACGGCTTCCGCGAGTGCGCTGCTTTCATTTCACGCGACCACAATCTAACCAGCATGCTTGGCCGCGTTGCCTTCAAGCCTGTGGAGAAGTGTCCAGTCGGCGTGCTTCATGTATTGTGTGCCTGCGTGTTCAATCAGGACCACAGTCCACCTAAATGCCTAAAAAGGTGTGTGATATGCGGAGTAATATGTCACTCGCTAACACAAGCGAGCCGAAACTATCCGTTTTTTTGCGGCCAAGAAAAACAGAGGAGAAATCGGCAAAACGGCGCGCGCAGCAAAAATCAACTGAGAGCGCGGCACCTGCTGAGAGGACGACAGGGTGCGCACCAGCCCAAATGAGGCACAGCGGAAAGCGGGCAGTCAAAATTCTGCATAACGATAACACAAAAACTACCACAAACATTCGCACAAGGCTGGACCGGGTGTTTGGAAAGTGTCTTCACAGAGGCAGTTGTCTCGACTTTGATACGCACCGAATAGTACTGAAATGGAAATGTTGAATGGTACTGCAGAATGCGTTAGGGTCAGCGTGATTGTGCGTGACCTGTGTGTAGCAAAGCGTGCATTGCAATGTGCCTTGCCTCGGCTGTCGCCACTTTTCCTTAGCTGGATGCAGCAAGAAATCAAGAGTACACTTAACCCGTTGCTTTGTTTTATGCTATGGTCTCCCACCATATGCGGGTTATGTTGCCAGAAATAAAATGCCATCGAAACGTTTCCTTGTACTCTGAAAACCAATCAACACCCTTGAGGCCATACTGCCATCTTTACCACCTGTACAAATCCTGTACTTTTGTCCGCCGCGGAGGCTCAGCGGTTATGGCGCTCGGCTGCTGGCCCTAAAGACGCGGGTTCGATCCCGGTCGTGGCGATCGAATTTCGTTGGAGGCGAAATTCTAGAGGCCCGTGTACACATGTGCGATGTGAGTGCACGTTAAATATCCCCAGGTGGTCGAAATTATCCGGAGCCCTCCACTACTGCGTCCCTCATAGCCTGAGTCGCTTTGGTGCATAGAAACCATACCCCCCCGGCCCCCCCCCCCCCCCCCCCCCCCTAAAAAAAATCATGTTACGCCATTTTCGATAAGTTTTGGTTCCTTCAAACACCCTTTTAAGAACCGATGTAATTGTGTATGACGTGCCTAGAGCATGGGTGTTGTAGCCGCCGGAACTACGAGTGCGGCGGAGTACGCCTCAGCGCCACGAGATGGCGAGCGAGATGCCCCTCACGCTGCCCGCATACAAATGGGATAGCCACCAAATTATTGTTATCGCATTAAGTGCTTATTGTGGTTACCAATGCGTTCTTAATTTTTTTTTCAGATCGCAGAAGAAATACCTGAGCATGACATAAAGGAAAAGAAGCGAAGAAAACTTCGCATCAGCTCGTTATTTTTTTTTCACTGGCTCTGTCCCTCGCTTGATTCTTTTTAATGCTCTAAAGAAAGTGGTGGGGTTTTAACGTAGTTAAACCGAGTAGACATGCGAAAGCATGAGTTCATTCTTCGCCTCTTCTTTCTGGCATCTGCGTCTGCGGTTCTTGCTCATCTGCACACCCTGTCTCCACTCAGCGGCAGCTGGCGCGGACGCTCGTGCGAATTTACCCTAGCTTACCCGAATAACCGTGAGGCTTCACACAAGATTCTTGGTTGAGTTTTACTGCGTTAAGTAGTGCTTTCGCACTAAAAAAATTACAAATCTGAATTGGAAAGACTCAAGGAAACTCGTGCTGCGGTGTTTGCGGCACCCTTTTTTGAAGGATGCTGATGTGTTGAATTCCATTTTAAGAAGGTGGCTCAGTGGTTAGGGCGCTCGACTACTGATCCGGAGATCCCGGGTTCGAACCCGATCGCGGCGGCTGCGTTTTTATGGAGGAAAAACGCTAAGGCGCCCGTGTGCTGTGCGATGTCAGTGCACGTTAAAGATCCCAGGTGGTCGAAATTATCCCGGAGCCCTCCACTACGGCACCTATTCATCCTTTCTTCTTTCACTCCCCTCCTTTATCCCTTCCCTTACGGCGCGGTTCAGGTGTCCAAAGATATATGAGACAGATACTGCGCCATTTCCTTTCCCCAAAAACCAATTATTAAGAAAAACCACCCTTAAGGTTGTGAAGTGGCTTGCAGTGCAGTCCAGATAAAAAAAATCATGTTGTTTCATCGGAACGCGTGTTGTATCTGCATGTGCCTACTCTGACTGGTAATATTTTTTGTCAGGTATCTACACATCGATTTGTCATTTGAGCTTAGCCCTGTCATGCTAATATTTCGTTCAGAGCTCAGTTTTGGAACAAATCTCCTAGCGGGGTATTATGAAGCATCAAGTGATTACCGTTGACTCTGGCGGGAGGGCTTTAATAAAGCGGTCGCTTCTTCGCAAGATTGGGCAGTGTTTTGAGAGAAGAGTGTCGATGTTTGACTGGGCACGAAAATACTTTGTTACGAAAGGCAAAGGGGCCGTCTGCGCTAAGCTGCTCTCAAGAACTGTTCTCCTTTGGACGGCAGCCACGTAATCCCTGATCGAGGGAGCTTTTCTAGTACTTACTGAAAGCTCTGTTGGTCCTTGGTTAACATTAGTAACTAAAATAATCCCTGCTGTTCTCCAATACTCTCAGTCGTGTTTTTTGCGCTTGTATGCATGCATGAATTATTGCCCTGCCAGTCATAATGGACGGAAATTAAAGCAGACTATACGCGGCCTCTTACGTAGAGGAATGCAGCCCAGTTACCACCGGACGTAAAAAAGAACATCGCGACAGTTTCAGCCTCTCTCAGACCCGATTAATCAGCGTGGAGCTAATATACACTTTTTTTAAGTGTGGAGATAGCAAGATTTCAGAAGATGGAAGACGCAGGGAAACGGCCGTCGTTATGAGGAACAACAGCAAAGAAATTCGTTATGCTTCAGTGGCGCCGTAATCGTGCAACCTTTTCATTGGAACTGTTTTATATTTCTTGACTATCGCTTTCTGAGTTGGAACTGAGTATTTATACATTTATTTTCTGATCCATGTAGGTGTGCGCGTAAATGTTCTATGCTTCACTCTGGAGGCATGGCCGGATGTACTTCGTGATATCTCGTTGTCAGCCAAGTCATAAGACACCTCCCCTGTCTTCCACGCTTTCAATTTACGACGCAGTTGTCGCGCCAAAATCGTCACCTTCCTGCAGCGTGCCGTTATTCGGCGCCGCACTTACCTCGTCAAAGCATCGCGTATGCCGTATAGAGGTACAATGAAAGTGCCCCCCGTCCCGAAAAGCGAGAAGGGCAACGAGGATGAAACGAGGACGGGCCATTCTTCTTCTTCTCCTTAGTAAGCATGGCACGTATACCCACGCAGGGGGTTTGGCCAAGGTTCAGTAGATAATCCCAATGAGGTATTTGCGCGGGGAAAAATAGGCGCGCGAAGACTGAATCAAGATAAAAATTGGAAAAGTAAAATGAATTAAAGAAATTTGAATTACCAGGAATAGAGTCGAGCATTTTTGGACATGCGACAAAATTTTGTATACAGCTAACAAGGTAATCGATCAGTTCAACTTATGTAATCATGAAGGTAGCCGCAAACACTGCTTAACGGGAATCCCTTTGCGCTCGCACCGAACGAAAGAACTGGAAGAGACAGATGGAGTCCTAACCTCGATAGGGGAACCTCCAAATGCTGTTTTCTCTGAACTGCGAACCGCCGGCAAGAGAGGAGAAAATGATCTATTGTTTCAACTTGCCCACATGATACACAAAGGTTTCTCGCAGCGAACCCACATCTGCATAAGTACAAATTTAAGTGAGGGATTCTGAATCGCAGAAGCGTCATTGACACCTTACAAAGCCTTGATTTAAACCACCGGATATTCCATGGGTATTTTAAGTGGTGAAAATCCACGGTGTTGAGCAATGGATCACTCAAGTTGTCTGCAATATGTTGTAAGCGCTGGAAACGTGAAGTTTCTAACAGAATGAAATGAGGGACGGGATAGATTACGGGAGCCTGAGAGCTGACCTTGCCAATAAATCAGCCACCTCGTTAAAATAGACGCCAGAATGCCCAGGTACCCAGGCAAAGCGGATCTCACACAGTGTGCGCGGAACAAATAACCTAAGCGAACAATTCAATAAAGATTTTCCCGAATTTTGGAGAGAGACTAGAACTGAAAGGCAGTCTGCAACAATAAGAACCCGTGCTACATACCTAGGAAGTTTGAGAAGAGCCAAACCAATGGCCAGAAACTGCGTAGAATATAGGAGTATAATCTGGGATACGAACGGAATAGCTCCAAGCCAGCTCCTTAAAATATATCCCAATCGCCGCCTTCTCACATCTGCCGGAGGCATCAGTGGAGATGGCAGTATGAAGAGGAAAATTCTGTAGGTGTTCAGAAAGGAGACCATTTAGGATATTTGCGGGCATATGTTTCGCATGGGACGGGAAAATACGGTCGTAATAGAAGACGGGGTCAGCCTGCGTATCTGCAACTTGTTGCAAGGAGGTCAGATCAGCCTAAAGCGGGGCTAACAGATTCTGCGTGAATCTAACTTCCGGAAGCTGATAGCGTGGCCAATGATTAGTGAGAAACAGGTGTGGTTGGGATAGAAAAATGGGACTACTGACGCCGGGGGCCGGGTCAAAGGACCCGAGGAAAGTACGCACTGTTAGAAGTTGGAAGCGGGAAAAGATATCGGGGATACGGGCTTCCAGATAAAGGACAGCGTTTGAAGCTGATTTTGGGAGCCCGGGGCATAGCCGTAGGGCACGTCTTTCCAGTAAAGCTAATGGCTGCAGCTTGTAGTTTGCGCTACCAGAGAACAAGACGCAACCAATTCCAGAATGGGTGTCATTTAAGCCTTATAGAGCAACAGTAACGTGTCACGACGCATGCCAAACTTTTTATTGCCAACTCGCGTCAACCGACCCAGAGCACGTTCCCCTTTAATAACATTATTCTTAATATGGTGTCGCCAGTCCAAACTTTGATCATAAGTAACGCCTACGTATTTAACCGACTCCACCTGCGGAATTGTAGTGGAGCGGTAGACCAGCGAGATGTACAAAGGAGTGTCGTGCGGAAATATCAGCACGCCACATTTGCTGACATCATCATCATCATCATCATCATCATCATCATCATCATCATCAGCCTTACTACACCCACTGCAGGGCAAATGCCTCTCCCATGTCTCTCCAATTAACCCTATCCTTTGCCAGCTGCATCCACCCTTTGCCTGCAAACTTCTTAATCTCATCCGCCCATCTAACCTTCTGCCGCCCCCTGCTACGCTTACTTTCTCTTGGAACCCAATCCGTTACACTTAAAGACCAGCGGTTATCTTGCCTTCGCATTACATGCCCTGCCCAAGCCCATTTCTTTCTCTTGATTTCGACTAGGATGTCATTAACCCGTGTTTGTTCCCTCACCTACTCTGCCCGCTTCCGGTCTCTTAACGTTACACCTATAATTTTTCTTTCCATAGCTCGCTGCGTTGTCCTTAACTTAAGCTGAACTCTTTTCGTTAGCCTCCACGTTTCTGCCCCGTAGGTGAGTACCGGTAAGATTATGCTGTTGTACACTTTCCTCTTGAGGGAAATTGGTAAACTGCCACTCATGATCTGCGAGAATTTGCCATATGCGCTCCACCCCATTCTTATCCTTCTAGTTATCTCCCTCTCATGATCCGGATCAGCTGTCACTACCTGCCCTAAGTAGACGTATTCCGGCACAATTTCTAGGCTCTCGCTGCCAATTGTGAACTGTTGTTCCCTTGCTAGGCTGTTGAACATTACCTTGGTTTTCTGCATGTTAATTTTTAGACCCATCGATCTGCTCTGCCTGTCTAACTCGTTGATCATGATTTGCAGTTCACCTCCTGAGTGACTCAGCAAGGAAATGTCATCAGCAAATCTCAGATTATTTAGGTATTCTCCATTTATTCTTATTCCCAACTGTTCCCAATTCAGGCCTCGAAATACCTCCTGCAAACATGCGGTGAACAGCATTGGCGAGATCGTGTCTCCTTGCCTGACGCCCTTCCTTATTGGAATTTTATTGCTGACTTTATGGAGGACTATAGTAGCTGTGCAGTTGCTATATATATCTTCCAGCATTTTGACATAAGGCTCTTCTACCCCCTGATTACGCAATGCCTGTATGACTGCTGAGGTTTCCACTGAGTCGAATGCTTTCTCGTAATCAATGAAAGCTATATATAGAGGTTGGTTATATTCTGCGCATTTCTCTATCACCTGATTGATAGTGTGAATATGATCTATTGTGGAATATCCTTTACGAAAGCCTGCCTGATCATTTGGTTGATTAAAGTCTAACGTTGCCCTGACTCTATTAGCGATTACCTTAGTAAATACTTTGTAGGCAACGGATAGTAAGCTGATTGGCCTGTAATTTTTCAAGTCCTTGGCGTCTCCCTTCTTATGAATTAAGATAATGTTTGCATTCTTCCAAGCTTCTGGTACAGTCGAGGTCATAAGGCATTGCGTATACAGGGTGGCTAGTTTTTCTAGCACGATGTCACCTTTATCCTTCAACAGATCTGCTGTTACCTGATCCTCCCCAGCTGCTTTTCCCCTTTTCATTGCTTCTAAGGCTTTCTTTACTTCATCTTTCGTTACTGGCGGGATGACGCATTGCTGTGCACTGCTGTCTTTCTCATTAGCGCTCTGATTACATTGGCTACTGTACAGGTCTGTGTAGAACTCTTCGGCTACGTTAACTATCTTATCCATATTGCTAATGACATTACCCTGCTTGTCTCTTAATGCATACATCTGGTTTTTACCTATGCCTAGTTTCCTCTTCACTGTTTTTAGGCTACCTCCGTTCTTTATAGCATGCTCGATTCTCTCCATATTAAACTTCCTTATGTCGGCAACCTGGCGCTTGCTGACATTAAGTGATAAATTAATTTGGTTCAACCAGACTTCAGTAGCATTCAGGTATGCCTGCAAACACTCGTACAGTGCATGAATATCCTTTGCTGATGCGAAAAAAGCTATATCATTGGCGTATATATAAACTGTAATGTTTGGATGAATGGGTATGTCCCGAACCAATATGTTGAAAAGCAGTGGAGACAAAACAGATCCTTGCGGCACACCTCTTGATTTAACATAGGTATTAGAAAAAGATCCGTCTGTACAGAAGAAAAATCTATCATTTAAAAATTCACAAATCCAAGCATAGATGTACTGCGGTGGATGTAGCTGAGCAAGATTGTTAATAATTACCGTTTGTTCAACGCTGTCATAGGCTTTAGCAACATCAAGTGTCACCAAGGCCGCAACTTCTCTCTTGCGCATTGAGAGTCGTATTCGACTCTCGAGATTCACATGCGCGGACCATATGGAACAACCGCGACGAAAGCCAATCTGTGCGGAGCTGAGGCCGTTAACGTGATGAACATGCTCATTGAGGCGACTGTGTAATACTCTTTCTAATAGCTTTACTAAATTTGAGGTTAAAGCAATCGGACGAATATAGTCTAAATTCGATCCATTCTCTGCATTTTTCAAAAGTAAAATTATTTTTGCAATTTTCCAACTGTAAGGAATCCAAGAGTTTTCCAATGACGCATTTACAATATCCAGAAGGTGGGTTGAAAAGCCTTGCGCTAAAATCTTTAACATGCCCACGGTAACCCCATCAGATCCCGGGGCAGTAGACTGCATCGAGGAAACAATTGGGAGGAGCTCTGACACGTCCACCTCAGGATAGTCCGAGCTGGGGGTGAGAGTGTGCAAAGGTTCCGTTTTCTGCAGTTAGAAACGTAAAGCCAGCCCCTGAGCGATACGTTCGAGGTGTTGCTTTTTTAACAGTTCTTTTGAAATATGCAGAGTAGAACATAATTTATCCGATTAGCTGAGCTCTGATTATAGGAAAGGCTTTTCCGTGCTGCTTTTCTACGACGATAATCTTTCTCACACTCCTCCGTCCACCAAGGAGACGGCTGTCTGGCAGGAGCAGTAGCGCACACAGAGAATACAGAGCTCTCAGCAGCATCTTGCAGAAAGGAAATTGCCCGCTGAGCTCTTTCTGCTCGACCTGAGGTAACTATGAAGGGAAGCGAGGCAGATATCAATTTTTTATACAGAACGTGGTTTACAAATTTCATTGTTGCACCACCTTTTCTGATAGGAGAGGATATAATAGTTGTGAAGGAAGGCCAGGCCGAGACGGCAAGACGACTGTGGAAGGCTAGACCGAGACGGCAAGACGGCCGTGCCTGGTGTTTATTCCAAAGGCGAACCCGGGCGCCAGCCACCGGCGCGTGCCACAGGCGCAGCCACGGGATGATGATGGTTTGTACAAGAGAAAGAAGATGATCCCTGGAAGGCTCACACAATCTGCCCGGGGGGTCGGAAGCGGCCATCCTGGCCGCTCCTAAGCAACCGATGGTCCGCGGCGTACAAACGGTTTCAAACGGGAAACGTGGACAATTTCAGTACCACGGTGGCGTCGATCGGCTGGGGGAACAACAGGTGTAACACTGTAGTTCACGGGGAAAGTGCGATTGATGACCCTGTAGGGACCAATGTAGCGGTGGAGAAATTTGTCACTAAGGCCAGGGATGCGCTGTGGTGTGAAAAGGAGTACTTCGTCACCTGGTCGGAAAGATTATTGGAAAGTGGTCACTAGATGTACCTGAGTCTACTGTTGACCATGGAGATACTCCAACCCCACGAGATGCTAATGTTAAATCTATGACTGAACGAGAAACTCCACGCATAAAGGTTACTGCTCCGGAATTGCAGCAGCGCACTGCATTCATGGACATCCATGACCAGAGAAGCTGGCCGCAGGAGTCAGAGCGACTACCCCAGACACTGTGATGCGAATTAAAATCTCCTGCGATGACTGTGCTGTTTGCTCCGCTCAGTAAGGTATCCAAACAGTCTGTCCTGTGAACACCTACAGGAAAGTAGACGTTTGCGATAGCTACTTTGGCGCACTGTGGAAGGGAGATTTTAACCGCCAACAACTCACAGTCAGGGAGCGTAACTTTCTGCGAGGTTGATGCCCGGTGACATATTTTTGTAGAGATCATAATTATTAACCCACCACCCCGGTCATTAATGCGACCTACCCTGAAAACACGGAATTTTTTCATTGAAAATGTTTTAAGTGGAGACAGCCACGTTTTTTGCAAAATCACAATGTCTGGATTATGTTTATGAAGTAGTAGTTCAAGATCCGTGAGAGAAGAAAGTACGGAACGACAATTCTATTGCAGAACTTTTAGACTCGCCATGATTATTGACTGATGAAAGAAGCAGCAACAGCCTCCTTCAGCACATCAGTATGGGGGATTACTTTGGGGAGTCCTTTCTTTGCTTTGATTTGCGGAACAGCTGACTTCGAGGGTGAGGAAGAAGCTCGATGCTTCTGGAAAGGACAGAGCATTTCAACATCCGTGTTACAGATATCTACGCGAGAGACACTGCCAGGAGCGCTGTTGGCAGGCGGGACTTGGGATGTGTCATGAGGCGACATGGAGTCACTCTTACTAGCAGCACAATTTGGGAGCGATGCAGGCGTCACCGCCGAAACAGATGATTGAGAAGGCAGAGATTGGCCTGCAACAAGTTAAAATAAAGCCTCGTTGAAGTTGCACAGCGTTCGCTTGACCACCGCAGGAAGAGCCTGTTCAACTGAGGACACTATCGAAGTAGTCAAACTTGACTCTATATCTGCAACAGAGCTTCGCGCACTGCTAGCATATGTATTATTCTTCCGATCCAGAAGTGCATACGCATCTGCTCTCGAGCAACGCTTCGCTTGAATTATATCTAGCAGGCTTTGCTCGTCAGCTCGCTTCAACAGTTGGCATCATCAGCTGAGTGGTTACACTTGCAGAGGCAACTCTGAGGCTGATCAGAGGAACAGCTGTCATCCTAATGCCCTTCTCCACAAACACGGCAGCGGGTCGCCGATTTGCACACTTTAGCACTGTGACCGAACCGCCAACAGTTGGTGCATTGAAGTGGACGAGGTTGCAGAGGATCCATACGATACACTATTGGCCAGACCCTGAGCTCAGAAGGACAGAAGGAGCCAGCAAAAGTAGTTATAACTGATTCTGTCGCTGCACGCACACCTGCATCCTGAAACTCCTCCAGTATTTCCTGTGGGGAACATGCTGGGTCCACTCCGCGAACAATACCTTTGGAGCATGCGAGCTGTTCAGGGATGAATGCTTTCACCGCTAATGAGTGAAAAAATTCGCACTGGAGCAGGTCTGTGACGAAAGCAATGTTAGAGGATTTGAAAACAATGCCTCTACGGCCGAACGGTCGCACCTCAGAGATCTGGAGGTAGTGGGTAGTTAGATGCCTTAGCTCCTGCTGAAGAACCTTAGAGGTTTTCATCTTGATCATTCCTTCACCGATCGGTACGAGAGCCACATGGATGACATCAATTGCATTTTTCCTAAAAAGGTCCAGCGGCAAGCTTTGGGTGGGCAAGCTGGCAAACCGGGTTGCCGACCCTCCGCCCGGGGAGGTCAGTGACATACCTGAGCCAAACGCGCCCTCAAGTGCACATTTACCGCGCCTACAGACTTAACCTTAGACCTGGCAGAATCCCCCACGCAGAACGGCCTCACCAGAGATGAGCACGCAGGCTCCACCAGGAAACCACAGGCACCACAGGAAACAGCCGTTCAGAACACTCCTCCTGAACGTTCTGCAGCACGCGCAGAACGTAGTTGTTGTTGTTCCCCTCACAAGATGGCACATACCCACAAGGGGGATTGGCCATAACCAGGCGGTGATTATTTAAATTGCAGATTGCATATGACAAGCGTGGGATGACCTAACAAAAATTGTGTAACTCTGTTTCCGTACCAGAGGAGGTTGCAGGAGGTTGGGGCGACCTACCAAACTGAAAATTGGGTAAGGGAATCAGTTAAAAAAAGAGAGATTGAGAGAGAGGGAGTAGGAACTGCAAAAAGTAGTTACCCAAATATGAAAGCTTGTGATGGTATCGGCAGTACGAAAGCTTATGTTAATAGATGTTTTGATTCTAGGAGATAATTTTGAACGGCAGAGCAAACATTCCCATTGGTATGGCCAAGCATAGAAACGCCAAGGGACAGAAAACCGCAGAAGACAGACGCAAATTGAGATTCTGCATTGGGGCCTCCAATAGTCGCCTCCGGATCGATGAGTAGCGAAGACAAAAGAGAAGAAAGTGCTCTATTGTTTCCGGCTGAGCACAATACGGACACAATGGGGAGATCGCCAGACCAGGCATGTAGAGGTAAAAATTTAGATGCGGCACCCGGCAACGAAGACGCGTGAAGGAAACTTCAAGTTTGCGCGATCGCCATGCTGTGCTTCTCCAAGGGAACAGGAGGTGTTGGAAGTCGTCCAATGAAGTAAGCGCTGTTGCGCCAAATTCTTTCAATACAGTGTACATTCGAAATCGTGCCGCCGTGATGTAAGCAGTTGTTGGAAGGGGGTCAACAATCGGACCACTCAAGGCTGCCTTCGCTAGAACATCAGCTGATTCATTTAATAGAAGACCACTGTGCCCAGGAACCCAAATAAATCGAATTGATTTGATATGTTGAGGGATCGGGAATTTTAGCATCCGAAAGAGCTGCGATTCAGTGCACGCAGACAGGGAAGTGCATAAGGATAACGAGTCCGTAACTATTATTACCACTGATAAAGAGATGGCTACCTTGCTCAGAGCCAGAACCACTGCTAGAAACTCAGCCAAATAGATAGGTGTAAAATCTTGAAGACGGAGAGAAAAAGACCAGTCAAGGGACTGGGAGTAAATGCCTACACCTGCCTTTTCGTCACACACCAGTCGCAATAGCAACATGTGTGCAGAAGATCGACAAATAATCCTGCAACATACCATTTAACCATGAGAAAGGCAGTAATTTGGCATTACGTGGGTAAATATCGTCGAAGATGATGGTCATAGTTGAGGGGATGGACCGCACCGGAACAATTTCAGGTATTCGCACATTTAGTGGGCCCAGCAAGGATTCAACGAAACAGATTTGGGGAGTTTGAAGCCGAGACCAACCGACACCCAAGAACTTCACTCGCTGCCCTAGGAAGATCAAATGGGATGCATGCTGCTCCGAGTCGCAAAATTTTAAAAACGTCTGTACCGTCAACAGGCGAAACCTTGCAGTAAGGGGCGGCACCCGCGCTTCCAGATACAAAACATTGTTTGCCACGTACTTAGGGAGACCCAAACAGAGGCGCAAAGCTTCCCACTCTAAGAGCAGAAGTGAGCGCAGTTTATATGCAGCCGCAACAGAAAACAGAACGCAGCCAAATTCCAAGATAGACCTGATATGCATTTTGCAAATCATCAGAATAGCATGTCGGCGCATCCCACAGTGTGGGCTACTCAGCCTTCGCAGAAGACTGACTGCCCGAACCCCTTTCGCAGCAACCTGATATATATGTGACCGCCTAGAGAGAGAGGAGTCATAAGTTACCCCGAGATACTTTAGAGAACATACCTGAGGAATCACGTGATGACGATAAACCAGTGAAATGTTTACCTCTTGAGAAATCGGGAAATGTAACAAAGCGCACTTGTTTACATTAAGACTTAAGTGGATTTCAGTGGGTTAAGTGGATTTCAGATAACCATCGGTCAAGTGAATTTAAATACGACTGTAACACCGTATAAACAGAATGTAAATCACTCGCAGCAGGAAAGAAAGCTATATCGTCTGCATACACGTATGTAGTCACGTCAGGAGAGGTCGGAATCGAACTGAGTAAGAGATTGAAAAGAACAGGGGAGAGAACTGCAACTTGAGGCACTCCTCTAGATTGACGAAATCTCCTTGTAGAAATCCCGCGTTGACAACAATAAAATTCCCTGTCAGCCAGGAAAGCTGACACCCATGCCACAAAATAACTTGGCAAGACCAGAGCCCGTAGTCTATGCATCAGAGACCCGTGCTCTACACTGTCATATGCTTTCGAGATGTCAAGAGTTACAAGTGCAGCATATTGGCTGCGCCGGCGAGCTAGTTTGACACGGCTTTCGAGGTCAGTATGCGCACACTATATGGAGCACCCAGGCTTGAAACCAATCTGACAGGGGTTAAGCAGACCCTTTTCAGTAATGATGGGCATGATTCGTCCATACAGCACGCGTTCAACCAGTTTCACCAGATTCGATGTCAAAGAAATTGGTCGAATGTTGTCTAAGACCAACCCTTCGCCTTGCTTTTTAAGCACCGGTATAACTTTTGAAACACGCCATACATCCGGGATCCATGGGTTTCTAATAGTGTAATTCACCAGCTCCAATAGATCATTGGGGGATTCGTCAAGCAGAATTTCAATCATCGTCGAGGTGACGCGGTCAGGACCAGGAGCTGCAGGAGGTAACTGATTTATAACTTGGGAGAGCTCATAAACAGAGACATTAACAAAATCATCATAGTGATTACCCAGCTTATGTGGGCGGGAGAGCACAGCCGAAAACGGTGTTCCAGGCCTCTGCCAATTTCTTCTAATGTCCTGGCAAGCTCTACAGGGGTCAGCACATTAGAGGGAATGTTGTGAGCCGGTGGCAGCCTGTTCCTTGACCTCAGGAAGCGAAACAAGGCGTGTCTGTTATTCGATTTTGATAGATGTTCATAATTCTCCTCATCATATTTTTCCGTTGCCCGATCGACTGTGCGCTTAAAGGTAGCTGCGAGAAATTTATAATCGATCCAATTCCGGGGGCATTGATTATGAATTAGTTTCTTCCAGGCTGCCTTGCGCCGCCTATAATACTTTGAACATTCTGCGTTCCACCAAGGACTCGGCGAACTCCCCATACTATCGCGCACTATAAATTCCGATTGCCTCCGCACCTGATCTAATGCAAAGCATAAACCTGACACCCTGCTCCTCTGAGACAAATTCGGCAAAGATTGTAGTTTTGAACTTAGTGAACCTTTGAACTTGTTATAATCGACTAAGGTGCAACTGAATCCGCCGATAGAAGTCATCGGACACACAATTTCAAAAGTTATTGGAAAATGGTCACTGTTTGTTGCAGAGTCAACATGAGTCCAGGAGGAAACTGCGACCCCTGGGGTTGAAAACGTTAAATCTAACGCTGATCTTGATTGCCCACGGAGAAAGGCCGGAAAGCCCGAGTTCTTACATTGTAGGTTATTCACACAGGCCCAATCCTATGAACGTAAACCGCAGTGGTCTGTTCGAAAACCCCAAGTCAAGTGATGCGAATTGAAAGCCCCGACCAGCAACACATGCGATCTGCTGACAGAGAGTAAGGAATCCAATGGACGTGTGTCATGAACCCCAGATGGAAAATATGGATTTGCGACTGTAATAGGATGAAAACTAGGAATTGAAAGATCCACTGCCTGGACTTCGCAATGAGCGTCCACACAACACCAGTCCTGCCCTGTGACAAAATCTGGATGAAACCAACAGAAGCAACCCCCCCCCCCCCCCCCCCGATAGGCGGTCAATTTTAAAACCTCGATAATTTTCCATATGAAATGAAAAATCTTTAGACAACCAGGTTTCTTGAAGTGCAATTACGTGTGGTGAAAATCGATTTGAAAGACTTACTAAATCAGTGTAGGCTGACTGAATTGAACAACAATTCCACTGCAGCACTTTCAGAGACCCTATTCTGCCGAGAGATCTGCAGCAGCAACTGGCTTTTCCAAAATGCTGTGGTTACCAGATTTTCCTGAATTACTCTTTTTTTGTTTTGGATTGAGGGGGGCTAGACGGTCCAGCAACGGCCAAAGGAGACCGGCTACGTTTTTGAGCTCGAGCATCGAGCTCCATCAACTCAACACACCCATCAATTGCTCCGGTCGTGACTTCAGGTAAATGAGTTTGAGACGTGCGCTCTTTTTGCGGCTTCTTTGAAACAAAAGAAGGCTTCTCCGCACTCTGTGCAGGACGTACAGCAGGATCCACTGATGACATCATCGCAGCTTTGGAGTTCAGAATTAAAGAGGACATTTGCGACACCATGACTTGCGAGATGCACTCTGTTACTGAAACCACTAAACGATCCATGACCTTTGCCATAGCCTTTTCAACCGCAGTACCAATTGAATGTGACAGGCTTGAATCCACCCCCGCAGTCGTCTGCCGTGCTGCCACACTTGAGTAACCGTACGTCCTCTCCTTAACAATAGCCATGGCCTCGCGCCTTGAGCACCGGCGCTTTTCCAGCACCTCCAACACCTTAACCTCCTCAGCCCTCGCAGGGCAATTAGAACGTATTTCCCAGTCTTCTTCTTCTTCCACTTTCGTACACTTTGCTTCGTTCTCTGCGGAAGCGAACAGTGAGATGTATCACTGCACAGCGCCTTCTGTCATGCTTTTTGTTAGTGCAAAATGAAACTGAGGTGATCTGTGTTGGAAAATTTGATGTTGCGGTGATTATTGTTACGATTAGGCTTATTAATTCGAAATCATTTTTAGGCTATGTCGACGGGGTCGTGTCCGCAAAGCGTGTCTTCAAAACGTGTCCGCAGCAGTTGTGACGTTCTCAGAACAGATAGCGCTAAACGAGTGGTTGCAATGGAAGGAGGAAGACGTGAGGATGATGCTGCCCAAAAAAATATGTCAATAGGAGGATTAGTTATTTAATTGGAGCTAGAAATGTAAAAAAAACGTAGAAATAGCGCGGACGTTGATATAATGAGTGAACGGTAAAATGGTAATGAATGTTAAAATAGTAGGAAATTGTGCAAAAAGCAAGATAAAAATTTCGGATGAATTGAAGAGTGTTTGATAAATGAAAAGTAGTCGATTAAAAAATTTGATTGCCGTGCAGCAATTAGGTAATTAATTATAAGCAAACGCCAATAGACGATTGAATAGGCTGGACGGGTATATAGTAAGTGGGCGGGAACGAACCGTGGCGCCAAATTTGAAAAATGGGTGATTGAGATGAAAAGAGGATATAATCAGAGTAAAACTGGTTAATTGACGTGGGTAATTACGGAAATCTAAAAGCAAACATGGCGCCAAATTCGAAAGGCGACGAGTGTCGAGGAGGTGTCGTATGCTTCCAATGTAATTTTTTGAAGCGAAGCGTTTTTCGAGTTGTCTCAGCGTTATATGCAACCGTGGCTCCTACGCCGTCTGGGTTTCTTTCGGTGTGAGGAAATATTTTTCTGAACGAATTCGTAACTCTGGTACATGGATTTTTTTGCCCATAGCGCCCGCGGGTTCTGCACATCCAGAGCACTGTGCGCTGCACGACTTTAACGCGCGATCACCTCCTGCAGAGTGTACCAAATTGCCAACAGATGTGCGTGGTTTGTTCCTGCCACTTGGGTGTGACCAGCATTTACTGCACTTGAAAAGGTCTGTTGCTTTCGAACCGGGGCGAATTGATGAGCACCTTCTCCTTTCTCGAAGCTAAAACCACCAGTGACGGATGGCACAAATGTGGCATCGCGACCACTTTATCCACGGCTTGATGGAATACGTGCAATGTCTCTCTCTCTCCTTGAAAGTGAGCCTTGCATGCAAAAGAACCCGCTGTTGCTCCGCGGCCGTCAGCCGAAATCAGGTCTTGCTGCCATCGTTTCGTACATGAGCCATATGTTAGAGCACCTACCCTACCGCATATACAACAAGCTGGCTGCTTGCCAGGCAGCACAGAATAGACGAAAAAAGAAAGAAAGAAAGCTTTGTTGCTTACGAATCGAGTGAGCCTTCTGGTTGGACGAAAGAAGAGAATAAAGGGAAGGAAATATTATTCTCTAAAGCGGCTTTGGGAGGTACATATAGGAACCGCTGCATTCCTGCTGCCGTGGTTGTATGGCTCAATATGGTCGCTGTTGCGTGGCTGCGCCCTAAACTGGCTTGCTTGCCAGCCTTGAGAAACCAGCAGGGAAAATTTGTGACTAAATTTTGCAGTCTACACGATCAGTCCTTGGGCCACTGCAAGTTTCTTCTTTTGCTTTTGTTTTACGTAAAAAAAATGGCAGTGGCTTAGCTCGGCTATGCCTGGATATATGTAGCGAAAGCTAAGGCGTATCTTGGTTGGCCTTGGCTAATCTTGATTGCAAGTCCAGGTTAGTCTGGTTGTCTGGCTAGTTGTTGTCACGTGGTTGGTCACGTGACCAGTAACGTGGTTGGTCCCGTGGTACGGTGCGACCACGGTGAGAATGCGAGCACCGCGAAACTGCGAGTTCGTGGCTTTCGCTACAAAACTTGTTTTAGTTGTCTATGTTCAGTTCATTCAATTCCTGTAGCGAGGTGTACACTGCACTGCTCTACTAGTAGTAACTGCGCGGGCAGTTACCACTGTGACACTAAGGCCACAAGACGGTCAAGCAAGATGTGCGCTGGGGCTAGTTTGCTCGTGGCTGAGTATAAATAAGCGTGAGAACGAGCGTATACTAGCGAACGAAACCAATACTAATGCTATCTGCTTGTCTTAGCCAGTTTTCGTGTTGTTCGTAAACAAACCGTGAAACTCAGTCTTAGCACAGTTGATTGCGGGATGCGTAAAAAAAAGCGAAGAGGCTTGCAAACGTGCTTGTCGCGCAGCCGTGTCGGTGCTCGGAGCGCATCGTGCTGTCCGAGTGCCGTCACGATGCACCTGAAGCGAGGCCGGATGTTCTCACTTCATTTGACATCTGATGAGAAGGGCCATCTGGAGGGAGTTGTACCTGGGTACGGCTACAGCGCAGGCACCGTGATTTTTATTAATACGAACACAGCATCAGTTCTATTTCCAGAATGCGAGAAATGACCGCGGCGGACCGTAATGTAACTTCTATTTTTTTTTCCAGAGCGAGCAGTATAAGCTCTAGTTTATTAATTAATGGAATCACTTCTTGTTGCAAAATAAATTTTATTCTTACTGAAGGCAGTATTTAGATACGCCGTAATCTTTGCGACAGGTTTCAATTGTATTATCGGTGAGAAGTAACGTCGCTAGATTTCATCTTAACCCAGTTTGGGAAACTTCTACAATGTTGTGAGTTGGAGAACATGAAAACACCAATCTCGAGATCTCAACGCTTGCAAGGGGATCGGCACGCGACTGGATTTGCGGGCATGTAGCGAGCTCTTCTCTTATGGCATGCGTTGTATTGGAACGCCGATCAGACTTTTAGGCCCTGTAATTGTTGCGACAATTATTTACATCGGAAGGAAGCTCCAAAAGAAGCGCGAACATTGGAATTTCTGAAGCAGAAAGAAAGGTAGCTGAATGTGGCTCCATGAGAATCGAGAATATGACGAAGAAAAAAGACTGGGGAAACGGAGGCACTTACGTGGTGGCGGTGCAAGAATTAAAAGAGGAATGCCAGATATTTTCGTTCGCAAACGGTGAGGAAAAGGCGGCGGGCAAAGCGAAAGGAGAGCAAGCGCTGACGCGCACATTCCTTATCAAATACCGAAACTGTAGCCTTGGATCGTTCGCTCAGGAAATAAAAGAGTGTGATGCTGCTCTGTTATCAATCTTAGAAAATGAATTTTACGGTGCAAGGCAGAGCGGAATCGTAGCAGAGAGGCGTGTTACGACTCAGAGCAAAGGAAAATGAGGAGACAGAAATGGAATAGAGGCGTTGCTAGACAGCAGCAGCGCCCTTGCCGATCAAATTGAAACTGTTAACGCCTTTACACAACCGCACCAAAATTTGAGGAAGGAAACGAGCCGTGCGATCAAGAAGTTGTCTGCAAACACGCTAGAACGCTGCATTGGATGAGAGGCAAGGTAAAGAGCAAACAGAGGAGCAGATATCTGACAACGAAACTGAGAAGGCTTCACGTATAGACTGAAGCGCAGAAAACTGCCTGGATCTGATGCACTGAAACAGCGCTCTTCATGAGAAATTTGCTTGTTGGTAGTCTCGGCCAGTCATTCGGGTCGGCGGCCGCCGCCTATGCCAGAGGGTCTCATAGTTCGGTTGCCACCTACGCAACTAAACGTTTCATAGCGGCCACTATTAATAGTATAGGGGGATAAATTTGTCGCCTTTAATCAATCACTACGAAGACGGCGTAAGTCCGTGGCTGAATTTGTTTTGTCGGGCGCCGAACCATGGCCACATTTAGCGTCACGTATACTGTTACCGCATACAGTGGGCCGCCAGTGCGCATGCGCAGGTGGTCCCGAAGCTGGCCGGCACTTGGTGGCCTGCGCATGAGCACTGGCGGCCCACGGTATGCGGTAAGTGGGGGCGGTATACGCGATGCTAAAGGTCTCTCTATTGGCAGCAGGGTGAATGGTGCAGCCTTGAGCCAAAGCAGGCACGTCTACAGCGTTTCACCGCCTTGCACAACCCATTCCGCACGCGTGCAAGATGCGTACCGCAGACGTGCGTGAAATACCTGAAACCTATCTTGTATTTATCGAGGAAATCAATTTGTGTCATATGTGTTGATTTTTTTCCCACTTCGACTGACGGCTTAAAGGGATACAGACAGACGGTTTTTGGGTGTCCTTTTTTTTGCCTTAAAATAGGTCTACGGGCCTCAATTATGAAAATGAGCTGAAAACACCGGTGCGTAGCGTGAATAATTAATTAAAACCATTTTGTAATGGCAGTTTCGGTCTCGGTTGGCGGGAACTGAAGTGCACCTTGACGTCATGGTCGAGCGGCCAACCCGGACTTCCACAATACTGATGACGTCGGCGTCGCCGGCAAGCAATGGTTGTGCCTGAGAACAACCACTTGGTTTGATGACGTCACAATAGTTAGAGCAAGTGCACTTTGACGTTACTCGATATGAATAAAATGCCGCGAGCGGCTCTTCGGACAGCTTTCAAAATCAAATTACGTTACGCTCAGCGCCCGCAACTGAAACTTGCTAGAAGGCACCTCCTTACGCCCAAGAAGCAAATCAGAGTGTGTGTTTTTTTTTGCATCTGAAAAAAATTTGCGTAAATAAATAATAAATAAAAGCCTGCAGGCGCGTTTGATAAGGTTACTCGTTTTCAAGACTCGTTGGTCGTGTAATGAGCTGAATACGTTGCCATTTTGAGCTGTTCTGCCCGTATATATCTTCACGTAAGTGGCGTAACTACTGGAATGTGATATTGTGCCGGAGTGCGCAGCATTGCAGATACCCATTTTCTAAATATCACTTTATGACCACAAATAACAAGTTCTGGACCAGAAATTCTTGACCTGAAATCACGTCATGCCACGAGAACCAAGCGCTGTCGCACCTCGGAAGTAAATCAGCCGCGTGGATACTGAATTAAGTCACAGCCCACGATTTTTGTGCACGCTTCGCAAGAAATGTGTTTTACTGACTTTTTCTGGAGTAGTTTATTGTCTCGTAGCATTCGGTGTCGGGAAGGCTGAATAATGGAACCTCAACGCAGGAGCATGAGCAGATTAATTTTCTTTTTATCTTTTTGCATCCTCCTCATAGAAAATACGCAAAAAAACCACTGCGTTGTCTAAGTGCCAAATGTGTTTTGCTCCTCAGCACACGGTCGCGGGGTAGAATTCCAGCTGCCTTCTTCAATGGCGGCGAAATGGGAAAACGCCCGTGCGCTGCGCAGTTTCAGTGCACATTAAAGAACCCCGGGTGTTCGAACTTCATCTGGAGGCCTCCATTACGACGTCAATCATAGCCCGCGTGCATGCAGCTTAGAGATATTGAACCACCCGTACCATATATGCCACACGAAACAATGCAACAGTCACTGAAGGGTCATTCCACGCCAAACGTCCCAGACGTTGCGCTCGACCATCTCCAGTTTGTTCAAGAAAATCCACGGACACTTATCCCAATGTGCGTGATCGAAGCCTGGCATATTTTTGCTGAAAAAAATTTAATCGCATCGTGAGCGCAATTTGAACATTTATGAAAGGCGAGAAACTAGACACTGCTGAATAATTAATTAAAAATTGAATATTTTAGAAAACACTCCACAATTTTTTCAGTGATATCTACACAGATTCTGGCTTTCGATATAAATCTGAATACGCAGCTTTATGTAGCAGAAATATTTTCTAAAAAACTGAAATTGTAAAAACGTTTCATTTTTGTCGTTTATTTTAAATATGAACTTCCTCTCGGAAATTCAGAAATGGCCTTTTTGCTTCTCTAGATGTATAGTATCTATAACAAATATTTCAGGTGACAAAACTGCGAACATAGAAGTAAAAAAAAAATACTAAAGTTGCAAAAAAGTGCGTTTTGAGCTAAAAACGCTCGTAAATTTCGCCCTGAGGTGATCCTAATTAAAATACAAACAATAGCGGGTTACGTAGAACAGTCTATTGCCTTGCATTTATGAAATTTTAATCGAAGTAATTTTTCTTTTAAGCGAGAAAATAAATTTTGAATTTGAGCTCTCGCGCCCCAAGCTTCGTCGTGTCTTAACGCCTCTTCACCGCAGAACACGACACCTGGCATGGCACGATCCTTATGGCCAGATAACCGCTTCAGTTTGCCGTCTCATTTCCATCGAGTCCGCAGTGTCCAGGGTAGAATTCCAGCTGAAGCAAGGAGAGCGTTCAGCAGTTGGCTGCGTACAGCTGTGCCGTTCTCTAGACTGGGCACCACTTGTCTCTTTTCGGAGTCAATGAGGAGTGCGACGGCTAGGTACTGGGCCCTGCCAGACACTCGACACATATGCCTTAAACGGCTAGATCCGGCGGTGACCTTTTCTGTTCCTCGCGGAATACAAGGCCCTATTGCATGCGTAATCCATAGATTACGTTTAAACGTCGCCTTCACGCGCAAATACTTGCACTTCATAGGACAAGCGGACTCCCCGGACTGTACCACATGTGGCGTGCAAGAGACTATAGAACATGTTTTAGTGGTGTGTCCAGAATATACACGTGAAAGACTTATGCTTGCATCTGTTTTGAGGTCTATGGACACAAGGCCCCTCTCGGATGATTTGATCCTCGGGGCTTGGCCAGATAGTTTGAAAATTGTACAGGCAACGCGAGCGCTCTCACGCCTTTTAAGCGACACGGACCTTGCCTCGCGTTTCTGATGTTAGAAAGTGTGCATTTTTTATAAATTTTTTCATCTGCCTCCTCCCATCATCATCATCCCCCATCGTGACCCTCTTTTTTCTCCTCTTCCCGTTCCCTAGTGCAGAGTAGCAGGCCAGATATTTTTCAGGCCTACCTCTCTGCCTTTCAAGTCAATAAACCCTCTCTCTCTCTCTCAGTTTGCCGTCGCTTGCTGTCGTGCATTTTTACGGATAGAGCTAAAGAAGATGTCGCGTGACATTCAACGGGGAGTGGTATGCAACAAACGAGATCGTTTTTGCTTTATAAGGTCGAAGTTCGAACAGATCCGCTTTGGTGCGGGAAGCAAAGAGAAGAAAAACGAGGGTATTCAGCGTGCTGTCTCGCATGGACCACGAGCATGAAACGAACAGCCCGCATTGCAGGCGTATCACAAGTGTTTTATTTTGTAGCAATAGCTAGCTACATTACGATAGCATTTCGAGCCTTCAGCGTGCAGCACCGTGGATACCGTGGCGGTGCCGTTGGTCACATGGGTTGATCACGTGGTGCGGAGCAGCTGCTGCTGCCGGCGACGCGGCGAGCAACAGCTACAAAAGCTGTGCGCATGCGCTGTGTCAAGTGAGACGATAATAATAATAATAATAATAATAATAATAATAATAATAATAATAATAATAATAATAATAATAATAATAATAATAATAATAATAATAATAATAATAATAGTAATAATAATGTTTATTTTTGCCACTGAGTACAGAGGAGCGAAAATAGGTGGCTGGAGAAAAATCTGCTTTCTCGGCAGCTTGACGGCGCTCCAGCCACCTTTACATCAGGAGCAATGGCGAGACATGCAGTGCATATCTGAAACACCATTGTTTTACGTTTCGTCCAGCGAAACGGAGCGGCGAAAGACTGACTTAGCAATTCGACTGAGTGAGTTCCACTCGGCGAGCTGTAGCTATCACGTCACCCCATGTTTAACCAGAGCTAAACCACAGCCAATTTTTTTTTTATCCGAATAAGATCGCGGAGCGCACATGACGGTGCGAAGTGCTGAAACTCGCTGGCGGTGAGCGCAACCCGCTAGTGCGTAGGCGCGTCGCTCGCATGAAGGTGCTTCGCCAGCCTGGATGCTCGTCTACAGTTGCAGTGGGGTCGCTGCTATAAGGACGGAAGTTTTCTTATCATGGAGGAACCACGCCCATCTAGCAGCTTTGCGGGTCCTGCGGATGTCGGTGCGTGTAAGCAAGGAAGCCTTAATGTTTGGTTTTTCTAAACTAAGGTGATAGTATGCGTTGCTTAAATTTAGGTCTACGCATTCTGTCAGCATTTCCTCCTGCATTATCTTTTTTTTGTTTTACCTGTTCAGTGAGACCACACAAAAAAAAAGAATGCTGCTCGCTGTTGAATGAAGGCACGTTCGGGGTGTATGAGACACAGATGGGCACAAATTAACCAGCGCAAGCAACTATTTAAAGGCAAATGCAGGTACATTACACACCTAAGTTGTGGAGTCCTATTTGAATTGTGTAAAACTTGCATTTGTCAGACGCCTATGAGTTAAGGCGTTTTCATAGATGCGCATGAATTTCTGTTGCGTTCGTAGAAACCGAACTTCATCCGTGCTCGCTTGGTCCAAGTGGGTGCCACAAGCTAACACAAACCAAAAAACGTTCCATCATCATTTATGAAAAACTGACAGACACACACAAGCGACTTCTTTCTCTGCGGGCGCCCACAAGAAGACATCAGTACCGTGTGTGCTTATCACTGTCAAGTTTTCTTTAGGAAGTATTCATCGCTGATTGCATCTAAGTGGTGTTCTGACCCTTTCTTTAAACAAAAAAGAACTACCGTGCAACCAAGGACATAACATTAGCTCTGGCAGACGCACACCCCAATTTTAATGTTATTCCTGGTAGCCGGCTTTGCCAGGCATGCTGGCGGCATTGCTTCAACTTGAAGAAGAGTGGTATCGGCGGCGCACCTCATCAGGCTCGCGATGCCCAGTGCGAGGAAGATGACGTCGTGGTGGTATTTGAGGCTTGCAACGAGGCCCTTGTAGCAATTGGAAAAATCCTCCTTCAGCGAAAACGTGGGAGAAAAGGCCGGTAAAAATACGCGCAAAAGAAAGCTCGAAAGCTTAAAGCGAATGCAGAAAAAAGGATTTTTATATCATTAGGACTGCACCAGAAATCAAGCCTCCAGCGTGACCAGAGCGAAGATTTTGCTCTCTGCGATTACGTGAAGCTTATGCAAGATATCAAAGAGAAGTTTGGCCTAGAAGAAAGTCGAGAAACACGAATACAACTTCTTACGTTGGCTCCCTCATCTTGGTCTCAGCAAAAGATAATGGACTTTTCCGGGTCTCCGAACGGCAAATGCGTCAAGCTCTGAACATGAGAACAGAAGCCGGCGTATTAGGCATCCCACCAAAGCGTAGGGGCCGCCCGATGAGTGAAGAGGTAAGGCGCCCATCATCAATTGTTATGAAGATGACGCTGTTTCGTACTGTCTTCCAGGAAAGAACATGCTGTTTCTGTATTTCAGAATGAAGTAATTAGGATGCTGAAGGAAGACTTTCCACAAATTTCAAACATTGATTACTTCTCTGACGGAACATCATCGCAGTACACGAACAAGAAGAATTTCGCAAACCTCTGTCAAGACGAAAACGACTTCGGCAGTTGCGCTGAGTGGAACTTTTTCAACTTCCCACGGAAAGAGTGCTTGTGATGGAGTTGGGGGCACCGTGAAGCGTTTGGCAGCAAGGGCGAGCCTTCAAAGCCCCTACAACAACCAAACCATGACACCCTATGAGTTATTTACCTGGGCCAAAAATAACATCAAAGGCATTGCGATCCTTTGGGTGCCAAAAGAAATAGTTGAATAGAAACGAATTCAGCTCGCTCCAAGATTCCGTTCAGTGGTCCCTGTCAAAGGAACACGGAGTTTTCATTACTTCAAGTCAACATCAACTTTCAGGCTGCGAGCTGGCCTTACGTCCTACTCATGTACAGAAGAATTTGTAATTATAAAGCCCATTTCTGCGCTGGAATATTAAGGCAGAAATCGCACAAATGAAACCAAGACATCACATCGAAAACAATCGGCCATGAGCCTCTGACGGCCGCAAGGGTAAGGTACCACGTGGTGCTGCTGCATCGCGGATTGCTTCAACAGCGGATCGTTCTGGTCATATCCAGATCGGCGTGTCAGAAGGTATTATGCTGGTGCTTACGTCTGTCATGGCGTTGACAAAAATTACTGAGGACCACACCGAACAACTAGCTGACTGGAGTATGTCCCGTCCCGGCAGCGCTAAGAAAATATTTTCTCTCGCATACCTGTTAAGACTACTCAACGTTCCCATGCTTGCCTGCAGTGAAAACCTCACTGGAGAGCAAGAGTTCTGCGTTTCATATGGCCACAGTGTTCTGCTCTGTGGCGAAGAGGCGTTAAGACACGACGCAGCTTGCGGCGCAAGAGCTCAAATTCAAAAATTGTTTTCTCGCTTAAAACAAAAAGTACTTCGATTAAAATTTCAGAAAGGGAAGGCAATAAACCCTTCTATGTAATCCGCTATTGTTTGTATTTTTACTAGGAACACCTCAAGGCGAAATTGGCGAGTGTTTTTGGCTCAAAACGCACTTTTTTGATTCTGTATTATTTTACTTCCGTGTTCGCAGTTTCGTCACCTGTAATATTTGTTATAGATACTAGACATCTAGAGAAGCAAAAAGGCTATTTCTGAATTTCCGAGAGGAAGTTCATATTAAAAAAACGACAAAAATGAATTGTTTTTACAATTTCTTTCAATTAAAAAAAAATATTTCTGTGACATAAAGCTGCGTATTGAGATTTATATCGAAAGCCAGAATCCGTGTAGATATCACTGAAAAAATTATGGAGTGTTTTCTAAAATATTCAATTTTTAATTAATTACTGAGCAGTGCCTAGTTTCTCGCCTTTTATAAATGTTCAAATTGCGCTCACAATGCGAATAAATTTTTTTCAGCAAAAATATGCGAGGCTTTGATTACGCACATTGGGATAAGTGTCCGTGAATTTTCTTGAATAAATTGGAGATGGTCGACCGCAACGTCTGGGACGTTTGGCGTGGAATGACCCTGAAGCCAAATAAATGATAGGGGAATGTCAAAAATACCCAGTCAGGAGGTCAGTCACCTCCTTTTGTCTTGCCTTTTGGGCACTAACTGTATATTGCCCGAAGGAGCAAATAAATAAAGAATTGAACCTTTTGTAGCGAGAGCTACACTGAGCTACCAGTCGAGCATTTCGCGATGCATGGGAGAGGAAAGTTGTGCGCATGCGCCGTTACCATGGCAACCGGAGAGGAGCAAGCTGGGGCGTGCGCTTCGCCGCCGCCGGGCCCGCGCGATAAGGTGTTGGGTCGCTCCACCGTCGGAGCCGAGCGTGACGTCACGCGGATGCCATGGTAACCAGGGAGACCCCACAGCTGCGCCGCGTTCTTCGTCGCCGCCTCGACCCCCGTCGCTCTATCACCCGAACCGCGCGTCTCATGCGCAGCATTGCGTATAAAAGGCGGAGATGTAATGGGCGTTTGTATCACAACGTTTGACATGCACGCAGAGAAGGAGAGTCCAACCGCTAGTAAACGACGGTATAGATAGGAGAAGATTAACTCTTCCGATCCTGAGGTCATCGCCTGGTAGTTGGCTACTCAGCAAAGAGAGAATGAGCGTCAGAAGGCGAAGAGAGCAGCGGAGACGCCCGAACAGAGAGAGAAACGCCTTGCAAAACGGAAATGCCACACTGCCGAGCGTAATAGACAGCGCATAGCCGCGCAGATGGAGCCTATGGAAGGCGTCAGTCAACGGGAACAAACAGAAGAGTTTGTGGAGGCCTGTCGTGTGACTGATCACACCATTCGAGTTTCCGAAAAACAAGCTCAGCCAGGGAAGCGTACCTCTCGCTACGTTATCCTGGTGTAGCCGAGCTAAACCTCTGTCAAATTTTTTTCCTAAGGGGTGTTGATTAGGAAGAAAATTAGTTGCTTTTGTTTGTTTTATAGGGGTTTAACGTCCCAAAGCAACTCAGGCTATGAGAGACGCCGTAGTGAAGGGCTCTGGAAATTTCGACCACCTGGGGTTCTTTAACGTGCACTGACATCGCAAAATAGTTGCGTAATTGCTTTAGACAGAAGGCAGTTCAACAAAATAAACGACAACCACGCCGCCTTTGGGATCCGTTCTTACGATCTGGGATGCACGCGCAGTGCTCTACCAACTGAGCAACGCCGGCGGCTATCTCCTCTCCTACAGTGCGTCCTCTCCTACAAGTGCTAGTGCGCTACACTGGAGTTGTCATTTGGTAAGATTGAAGCTGGTATTTCTTCCCGGCTGTGAAATCTCACTACGCCAGATGTACAGTCGTCCATACACTTGTCTAGAGCGTTCGAACGGCGGGCTCTGTTGTACGTTTATGACAACCGCCGCTGCTTGGCGGGCACGATACAGCTTTTAAAGAAATGACGAGTTAAACACGATCCATAGGAATGTGCACGCATGATAAGGTCGGGTTAAGAGTTCTAGACCACTCCTAAACGACACAACTGTGCTCCCTGAGATGTCGTTTGAGCACTCTTCGACAGGTGTGTATACGACTGTACACTTGAATCTCGATGTAACGAAGTCGAAGGGGCCCCGCGATATCTTCGTTGTAACCGCTGCTTACAGCTTTAGGCGACCTTGGCCGCGACTGTCGCACGTGAACAGGCTTGTGTGCCACCGTGTAGACCGAGGGCAACCTAGCTAGTGTTCAGTACGCCACCGGTATTTGTTGAGGGAGACTTCAACACGGTCACCGAGCGCCTCCGACGTCATTGAATATAAGTACATAACTGAACATGTAAGCATTGCCAATGCGTCCCCGTTTCTTTTTTCCAAGGCCCGCGTTGGCTTCAGCGCCTAGACTACGGGTCTTGGAGGAAGAATATTGTAGATGAGAGAGAGAGAGAGACCAATTCACAAATTTAGCCCCGTTTTCTAGGCGCTGAAGCCGATCCGGGCTGCTGTGACATTTGCGCCAACATATGAATGGGTCGCCTACTGCGCATGTGTGATAATTACCTGGTTTTTCAGCTATAAATGCTAGTCCGAGTTTCGAAATAAACTGTTGCAAGTCAGCGCTCCTGTGTTCCATGTGTCTTCCTTGTGTCCTCGTCTTTATTTGCGCTGTACATTTCCATCACTGTGAAAGAGGAAACGCGGCGGTGACTTCTGCACGTGTGCCTGTTTTTATTGGCTTTCCCGCAAAAATTACTAGTACGCTGGCTACAACACTTCATTGCATGACAACAATGTTTTGTGGGGGATGAACACGCCAAACTGAAAGCTAACAAAAAAACCATTGGAAAATGGCTCTCAGATGCTTCGAAGACTAGGGATCTCAGGTTCTTCCTTGTTCGTTTCACACCACGAGTGACGGCGTTAGTGATTGTTGCTTTGATACAGAGGATTATGGGAAACGTGCTCAAAATCACGTCGAAGACCATCGCCATCTGAGGCTTCTTCCCAGCCGATGTAACTGCTTTGACCATGACCGTCATCTGGTCACAGGAAATCGTACTGTAGTATTGGGCATTAATTTTTTGCTGCTGTCACTAATCTTAGCCTTGTGAAACCAGCGCAGCGGCGGTTCCGTCAAGCATACCAATCGCATGGTAAAACGGCCACACCAAGATGACACGCAGCGAAAACCGAAACTATACTGCACACGGCACCTTAGAAGCATAGCGCGCTCGTAGGGGGCTGTGTGCTGCGAGAAGGTTGGACAACTGAAGAAACCCATTGACTTTGGCAACTCTCGATGCGCAGCATAGCGCAGAAATTGTTTAGCGGGCCGCGCACCGGAGTTTCAAAGAAATGGCTACGCGGCGTCAAAGTTTTGCACGTCAAAGCCGACGCCAAGAAATCTCCCAGAGAAACGCGCGATGCAGGCCCCGTTAAAGGCTGGGAAAGTTTTCCGGACATTTTGTTCGATGTTCGACAGAGCGGATTATTACCAATAACTTCAATTTGCCACGTCGAATGCGTACTTACGGAATGGCTAAGCGCCGTTACAAATCATTATGCTCGGCGTAAAATGGCAAGTGGGTTTCGCTTGGAATTCGAAATATCACTTTGTAGGAAAACTTTACTTCGCAAAAACGAGATATAGAATTTCACTTTATTTGTTTCATTATGGTTACAGAAACCGGAGCAAAGGCATAAGGCAAGTATGCTGACAAAGACCTCTGCTCCTTATGCAGTTCGGCACACAAACATGTAAAACCACAGCTGTGAACGCAAATCACTTGCATTTACATGACATTAAATGCCGATGTTGTGCATCAGAAACGGCCTTAGACATTTGCTTCAAGACATCTAGAAGACCTAAAAGAACACACGTCGTGGAAACTTCTCAGACGAGCAAAGACATGCAAATTGCCTGACAGAAAACAGATTTCATTTGTCAGCACCATTTTAAATCAGAATAGTCACGCATGCATAGTGACGCGGTGAAATTTTTATACAGGTGACAAAATTTTTGCTTTCGTTTTTATGAACACAAAAAGGGTAAAAGAAGCAACAATTGAACGCGATATATGAGAACAAAGCAATGGAAAAATAATCAATATTTCAAATAATTCAATAATTTCTCCCAACATTATATTCTTGTGCAACGTTTGGGGAATTGGCTGGTTGAAATCTAGCGCTTTTTTAGAATGTAATTGAAACTGCACGTGTGTGCGTCCTAACAGGGATTGTTCTGCTATGTGCACGGAAGCAATACTCTGCAGGGGAGTTTGCTATGCTGTAAAGTTTGTCGTTCTTGACATGTTGCAAGAGCCTACAACAGTATATCTGGTTACACTTCATTAGTGAATATTTTGAATTGTGAATCTCACGGTAAATATCGTGGATGCCTATAGTAGTTATCAAATATGCGCAAGACTCGCTTCTGTAGCGCAATTACCTGATGAAAACTCCTCTGCATGGTTCCACCACATAGTTATTCGAAACTATATCAATGAACAAAATGCAGAAATGTGTGCCTAGATGGCTGGCGCGCGTTGAATTGCTCATAAATGTCAGATACTTTTAATCCCATGAACTCAGCCGAAGAAGGGCTCTTTTTGTCCTTCTTTTGTATCATCTTATTTTGTGTTTTCAATGAATGATTCAGCTAAATGAGAAGAAAAAAAGCCTTGATAGAGCAGTCAGCAGCGCGTCAGTTTCATAATCTGAAAGTCGTGAGTTCGATCCTCACCCGGGGCAATGCGGTGCTTCTGTTTCCTTTGCGCCTCCTCTTCATTCATCATTGGGAATGGTAGCGAACGTGAACGTTGCGTATATTCAGCATTTTTGAGTAGGTTTACACCCTAGTTTTGAGCCCTTTGCGAAAACAATTCATCCGCCTCGGTAGCGCGGAGCGCGTCAGTCTCATAATCTGAAGGTCGTGAGTTCGATCCTCACCCGGGGCAAGGCGGTGTTTCTTTTTTCTTTGATCGTGCCCTTCATCCATCGTTAGTAGCGGTAGCGAACGTTGCGTGTATTCGGCATTACTGAGTAGGTTTCCACCCTAGTTTCGAGCCCTTTGGGAGGACCAATTCATCCGCCTCGGTAGCGCAGTCGGCAGCGCGTCAGTCTCATAATCTGAAGGTCGTGAGTTCGATCCTCACCCGGGGCATGGCGGCATTTCTTTTTTTTTTTTTGATCGTGCCCTTCATTCATCGTTGGTAACTGTAGTGAACGTTGAGCGTATTCGGCATTACTGAGTAGGTTTCCACCCTAGTTTTGAGCCCTTTGAGAGAATAATTCATCCGCCTCGGTAGCGCAGTCGGCAGCGCGAGTCTCATAATCTGAAGGTCGTGAGTTCGATCCTCACCTGGGGCAAGGCGGCGTTTCTTTTTTCTTTGATTGTGACCTTCATCCATCGTTGGTAACGGTAGCGAACGTTGCGTGTATTCGGTATTACTGAGTAGATTTGCACCCTAGTTTTGAGCCCTTTGAGAGAACAGTTCATCCGCCTCGGTAGCGCAGTCGGCAGCGCGTCAGTCTCATAATCTGAAGGTCGTGAGTTCGAGCCTCACCCGGGGCAAGGCGGCGTTTGTTTTTTCTTTGATCGTGCCCTTCATCCATCGTTAGTAACGGTAGCGAACGTTGCGTGTATGCGGCATTACTGAGTAGGTTTGCACCATAATTTTGAGCCCTTTGAGAGAACAATTCATCCGCCTCGGTAGCGGGTCAGTCTCATAATCTGAAGGTCGTGAGTTCGAGCCTCACCCGGGGCAAGGCGGCGTTTCTTTTTTCTTTGATCGTGCCCTTCATCCATCGTTGGTAACGGTAGCGAACGTTGCGTGTATTCGGTATTACTGAGTAGATTTGCACCCCAGTTTCGAGCCCTTTGAGAGAACAATTAATCCGCCTCGGTAGCGCAGTCGGCAGCGCGTCAGTCTCATAATCTGAAGGTCGTGAGTTCGAGCCTCACCCGGGGCAAGGCGGCGTTTCTTTTTTCTTTGATCGTGCCCGTCATCGATCGTTAGTAACGGTAGCGAACGTTGCGTGTATTCGGTATTACTGAGTAGATTTGCACCCTAGTTTTGAGCCCTTTGAGAGAACAATTCATCCGCCTCGGTAGCGCAGTCGTCAGCGCGTCAGTCTCATAATCTGAAGGTCGTGAGTTCGATCCTCACCCGGGGCAAGGCGGCGTTTCTTTTTTCTTTGATCGTGCCCTTCATCCATCGTTGGTAACGGTAGCGAACGTTGCGTGTATTCGGTATTACTGAGTAGATTTGCACCCTAGTTTTGAGCCCTTTGAGAGAACAATTCATCCGCCTCGGTAGCGCAGTCGGCAGCGCGTCAGTCTCATAATCTGAAGGTCGTGAGTTCGAGCCTCACCCGGTGCAAGGCGGCGTTTCTTTTTTCTTTGATCGTGCCCTTCATCCATCGTTAGTAACGGTAGCGAACGTTGCGTGTATGCGGCATTACTGAGTAGGTTTGCACCATAATTTTGAGCCCTTTGAGAGCACAATTCAACCGCCTCGGTAGCGGGTCAGTCTCATAATCTGAAGGTCGTGAGTTCGATCCTCACCCGGAGCAAGGCGGCGTTTCTTTTTTCTTTGATCGTGCCCTTCATCCATCGTTGGTAACGGTAGTTAACGTTGAGCGTATTCGGCATTACTGACTAGGTTTCCACCCTAGTTTTGAGCCCTTTGAGAGAACAATTCATCCGCCTCGGTAGCGCAGTCGGCAGCGCGTCAGTCTCATAATCTGAAGGTCGTGAGTTCGATCCTCACCCGGGGCAAGGCGGCGTTTCTTTTTTCTTTGATCGTGCCCTTCATCCATCGTTGGTAACGGTAGCGAACGTTGCGTGTATTCGGTATTACTGAGTAGATTTGCACCCTAGTTTTGAGCCCTTTGAGAGAACAATTCATCCGCCTCGGTAGCGCAGTCGGCAGCGCGTCAGTCTCATAATCTGAAGGTCGTGAGTTCGATCCTCACCCGGGGCAAGGCGGCGTTTCTTTTTTTCTTTGATCGTGCCCTTCATCCATCGTTAGTAACGGTAGCGAACGTTGCGTGTATTCGGCATTACTGAGTAGGCTTCCACCCTAGTTTTGAGCCCTTTGAGAGAACAATTCATCCGCTTCGGTAGCGCAGTAGATTCTACTTCCGGCCACCGAGCGTGACGGACGCGTGATGACGGGCTCCGTTGAAGCGGCTTCAGCGGGCATGTCTGGCCGCGGTAACAGGTTTACTGATGAGGAAAATGCTTACCAGGTTGTTCTGCCAGGATTTTCCTACAGGGCGTTTCGTTGTAAATACAGTTTTTTTTTGCACGCCGATATCAAAGCCCGCCCGTACCGGGTTGAGGATTTCCGGGATGCCCTAGCTCAGCACGCGCTGCTCCCCGATGTTATCGCCCTGGGGGCGTATCGGATGAGCCACGTCTGGGCAGTCACTCTCAAGGATTCCGAAGCCGTAACGAAGATTTTGAGCGTCGGTGAAATGCTTGTGTAAGAAAGCCGCTGCCTGGTGATTGACCCGACCAATCAGGATATGCGACTGAAGCTACACTGGCTGCTGCACAACGTACCGGACGAAGACATACTGTCGCGATCACAGTATTGCGGGACGTCGGAAAGCGTGGCAGAACTGCGTTCCGCGCCATCTTACGGCGGACCCTCGCTCCCTCTCCCCCTTTCAGGCATGTCTGTAGCCTCACTCCTACCATACGTGCGGCGCATGAGGATCGGAACGAGCGCCAGGTGCCGCTTCGATATCCAGGTCTGCGCAAACGGCTGCGATGGGTGAACATTTTCAGGGGAGTGCTTGGTATGCCAAAATTATTCTCGACAAGAAGTTGGTCATCCTGGCATTCAGCTTTGAGGCCTGTTCGTTCAGCGCGCATACACTGGAAACTGATATTCTCGCCTGCACAACAAAAAACAGAGAAAACATAATTGCACGCTCCCTCTCCTTTATCAAGAGTCGCTGCACCGCGATAGCGACACGCTAAATGCTTCATTCATCAGCGGCTGAGGCAGATGCTGGCTAGATTCCGAAGCGGCACCTGGCGCTAGCGGCGATCTACGTACTGCGCGCGTGCTAGGAGTGACGATACAGAGATGCCTGAAAGGGGGAGAAGGAGCGAGGGTGCGCCGTTAGATGGCGCGGAACGCAGTTGTGTCACGCTTTCCGACGTCCCGCAATATTGTGATCGCGACAGTACGTGCTGCCTTTGCGCCGTACGGGAAAGTGACGGAAATCGCTCGAGAGCGTTGGCGAGTGCGGGGTGTGCCAGAAAAGGGCTCGACAACGAGGCTCGTCACACTGAAATTGAAAGCCGGAGTTAAGCTCGACGACTTGCCGCACCAGCTGAACGTTAGCGGTGAGTTGGCGCTGGTCGTCGTACCAGGCCGGCCCCCGTTATGCCTACGCTGTCGCAATACGGGCCACATCCGAAAAGAGTGTCGAATCCCACGTTGCGGAGCCTGCCGACGGTTCGGCCACGAAGACGGCCAATGTGCCCGCACTTATGCGAGCATTGCTGGCCCCGGGACCAGTGAAGACACGGCTGAGCTGCTAATGGACGAGGCGGACGCGGAGGACGCGGCCCGTGAAACTGGGCAGCCAGCGACACGGGATGGACCTACGTTGACGCGCCTGACGAAGCAAGGAGCGACGACGTCCACCGCAGTTGCGGCGGACGTACCAGTGCAGCGTGACCTTCCAACGGAACCCGTGAGCGCGCAGAAGGAAGCGACGGGAGCTGTTGCTGAAAATCCCGATAACGTAGGGCCGGACAACAGCGAGGCCATGGATTCCAGCCAGGAGGCTGCCGGCCCCATAGCTGGGAAGCGCTCCCACGAGGAAAGCGTCGGTGAAAAGCCACAGGCAGGCGCTGGCGCTGACGAGCCACCGTCGAAATCCCCGGGAATTCGGCGCTCGTCTTTGAAACCACGGCCCAACTTTGCGGCCGAGACTAGGCAGGCGGGGAAGCCGCCTCCCTAGCGCAGCAATGTGTTTGTGTAAGTGTGTTCGTGTTTCCCGCGGTTGTGGTTGGAAGTACCAAGCAGAGGAAGTGCCAAGGTCTGGAACGGCCGGCGAAGGACTGCCTAGCGGTTTTCCCGGTGCCTGCAAACGGACTGATGGATTGGTGGTGCCGCACAGTGCACACTGTGAGTCTAGAAGTGTTTCGTCCGTTTTGGTGGGCACTGTATATCATATGTCAGCTATTCCTCACGCATGGCGATGAAACTTGACACAGCTTCGCGCATAGCAACATTGAATGTGAGGGGTCTTGGTGCTCGTAGGCGCCAATGCCAACTTAATCGTCTTCTTGCTGACAATGCGCTGGACATTGTAGCTGTACAGGAGACGAAGATTGAAAGTGAGGAGTTTACTGAGCGTATGGTGTCCATCTTTAGTGCGTTCTTTAATTTCTGTATTTGCCATTCTGTTGGCACTTCGGGTGGGTGCGCCCTTTTTCTGCGCAATAATTTAGGCATCAGCGTGGAGTCGATTTTTTCTTGTCCAAGTGGACGCCTTCTTGTAGTTGACTTTTCTTTTTCGAAGTTATACTTGCGCATTATATGCGTGTATTCACCGAACGTTGACTCTGAACGACAAGAATTTTTTAGCAGATTGGAGTCTTACATTGTTTGTGATAAAGTGCTGTTGCTCTTGGGCGATTTCAACTGTGTGTGCCGCTGCCGATCGAGTGAAGTGTCCGCCTGTGCGTGATAGGAGTGCACAATTATTAAACGTCCTGGTTAACGACAACAGCTTAGAGGATATTGGCAGCATATTTACCTGCGGTAATAGACCGCTATACACACACTTTCAACGTGATAGCCATGCCAGATTGGATAGAATTTATGCATCTGTTGAACTTGTGCCCCTTTGCACAGGTTACAAAGTTGAACCTGTGGCGTTTAGTGATCACTGTCTTGTGATAGGAAGTTTCGGTGTGAAAGAAAGGTGCACGCGCTTCAGCTGGAATCTCTGGAAATTCAATGCAAAACTCTTGGAGGACGAGGGATTTTTAAAGGACATTGTAAATGAAATGCAGAGGCTGCTCGAGGAGCGGGACAAGAGGACTGGGACAAGAGGTCTGGATTTTGGCACGGTGACTGGGAAACGAGGCCTGATCACTTCTCCCGGCTGCGATGGTCTTGCCTGCCGACGCAATATCTCGGCGTCCCCCTTAACTTATCGAGACCCAAGTGAAAGTTGGAACGAGCAATGCTCAAGGGCGAGGGAGAAAGCAGATGCATGGCAAGGGAGGCAGTTATCAATGTTTTCACGCGGCCCAGTCTTTTTGCCGTTCAGTGGGAAGACTTCAAAGAGTGGCTAAAAAGTAAAGCCATAGAAAAGAGCATTATTCTAAATGGTGACCTCACAGATAGGTTGGCAATGCGTTCGTCAGTAAGGCAGGGATGCCCGCTGTCGCCCCTTTTGTTTGCGGCATACCTAGAGCCACTATGTTTAGCTATTGCCAAAAGTGACCGCATCTCAGGCTTTCGATTGCAGTCGGCACATGTCAAAATACTCGCTTACGCGGACGATATCGCAGTCTTCTGTTCCAATCGAGACAGTATTACTGAAGTGATCAGTATCGTTGATAAATTTTGTAAGCAAACGGGGTGTATGGTAAACTGGGACAAGAGGTCTGGATTTTGGCACGGTGACTGGGACACGAGGCCTGATCACTTCTCCCTGCTGCGATGGTCTTGCCTGCCAACGCAATATCTCGGCGTCCTCCTTAACTGTTATCGAGACCCAAGTGAAAGTTGGAACGAGCAATGCTCAAGGGCGAGGGAGAAAGCAGATGCATGGCAAGGGAGGCAGTTATCAATGTTTTCACGCGGCCCAGTCTTTTTGCCGTTCAGTGGGAAGACTTCAAAGAGTGGCCAAAAAGTAAAGCCATAGAAAAGAGCATTATTCTAAATGGTGACCTCACAGATAGGTTGGCAATGCGTTCGTCAGTAAGGCAGGGATGCCCGCTGTCGCCCCTTTTGTTTGCGGCATACCTAGAGCCACTATGTTTAGCTATTGCCAAAAGTGACCGCATCTCAGGCTTTCGATTGCAGTCGGCACATGTCAAAATACTCGCTTACGCGGACGATATCGCAGTCTTCTGTTCCAATCGAGACAGTATTACTGAAGTGATCAGTATCGTTGATAAATTTTGTAAGCAAACGGGGTGTATGGTAAACTGGGACAAGAGGTCTGGATTTTGGCACGGTGACTGGGAAACGAGGCCTGATCACTTCTCCCGGCTGCGATGGTCTTGCCTGCCAACACAATATCTCGGCGTCCCCCTTAACTGTTATCGAGACCCAAGTGAAAGTTGGAACGAGCAATGCTCAAGGGCGAGGGAGAAAGCAGATGCATGGCAAGGGAGGCAGTTATCAATGTTTTCACGCGGCCCAGTCTTTTTGCCGTTCAGTGGGAAGACTTCAAAGAGTGGCTAAAAAGTAAAGCCATAGAAAAGAGCATTATTCTAAATGGTGACCTCACAGATAGGTTGGCAATGCGTTCGTCAGTAAGGCAGGGATGCCCGCTGTCGCCCCTTTTGTTTGCGGCATACCTAGAGCCACTATGTTTAGCTATTGCCAAAAGTGACCGCATCTCAGGCTTTCGATTGCAGTCGGCACATGTCAAAATACTCGCTTACGCGGACGATATCGCAGTCTTCTGTTCCAATCGAGACAGTATTACTGAAGTGATCAGTATCGTTGATAAATTTTGTAAGCAAACGGGGTGTATGGTAAACTGGGACAAGAGGTCTGGATTTTGGCACGGTGACTGGGACACGAGGCCTGATCACTTCTCCCTGCTGCGATGGTCTTGCCTGCCAACGCAATATCTCGGCGTCCCCCTTAACTGTTATCGAGACCCAAGTGAAAGTTGGAACGAGCAATGCTCAAGGGCGAGGGGGAAAGCAGATGCATGGCAAGGGAGGCAGTTATCAATGTTTTCACGCGCCTCCATCTGCAACCTTTTCCTTGTTTCTAAAATATGGTACATGATGAATGTTGTGTGCGAGTCGGGCCAGCATTGAAAAGATGCATCGCGTGATTGCTGTGTTTATTTGGGCGTCAAGCTGGGAAAGAACTAGCCGTACGAATTTGTTTCTTTGGGTTAAACGAGGAGAGCTCGGCCTCGTGCACCTATTCTTGCGCCAAGTTGTGTCGCGTTTTATCTTTCTCCGAGACCAAAGGGATCCTTTTCTGCGGACTGTTATCCAAGTAAGGTTGCAGAGACTCCTCCCAGAAATCGTTGTCTCATGCTGTGAAGGTATGTGCGGTGCTGTCAATGGGTACATGCGAGAAGTTGTACTTTCTTTTGGACTACTGTACGCGCGTTTTTCACTTGAGTACTTGTGTAATGTTTCCAAAAAAGAGTTGTATAAGAATCTTGTGGAAACAATGCTGCCGATTCCCATTTACCGTTTACCGCACCGTGGAGGCCCAGGACAAGACGTCTTAAAACGAATTAAAAGAATGCCGGTTAAACCAACCGTAAAAAAATTCTTCTTTAATTTACATTGTAATACACTTCCTGTTAAGACGTGGCTGCATGAAAAGGGGATTTTCGTCCCATGTACGACCAACTGCCTACTATGCAAAAAGCCTGAAACGGTGGAGCACGTGTTTCTTGAATGTTGAGACCCAATTTTTTATTGGGATGTCCTCCAACGAACCGTGAAAAAAGATTTTCCCCTGCATCCATACGGCATCAGGTTTTTGCCGATCACAAACGAAGGAGGAGTGCCATATGATTTAATCATGCTCTTGGGCCTCCACAGCCTTTGGAGGACACGAATGCAAGTGCGACATGCCGATGTTAATGTCCGTTCGGTGCGAGAAAACTTTATTGAAAGTGTTGTGAGCCTAAGAGAAGTGGATCGTGCGCAAGCTGAACTGCCCGAATGGAGCTCTGTTCTGGACGACTTGTCTTCAGAAAGTTTTAACCTCTCCCGTGTCAGCCAAGTAGCCTGCTGCTGTTTTTATCATTTCTACATGGGTTTTTGCATGTAAGGATCGGCAATAAAGAAAGAAAAAAAGCCTTGGTAGCGCAGTGAGGAGCGCGTCAGTCTCATAATCTGAAGGTCGTGAGTTTGATCCTCACCCGGGGCAAGGCGGCGTTTCTTTTTTCTTTGATCGTAACCTTCATTCATCGTTGGTAACGGTAGTGAACGTTGCGTGCATTCGGCATTACTGGGTAGGTTTACACCCTAGTTTTGAACCCTTTGAGAGAACAATTCATCCGCCTCGGTAGCGCAGTCGGCAGCGCAGTCGGCAGCGCGTCAGTCTCATAATCTGAAGGTCGTGAGTTCTATCCTCACCCGGGGAAAGGCGGCGTTTCTTTTTTCTTTGATCGTGCCCTTCATTCATCGTTTGTAACGGTAGTGAACGTTGCGTGCATTCGGCATTACTGAGTAGGTTTACACCCTAGTTTTGAACCCTTTGAGAGAACAATTCATCCGCCTCGGTAGCGCAGTCGGCAGCGCGTAAGTTTCATAATCTGAAGGTCGTGAGTTCGATCCTCACCCGGGGCAAGGCGGCGTTTCTTTTTTCTTTGATCATTCCCTTCATCCATCGTTGGTAACGGTAGTGAACGTTGCGTGCGTTAGGCATTACTGGGTAGGTTTACACCCTAGTTTTGAACCCTTTGAGAGAACAATTCATCCGCCTCGGTAGCGCAGTCGGCAGCGCGTCAGTCTCATAATCTGAAGGTCGTGAGTTCTATCCTCACCCGGGGCAAGGCGGCGGTTCTTTTTTCTTTGATCGTGCCCTTCATTCATCGTTGGTAACGGTAGCGAACGTTGCGTGCATTCGGCATTACTGAGTAGGTTTACACCCTAGTTTTGAACCCTTTGAGAGAACAATTCGTCCGCCTCGGTAGCGCAGTCGGCAGCGCGTCACTCTCATAATCTGAAGGTCGTGAGTTCGATCCTCACCCGGGGCAAGGCGGCGTTTCTTTTTCTTTGATCGTGCCCTTCATCCATCGTTGGTAACGGTAGCGAACGTTGCGTGCATTCGGCATTACTGAGTTGGTTTACACCCTAGTTTTGAACCCTTTGAAAGAACAATTCGTCCGCCTCGGTAGCGCAGTCGGCAGCGCGTCAGTCTCATAATCTGAAGGTCGTGAGTTCGATCCTCACCCGGGGCAAGGCGGCGTTTCTTTTTTCTTTGATCGTGCCCTTCATTCATCGTTGGTAACGGTAGTGAACGTTGCGTGCATTCGGCATTACTGAATAGGTTTACACCCTAGTTTTGAACCCTTTGAGAGAACAATTCGTCCGCCTCGGTAGCGCAGTCGGCAGCGCGTCAGTCTCATAATCTCAAGGTCGTGAGTTCGATCCTCACCCGGGGCAAGGCGGCGTTTCTTTTTTCTTTGATCGTGCCCTTCATTCATCGTTTGTAACGGTAGTGAACGTTGCGTGCATTCGGCATTACTGAGTAGGTTTACACCCTAGTTTTGAACCCTTTGAGAGAACAATTCATCCGCCTCGGTAGCGCAGTCGGCAGCGCGTCAGTTTCATAATCTGAAGGTCGTGAGTTCGATCCTCACCCGGGGCAAGGCGGCGTTTCTTTTTTCTTTGATCGTTCCCTTCATCCATCGTTGGTAACGGTAGTGAACGTTGCGTGCGTTAGGCATTACTGGGTAGGTTTACACCCTAGTTTTGAACCCTTTGAGAGAACAATTCATCCGCCTTGGTAGCGCAGTCGGCAGCGCGTCAGTCTCATAATCTGAAGGTCGTGAGTTCTATCCTCACCCGGGGCAAGGCGGCGTTTCTTTTTTCTTTGATCGTGCCCTTCATTCATCGTTGGTAACGGTAGCGAACGTTGCGTGCATTCGGCATTACTGAGTAGGTTTACACCCTAGTTTTGAACCCTTTGAGAGAACAATTCATCCGCCTCGGTAGCGCAGTCGGCAGCGCGTCAGTTTCATAATCTGAAGGTCGTGAGTTCGATCCTCACCCGGGGCAAGGCGGCGTTTCTTTTTTCTTTGATCGTTCCCTTCATCCATCGTTGGTAACGGTAGCGAACGTTGCGTGCATTCGGCATTACTGAGTAGGTTTACACCCTAGTTTTGAACCCTTTGAGAGAACAATTCGTCCGCCTCGGTAGCGCAGTCGGCAGCGCGTCAGTCTCATAATCCGAAGGTCGTGAGTTCGATCCTCACCCGGGGCAAGGCGGCGTTTCTTTTTCTTTGATCGTGCCCTTCATCCATTGTTGGTAACGGTAGCGAACGTTGCGTGCATTCGGCATTACTGAGTAGGTTTACACCCTAGTTTTGAACCCTTTGAGAGAACAATTCGTCCGCCTCGGTAGCGCAGTCGGATTCGACTTCCGGCCACCGAGCGTGACGGACGTGCGATGACGGGCTCCGTTGGAGCAGCTACAGCGGTCATGTCTGGCCGCGGAAACAGGGCTTTTGCCTCGGATGAAGAGTATCAGGTGATTCTGCCTACCCTTCCTACAGGACGTGTTGTGTTGAACACAGTTTTTTTGCACGCTGACGTGCGGGCCCGTCCTTATCGGGTCGAAGATTTCAGGGATGCGCTGGCTCAGCTGATGCTGCTCCCCGAGGTTATCGCCTTGGGGGCGTATCGAATGAGCCATGTATGGGTTGTTACTTTCGCGAGTGCTGAGGCGGTGACGAAAATTCTTTCTGCCGGAGACCTGAAAGTCAAGGACGTCCGCGTCAAGCTGCACTGGCTGCTGCACAACGTGCCCGACGAAGACGTGAGGGTAGCCTTTGCTCCGTACGGCAAGGTGAGCGAAGTCTCCAAGGAGCGGTGGCGCGTCCAGGGTGTCGCCAGCAAGGGGTCGACGACACGCTTGGTTTCATTGAAAATGAACCCTGGCGTGAAGCTGGAAGACCTCCCTCACGAAGTCAGGGTTGGCGGTGAGCTGGCTCTCGTGGTTGTACCGGGCAGAGCTCCGCTGTGTCTGCGCTGCCACGGTACTGGGCACATTCGCCGTGAGTGCAAGGTTCCACGATGCGGCGCCGGTCGTCGCTACGGGCACGAAGAAAGCAGCTGCGTACGCACGTACGCGAGTGCTGCCGTCCCAGTCAACACTGACATTTCGTCCGAACTTGTCATGGACGAGGCTGACGCGGAAGACGCTGCAGCAGAGGCAGGGGACAGCGTGGAGAAGGCCCCTGCTGTGCCCCCTACGGAAATATCCACAAGCGTAGAGGAGCCCAGCAGTAAGCGGCAGCAACAGGTAGCGCAGCCTGCAGAAGTCAAGGCGCCAACGGACGAAGTCTTGAGCGGTGGGGCGTCAGCTCCCGTCGTTCCCCAGCATGGTGACAGCATGGAAGTGTCACATGCATCAACCAGCAACCAAGCAGGGAAGCGACCGCACGAGCACAGTGCGAATGGAGAGCCCAAAATGAGCCAAGGCGACGAGCCACCGCAGAAGACTGTTGGTGTCAGGCGACCGACGTTGAAACCGCGGCCGAATGTACAGGCCGATCAACGAGCGGCGGCTAAGCCGCCGCCTTAGTTGGAGTGAGTGCCCTGTGAGTGGTTTCTGTGGGCGTGAGATGGCCTTTTTCCGTAACGGACTGCATGGGCTGATTTTCCAGTCCATACGCAAGAGGCACTTGTGCAAGAGACTTTGGATTACCGGCACCGCACCCATCGAGCACCTCAGACTAGGCAAGTCACCCGCACCATCGCCTTGTGTCCCGAGGTATGCACCATATGGCTCCTGTACCTAAACTAGATGGCTTCTACACCTCTTAGAGCGTTGCGCATTGCAACAATTAATGTCAGGGGACTGGCTTCCAAGAAGCGTCAGTACCAGCTAAGCCGGCTGTTCGTTGATAATGACCTAGACATAATAGCCGTACAGGAGACGAAAGTCGAAAGACAGCAACAGGCGGACCTTATGGTGCAGCCTTTTACGGCACGCTACAATGTTTGTGTGTGCCATTCTTCTGGCACATCGGGCGGTTGTGCTGTATTTATTAGGAATTCTCTGGGGATTGTCGAGCAGAATTTAACTGTGTGTCAAACTGGCCGTTTGGTTGTAGTGGATTTTTTTTATTGCAATTTGCTATGGAGAGTCATATGCGTGTATGCTCCTAACAGGGAGAACGAGCGCAAGAAATTTTTTGAGCGCGTTGAACAATATGTGTGCTGTGAGCGGTTAATTGTGCTTTTGGGCGACTTTAACTGCGTTTGTAAAGCAGAGGATAGAATTACAAAAAGACTCCTTTGTGACAAAAGTGCGGGATTGTTGAATTCGATTGTGCAAGAAAATGGTTTAGATGATGTTGCTGAAGTTCTTTCGGTAGCGCCGCATTTTACTCACTTCCAGGGTGAAAGTCACGCGAGACTTGACAGAGCGTATGTGTCGCTTGATCTGATTCCTTTGTGCAATAGCTACGAGGTAAAACACATGTCTTTTACCGACCACAGCTTAGTTACGTTTACCCTGGGGAACAAAGACAAGAAATCTCGTTTCTCGTGGGACCTGTGGAAGTTTAACGCACAATTACTCGAGGATGAACGCTTTGACATTAAAGTTAATGAATGCATTAAAGCATTGCTATCAGCAGAGCCTGGGAACTGGGTAATTAGGTGGGAAGATTTCAAAGAACAAGTGAAAATAAACGCGATTGAAAGGGCAAGCATCATATGCCACGATAAACGTGTTAAAGAAAAAGAACTACATTGCCAACTTGACTTGCTCGTAAGCCTGGAAAGTTCCCAGCCGGAAAGATATAAGAAAGAAATAAGAGATACAAAAAGTAAACTTGAGATCATCGAAAAAGACAAGTATACAGCTGCCATGATACGGGCCCGTGCTGAACGTCTCTGGCTTGACCAAGTACCTACTAAACGCTCGCTTAGTGACGAAAAGAAGTACGCGACTCAGAACGAAGTAAGACAAATCAGGTACAGAAACGAGGTAACGAATGATAGCAATGTGATTCAGTTGGCGTTTGTTGAGCAGTATCGAAAATTGCTTGGGCGGCGACGGCTTGAAGAAGAGGGGTTTGCAAACACGTTCTTGTCCCGTATGCCAAAACTAGGAGACGATATAAAACAAGGGCTGGAGGTACCAATCAGCGTAAGCGAAGTGGGAAGAGCAATCGAAGAGCTGAGTGCCGGAAAATCTCCCGGTCCTGACGGCTGAGGTAGTGAATTTTATAAGAAGTTCAAAGCCGAACTCACCCAAGCTCTCCACTGCATCTTCACTGAAATTTATGAAACAAAGAAAATGCCGCCATCATTTAAAACAGCACACGTGGTTTTAATACCCAAGAGTGAGGACCAGGCTAATCTGCTGTCCGTTATGGCTTATCGGCCGATAAGGCTAACCAACGTTGACTATAAAGTGTTTATGAAGATTCTTGCCAATAGACTTCAAAAGGTTATAAAGGAACTTGTAGGGCCCCACCAAACGGGCGGTATTAAAGGTCGCACCATTCGAACAAATGTGCACATTGCTAGAACTGTTCTTGAATGTTGCGATGCCTTCGGGGGCCGAGTTGCCATGATGCAGCTTGACCTTGCAAAGGCCTTCGATCGAGTGCCGCACGAAATTCTTTTCGCCATTCTAGAATATGCCAACGTAGGCTCTAATAATACAAGGTGTACAAATGGCGTACGAAAATTGTGTTACCCGAATTATAGTAAACAAACAGATGACTGTGCCTGTGTGTTCTTCTGTCAAACAGGGTTGCCCGCTCTCGCCTCTGCTCTTTGCGATCTGCCTTGAGCCTTTTCTGTTATCACTGTTACACAATGATGGGATCTGCGGTTTCACACTTCTGTCGGCGCAAGTAAAAGTGTTTGCTTACGCTGATGATATTGCTGTTTTTTGCGCGGATCAAGGAAGCGTTAAAGAAGTTGTGAAAGTTGCGGGGGAATATTGCAAAAAGGTTGGGTCCGAAATTAACTGGGATAAGTAAATTGGATTTTGGCACGGTGATTGGGACAGCACACCTGCCGTGTTTGCTAACATGAAATGGACGACCGCCCCTGCGAAGTACTTGGGGGTACCCTTGGAGCACTATAAAATCAGTACGGAGTTGTGGGGTGAGATAACGCAGAGTGCAAGGAGAAAAGCGGATGGCTGGAAAGGACGTGACCTTTCTGTTTTCGCGCGCGCAAGTGTGTGCAATGTATTTTTAATAGCCAGAATTTGGTATTTATTGCAGTTCGTGCTCATTACCCGAGCAAACCTGCAGAAGCTGCATAGAGTGTTTGCTGTCTTTATTTGGAGCTCAAATTGGGAGTGAACAAGTCGAGTTAATCTGTTCCTTCCGGTCAAAAGGGGCGGCCTTGGTCTTTCTAATTTGTTTCTGAAGCAAGTTGTCTCAAGATTTTTGTTTCTACGTGATCAAACCGATCCTTTGTTGCGCACAATGTTGCAGATGCGCTTAGGCAACGTGTTGCCGGAATTTGTTGTGTCCAGTTACCCGGCCACGAATCGTGCTGTAACAGGTTTTTTGCGTGAAGTTGTGGCAGCCTTTCGCACTTTGAGCGCTCACTTTTCTACACAGTATCTATCTGCTGTACCCAGGAAAAAACTGTACAAAGATTTGCTAGATATATTTATACCTGCTCCCTTATACCGTTCCTTTTGCTGCGGAGGCCCAGGCAAAGATGTGTTAAAGCGAGTTAAGAAGATGCCGGTAAGACCGACTGTCAAATCCTTTTTCTTTAAACTTCATACCGGTACCCTTCCGGTGAAAACATGGCTAAACGATAAAGGCATTTTTGTGCCCTGGACCACCGACTGCATACTCTGCAAAAAACCCGAGACCATCGAACATGTGTTTATCGACTGCTGGGACCCGGTTTTCCACTGGGACATCTTGCAAAGAACATTGAAGAAAGAACTACCTGTAACTCCTTATGGCATCCGGTTTCTACCTATAGAAAGTGAGGAGGTTCCTTACGACATGTTTATGCTACTGGGCCTCCACAGCATCTGGAAAACGAGAATGGCGGCCAGGCACGCCGACGCAAATGTGCGACCAGTGAGAGAAAACTTTATAGAAAGTGCAGTTTTCCTGAGAGATGTTCTCCGCAGTCAACCCCAGCCGCCGGACTGGGTGGCAGTTATGGATGAACTGATTAATATGAAAAAGTTTTAACCCATTGTCTCGGCCAAAGTGTGGCTAGAGATTTTTATGTATTGTTTACCGGTAATAAAGAAAAAAAAAGCCTCGGTAGCGCAGTCGGCAGCGCGTCAGTCTCATAATCTGAAGGTCGTGAGTTCGATCCTCACCCGGGGCAAGGCGGCGGTTCTTTTTTCTTTGATCGTGCCCTTCATTCATCGTTGGTAACGGTAGTGAACGTTGCGTGCATTCGGCATTACTGAGTAGGTTTACACCCTAGTTTTGAACCCTTTGAGAGAACAATTCGTCAGCCTCGGTAGCGCAGTCGGCAGCGCGTCAGTCTCATAATCTGAAGGTCGTGAGTTCGATCCTCACCCGGGGCAAGGCGGCGTTTCTTTTTCTTTGATCGTGCCCTTCATCCATCGTTGGTAACGGTAGTGAACGTTGCGTGCATTCGGCATTAATGGGTAGGTTTACACCCTAGTTTTGAGCCCTTTGAGAGAACAATTCATCCGCCTCGGTAGCGCGGTCGGCAGCGCGTCAGTCTCATAATCTGAAGGTCGTGAGTTCTATCCTCACCCGGGGCAAGGCGATGTTTCTTTTTTCTTTGATCGTGCCCTTCGGCGCTGAGAGAAGGGTTGATCATTTGAAGAATATAAGCAGCACTGAGTGGCAAGGCTCTCTGGGGAAGAAAAATGACTACATAGAACGTGCGTGCTTTGTTTATTGCAATGCCTTATCCTCTTCTTGTCATTTGGAAATTGAAGTTTGAAAGAGAAATTTTATGATTGCTACCACTATTAAATGATGAAACAAGTTAATATTTGAGGGCTATTTCATCCGAAGAAGTCACAAAGGCAATAGGACAACTGAACCCACCATGTCACTAAACCCACATGGGCTGACGGCTCCGTTATATACAAGTTGTTTAAAAGCCTGTCGAGCTCCAGTACTGGCGAGGTTGTACACGCAAGCGTGTGATCATGGTTTTATGCCGCGGTGCTTTCTTACGCCCAGCACTATTGCAATCGGTAAAATCAAAGCATTAGACAAACTCTGGTTTTTCGCGTCTTACAAACGTGGACTACAATGTACATGGAAGGTGATGGCCAGGAGTCTACAGATTGCTATTCAAACGCCGGTCGCTCACTGGAACTGTGTAATTAAAGGCCCCGCATTCTTTACGATTATTTATGTAGCCTGTGGCTTACTTAAGTGTCGTGACGCACGAGTTGAAAGCCTGCCATTGGTTCAATTGTATCTCGATAAAGCTTTTCTCCTGTTGGCCCGTCGTGTTTTGCGTTGTGTTTTGTCCTGTGTAAATGTCGGTTCTATCTTAGGAAAGGATGCATTCATGGCGCACCGAGGGTGTACTACACGGCTGATTGTAAATAATGGGGTCGGAGTGCAGCGCTCTCTAGTTCAGGGTGTCCCCCCTCGCCTCTACTTTTTTGTTTCTTTGCTTAGTTATTTTGTTTGAGAGTTATGAGAGGCGCCAGTGTCCTTGGTTTCCAGGCGGATGACATTGCAATGTTTGAGTTATTTATTTTGATGTTTGCAAAACACAGCGGCACCAAGTCCAAGAAGGGTGGTCGTAAAGGCTAGCGAAATTACAAAGAAGGAACATTGCAGAAAAAGGCACAAATAGAACTTATTAGTTAGACCTCACGGGGCAGTAGTACAGTTATCTGTTTGCAATCAGTATTGTCCGTGAAAAAAAAGAACGAAAATTTGTAAGTGTATGTCTTAGCGAATATAATTGTTAGAGAATTAGAGGGGTGACGTGCAGTTTTTCTAGCAGGTAACGGTGAATTATAATGAGGGGGCTAGACTGGGTTTGTTACCCAATGAGAGAGAAAGAAAATCTATCCTGAACTTTTTTCTTCGAAGCTGAAGTCGTTCTCGTTCAGTTTTGTTAATTACCACTGAAACGGTGAGGGACTCATTCCTTGCATATTTATTAAAGATAAACCTAACAGCCCTTCTCTGTATTCTTTCCAGATTTTTATGTTAGATTTAGCGTAGGGGTCCCACACTATACATGAATATTCGAGTTAGGTCCTGTTATAGACGAATAGCAAAGTGGGTTTTCTTAGGAGGGGCACTTTTCAGTTTATGACTTCAGCAGCGCAATTTTCTAAATGCAGAGGAGGAGATATTATTTATATGCAAGTTCCATGATAGACTGCTTGTTATAGTTACACTTAAGTTACACACTTGTTCAAGAGGGAACGAACCTAATTTATATGTGTAGCTGTGTGGTATGTGTTTTCGGGTTATCGGGAGATACACACTTTTGTCAGGTCATTCTGATCATCCTTATTCGCACCTTCTCTAAATAAAACACAATCTTCGGCGAACAATCGAATATGTACCGATGGGCTAACTACATGAAGAATATTATTGATATACAAAAGAAAAAAAGCAAAGTGCCCGATACACTCCCTCGTGGGAAACCGGATGAAACTGGAAGACAGTCCGAACGTTGACCACCTACTTCAACAAACTGACTTCGGTCGTTTAAGTATGCGGTAATACATGTTATGAAGGTATCAGGAATGCCAGTTTTGTTTTTCATTTTTAGAATTAGTTTATCATGAGGAGCTTTGCCTAATGCCTTGCTAAAATAAAAAAAAATGCATGAATTTGGCTCTTGTTATCTATACACGATGTACATGAATTCATTATTATTATTAGTTGCTTGCATGATCCGCGCTGGAAAATTTTTTCTTTAACGAGTCAAATGCGAGGTGATGTATGCGTACGGTATTTCTCAGATATTTTAAGCATTTGTGGCAGAAGGCCCGAGCATCAAGCTTTACGGCAGTCGGCGGTGACCGAATCAGCACTCGCCTCGACCGCCGTGACAATTGTGTGACCACATATTCCCGCACAGATACCTCGAGCAATGTGCTCGTGAGGGCTTTTAATATAGGACATGTTTCAATCAATCAACCATTTATAAAACCATGTCCGCCTTTCCGCTGCGCAGAAAGCAAGGAAGACCACGCTCTCGTATCGCGCACATCTAACACCTCGACATACGCGTTTACCACATGCATGTATGCGCGCGTTTGAGCGCGTACTCGGAGGTGGAATCTGTGGCCGCTTACGTGAAAGGCCTCGAACACCATCGCAATATCAGCCGGTCGCACGGAATTAACAGCCGAAATATTTTCTGAATCCGAGCTACGCGATCGTAATATGAAGCGAGCATTTGTGCTTGTGAGGTGTTGAGGCGATCGAAGAACGATCACACACAAAAACACACGCAAAATAAATAAGGAGCGAGAACTGTCGCAAAAGGCGTCATTGTAGGCGACACAAATGATGTGCACCTTGCTATAGTCGAAACGATAGCCTGCGTCGCGCTAGAGATCGAACAAAACTTCGCACGAATAACCGCGGTCCTTCTGGTCCCTATAAAAATGGCCGCGCGCGCTGTTCACTTCCATACCACCGCTCCGTCGTCTGCTAGTCCGAACCAGACCGAGCGCTGCCAGCGCAAAATTGTCCTGGCGAGTCTGGCTGCCAGCAGGCAGCCCGATACCGCGCGCCCAGCCAGAGAAAAACGACCGCGTTCTGGGCAGCCACCGGAAGTGCGCGGAGGAACCTGAACAAAGGAGCGCCCGGTTCCCCGCGCTCTGGCAACCCGCTGGCAGCCCACAGGCAGCCAGAGGTGGACAGTCGAAGAGGCCCATTGTCATCACATGACGACATCAAGTCTGAGGCGCTGTCGACAAGAAGCTGATTTCCATCGCAGCAACAGATGCCACGGGGACACACGTGTCCAGTTTCGTAAACGCAGCAGCACCCAGGATACCCTACATGTCTCCGTTAGAGACATGGTATATCCGGGTCCGCCGTGCCCACTCAATCGATTATGAGGGCGTTTTGAATGGGGTAGCGATTGTCAAAAAGTTTTGCTGTGTTAGCGGTAGTGTCGTGAACTGGGAAAGACGCTGCTCTACACATCTGCCCACATACAACGGGTGACAACCCCAGTCAAATACTCGTGAGCGCTGTAGAGGTATTGTTGGGACAGCAGGCCCTACTAGAGTGCAGATAACGGGTTATGCCGGCACTCTTCGTTTACTAAACTCATGTTCTTTTCGATACCTAAGTACCGTCCCAATTTGGCGGCTTCATTAAAGAACTGCAAGTGCTCGGGCCAGCCCGAAAACCAGAGCCCAACCCGGCCGGCCCGACCCGACCCGCGGGCCGGGCCGAGCAGGTAAATCCGCCGTTTTGCCTTGCCCGGGCTTGAAGTTGCGGGCCCGGGCTGGCCTCGGGCCCGTAAATAGAGGGCCTGGGTCCAAATTCTGATTTTGTAGTGCAGGATGAAGTACACTCGGGGGGTTCTTGCAGAGAGACAGATGAAGCAGGGCCATGGTATGGGCCGAAAAAAAGTTACTCAGGACTTATTTACTTGGTTTTGGTATCTGCTATAGGGGAGTTTTTCTCACGCGTGAAAAATTACAAACAACACTGTATCTTTTTTTTTTTGCCTGCTGCCCAGATCATCTCGGAAATGAAAGAATCCTGCAGCTAAAATCTTTCCAGGGAGTTACCAGTCGGCAGCTACGGTCGCGGAGACGACGGCTCTGCTAAATCCTCAGCTTATATTTTGCAAGTTTGTTACTGGGATATTCTGTCCTGCAGCACCTATAACTATTAAGTTTGAATCCGCTACCATATTACTGCGAATTGTTTTGTTGCGCGCCCTGTTTTGGAGCTAGTTGCATCTTTCAATTGTACAAGCCAGAGAAATGGCGAAAGAACTTCGGAAATTGTTTGAAGACTTTAAGCGCGAAATGTATCAAGCGTTTTGCGACACGAGAGAAAATATCGACCGAGACTTCGGGGAGGGTATCAGAGAAATTACAACCAACTTAGGCTTCATTAATGATAGCTATGAAGAAATGAGAAATTCTGTGGGAACAATTGAAACAGAACAAAGATCTGAAACAAACAATAAGAACCCTGCGAGAGGAACGCGAAGCTCTGTGTGCCCAAGTAGAGGGACGGGAGTTCCGACTCATGCAGAACGAGCAGCACTCACGGTGTTTCAGCAATGAAATTAAAGGAGTGCCGCAGATAGCCGATCAAAACTTGCGAGAGGTGACGAAAAAATTGGGGCAGAAAATTGACATGCCTCTGGCACACATTGACATTGAAGCTTGCCTCCGTGTGCAAACCGTCGGACAGTTCCACCTCCCCTAACATAACTGCACAGTTCGCACGCGAAGCTCCTCGTAACTCTTTCTTGGAAAAAGCAAAAAAAAAAGAAGAGGCTTACGGCAAATGAGTTAGGGTTAGAACCAGACAACCAGTTCATTGCAAATGAGCACCTGTGCCTCTTTGGCGCTGCAGATTCTGCGAAAAAAGCGCAAGGATAGAGTTACGCCTGGATCGGGAATGGGAAAATCTTTGTTCGCAAACCTGATGCCACACCGGTCATTCCTCTCACCCGCGTGGATGACCTGTCTAAGGTGGCGTAGAGTGCTTGGATTTATCTGTCCAGCTTGTTTGCCGTCAACGTGGGTTTTCTACCGCATGAAATTCATAAATTGGTCATGACGAAATAACCAGCTCGTTCCTTTTTTTCACCAGAACGCTCGCTCCTTACGAAATAAAGTAAGCGAAATGATTACTGTGCAGCCATTTTCGGAGCATCATTCACGGTGTTAATGCCTATCGAAACATGGTTTGAACACGAATCGGCTGTATTTCACTCACCTGGTTACCAGTGTTTCTGTCGTAATCGTCAGGGCAAGAGAGGTGGTGGCGTTTCCATCCTAGTAAAAGATAATGTTGCCTGTGATACCGAAGACCTATTCGGTGCAATCACACCCGATTTTGAAGCGCTCACTTTGCACCACTTCGATAGTTTGTTTTGCGTTGTGTACAGACCGCCATCCGGCTTCTTTAGTCAATTCTCAAACTTCTGAGACGAGCTTTTTCAATATGTTACAGAACAGAAAGTGCAAATCTTTTTGGAGGGAGATCTGAACATGAACATGCTTGTGCCTACGCCTAACCGGAATGAACTCAGCCTTGCTTTTACTGCGTGTAGACTATCCAATGTAAGCACTCATCCAACATGGATCACAAAACAAAGTTAAATTCTGTTGGATGTATTCATTACGAGTGTTACCCCTGACAGAATAATCGCTTACACTATCTTTACCGGCATGAGCGTCGTTTTGGGTATTTTTTTACTGGTAGATAATTCGTTTTCGATCAAGTGGAATACATCGTCACCTACCTATAGCCAGCTTAATCTTTCTAGCCTTGAGTCATTCCGCCGCTCAATGGAAATATACTAATACCGCTTATTCAAAATTTATCAGCATATTTAAAAAGATACACTATCCACACTCTTCACTAGTACAAGTAAAGAAATCGAGAAAAGCGCGAAAACCTTGGTTAACACGGGAGTTATTCAATATGATTAAGCATAAAAATTGGTTATTTTCCAAATTTGTAAATTGCTTGAACAATTTAGGGCCCATCGAAGTAAACTTACGTAATAAACTAAATAAACACGTCAAGCAGGTTAAAAGCTCTTAATTAATGAACATGTTCCATGATGAACACGTACAACGTCCAGATATAGCCTGGCGCAAATTCAACTCGCTGTTGCATCCCGCCATCGCATCCATGCATCAACTCTTACGCATGAGGGAAAACTGCTCTCCGGTGCTTCATTGGCAGATGATTTCAACCGCTTCTTTAATGAGCAAACTAAACACAGTGAACGCAACGGGAATATCTGCAGAAAATACGCTCAGTACGTACTAGGAAATGATAGCACGCAGCCCCTCTTTTTAGCCCCAAGTGATCATTTTTGCCTGTATAAATAATATCAGGAACAGCAAGTCGCAGGACTCGAACGGTATGCAGATATTGCCCGTCAAATGAGTTCTGACATGCTGTGCCCTGTTATTACGCGTATCATGCACTGCTCTCTTGCACGAGTGCGTTCGCCTGCTAAAGTACAGAGCACGCTGCCGGCTTGGGCTGTTTCAACTATCAGCAAGCGCACGCGGTCTGATCTGCCGAAAGATGCTCCCCATCGTCTCGGTTTTGCCGCTCGCGACTGGACATTTGAAGCCTCGCAAGAGCCGCTGTCGAAGGACCTTCATTCGATTGCTCGACGGGCAGTCGTCTGTTCCAAGATCGTCTTTGGCTGGGGGTCTCCACCTCCCCAAAACATAACTCTGCGCTATGAGAAGCGCCATTGCGGAAGAGCATATAGGTTTGGGCCACTTCGGGTCATTTAATACCTAATGCGCAATAAGTGAGAAAGGGCACTGGGAAAGAGCATATTATTTTAGGCCGCTACTGGTCTATTAACACATACTACGCCATAAACAGGCACTTTTGCTTTTTGTCTCCTTTGAAACCAGGCCAGAGCGGGCGTGAATTAACAGGCAAATTCGTGTTCATTAAAAAAAAGATACTTCATGGCTACGGCTGCAAAGACTTTTTAATAATTAGACATTGCAGGCCGTAAAGAAAATAAATCTCTAATAGAAAACCTCGAGATGACGCTAAGTAGCGAGCATGCGAAACCGTCTCTTCTTTTTGCGCAATGGAATAAAAACTCTATGTCCCCAACAGGATAGATAAGCGGGCGAGTTGGTGATACATAATGCAAAAAAACAGCGCGAACAAACGGGGACTAGACGAAGAATACACAGGAACAAGCGCTGACTCTCAACTAAAGTTTAATCACAGGAAGCACACTTATAAAAGGAAACAGAAAACGAAAAAAACAAAAAAAAACAAAAAAAACACAAAATCAGAACGCATGTGTTACTATGTGATGTCCAGATATGCAACCTCACAGTCACGCAGTAGCAGGGATGGTTGGCTGACACATAATCTTGGTTTCTTTGTCATGTTATACGCCTCGATAATTTCCCTGGTCAACTGGTCGGGGTGTTTGTACAAAATGTCAGTAAAATGCAAGGACGGAAAACATGATTGACACTCTCGGCAATGATCAACTAGATTAGTGGAGCGATTAGATTCTAATGAATTGAGATGTTCTCCGAGTCGTGTGTTAATACAACGTCCCGTTTGCCCAATGTATATCTGACCACAGGATAGGGGGATTTTATAAACTACCCCTTTGGAGCACGGCACAAAACTTTTAGCGTGCTTAACACCACAGGACGCTACAGATTTCTTGGGGTTGCGGGACTTATTTTCTACTGTTGAACAAATTTTACTGAGCTTATTCGGGGCCGAAAAAACCACATCAACTTTATACCTATGGGCCACATTTTTAAGACCATGAGACAGGCGATGCACATAGGGAAGGACTGCGAATTTTTTCCGTTTCTGTTCTTTCTGTGAGGACGGCAGCAATGTCGGCGCTTTAAGCTTTTTAATTATTTTATTGCAACCCAAAGTGATAAGCTCAGCTGGATATCCTGCTTCCTTTAGTCTCTTAGCCTGATTATCAAAGCTTTCTTGCATAGCATGGTGACAAGATTTTGACAACGCAGATGATAAGGATGAAACAACAATTCCACATTTCACTACCTTAGAATGATGTGACTTATAGTTCAGCAGCGGTTTGTTGGCACGTGGCGCGTAATTCCAACACATGTGTCCCTTCCCCTCAGTCAAACATAAATCTAAAAATTGTATCTGGTTATCGACCGGTACCTCAGTGGTGAACTGTAAACCCCGTGCATTAGCTTTAAATGCTTCTAACACTGTAGACATGTGCTTAGCATAGTCCGTTTTTTCAATGAGGATTAAAAAATCATCGACGTATCTGAAAATTCGGTACGGCATTCCACACAAATCTTTCTGGATAGCTCTATCCATGAATGACAGAAAAATATCACTAAGCGCAGGCGCTACTTTAGACCCAATACAAACACCCGCTTTCTGGGTATAGAGTGTGCCTTCCCATTCAACAAAGGTAGATTTAACATAAAAAGACAACAGCTCTAGGAACCCAGACACAGCAATACCACAAACACTTATAAACTGTTCTTCATCATTGTCCGAAGTGATGCAATCAGAAACAGCAGTCATCATTTCCTTGTGCGGCAGGGAGTAGTATAAATCTACCACATCAATGCTGAAAGCCGAGCATGAACCTGGGTTATGCGCCTGTAAAAACTTGACGACACACTCAGAGTTTGGTACCTTAAAAGGATCATTAATAGATAAAGCTGCCAAATGTTTCTGCAAATATCCAGAAATTTCGTGTTGCCAGGTGCTCTTTTCCGTCACAATGGCCCTAAATGGTAATCCCGTTTTATGTGTCTTAGCAGAGAAGAAAATCTTTAAACAGCTGCTTTTTGCCTTAACTACACTCCCTTTAAGTCGCTCCAGATTCAATTGTTCAAGCAGTTGCACCGCTCTGCTTTTTACCTTCTGTAACTTCGCCGAGACCGGCTGAAAGTTCTTCTCGATGGCTACTAATGCTTTATCCGAAAATAATGATTCAGGTATGACTACAAAACACCCTTCTTTATCCGCAGTTACCAGTCGCAAGTTATTCGAGACAAGGAAGTTAATCAGTGATCCGAATCCCTTTCCATGCTTGACCGCCGTAGAGGTCCTGGCTAAAACCGCTGTACATTCCTCTACGCACCTGGGTCGAGACTCATCCGGTGCCAGGCGAGAGATCGATCGCGCCATGGTCACCTTTTCTTCCCCTCGCAGGTGTGGCTCAACACAGAATTTTGGGCCCATCTGAAGAAGGGTTTCATGCGGTTTTATGCGGTATGTATCACCAACTCGCCCGCTTATCTATCCTGTTGAATTTCATTTCTAGTACTACGGGCTCTGTTACGTACCCTAACCCTCTCCCTGTTGACCCGGCTGTCTTGGCCTCGTTGGTTGCTGTGTGTGTGTGCAAAGCTCGTGTGTCCTCCTGGCATGCAAGGAAAGGTTGGTGTCCACCAGAACTTCAAGTGATTTGCGGGTTCCTGCAACCGTCCAAAGGACATGCTCGCCGCGTATGTAAAATCCTGTCTTCGGAATGGAGGCACCAAGGCCGGTTTTTCAAGGACCGCCTGAGAGTTGCCTGCGAGCACAGCGGAAGTCTACATCACCATCCTCGTATATACCGTGAATGGTGCAAAACCGTTGACGAGTGCACTGAGTTCTTGTGGAGCAGGGTTCGACCGAATCTCCCGTCAAGGAAAGGGACGTCGCAGAAACCAGGAAAAGTGATTGTACTTGGTGATACGCCACTACCAAAACCGCATGAAGCCCTTCTTCAGATGGGCCCAAAATTCTGTGTTGAGCCACACCTGCGAGGGGAAGAAAAGGTGACCATGGCGCGATCGATCTCTCGCCTGGCACCGGATGAGTCTCGACCCAGGTGCGTAGAGGAATGTACAGCGGTTTTAGCCAGGACCTCTACGGCGGTCAAGCATGGAAAGGGATTCGGATCACTGATTAACTTCCTTGTCTCGAATAACTTGCGACTGGTAACTGCGGATAAAGAAGGGTGTTTTGTAGTCATACCTGAATCATTATTTTCGGATAAAGCATTAGTAGCCATCGAGAAGAACTTTCAGCCGGTCTCGGCGAAGTTACAGAAGGTAAAAAGCAGAGCGGTGCAACTGCTTGAACAATTGAATCTGGAGCGACTTAAAGGGAGTGTAGTTAAGGCAAAAAGCAGCTGTTTAAAGATTTTCTTCTCTGCTAAGACACATAAAACGGGATTACCATTTAGGGCCATTGTGACGGAAAAGAGCACCTGGCAACACGAAATTTCTGGATATTTGCAGAAACATTTGGCAGCTTTATCTATTAATGATCCTTTTAAGGTACCAAACTCTGAGTGTGTCGTCAAGTTTTTACAGGCGCATAACCCAGGTTCATGCTCGGCTTTCAGCATTGATGTGGTAGATTTATACTACTCCCTGCCGCACAAGGAAATGATGACTGCTGTTTCTGATTGCATCACTTCGGACAATGATGAAGAACAGTTTATAAGTGTTTGTGGTATTGCTGTGTCTGGGTTCCTAGAGCTGTTGTCTTTTTATGTTAAGTCTACCTTTGTTGAATGGGAAGGCACACTCTATACCCAGAAAGCGGGTGTTTGTATTGGGTCTAAAGTAGCGCCTGCGCTTAGTGATATTTTTCTGTCATTCATGGATAGAGCTATCCAGAAAGATTTGTGTGGAATGCCGTACCGAATTTTCAGATACGTCGATGATTTTTTAATCCTCATTGAAAAAACGGACTATGCTAAGCACATGTCTACAGTGTTAGAAGCATTTAAAGCTAATGCACGGGGTTTACAGTTCACCACTGAGGTACCGGTCGATAACCAGATACAATTTTTAGATTTATGTTTGACTGAGGGGAAGGGACACATGTGTTGGAATTACGCGCCACGTGCCAACAAACCGCTGCTGAACTACAAGTCACATCATTCTAAGGTAGTGAAATGTGGAATTGTTGTTTCATCCTTATCATCTGCGTTGTCAAAATCTTGTCACCATGCTATGCAAGAAAGCTTTGATAATCAGGCTAAGAGACTAAAGGAAGCAGGATATCCAGCTGAGCTTATCACTTTGGGTTGCAATAAAATAATTAAAAAGCTTAAAGCGCCGACATTGCTGCCGTCCTCACAGAAAGAACAGAAACGGAAAAAATTCGCAGTCCTTCCCTATGTGCATCGCCTGTCTCATGGTCTTAAAAATGTGGCCCATAGGTATAAAGTTGATGTGGTTTTTTCGGCCCCGAATAAGCTCAGTAAAATTTGTTCAACAGTAGAAAATAAGTCCCGCAACCCCAAGAAATCTGTAGCGTCCTGTGGTGTTAAGCACGCTAAATGTTTTGTGCCGTGCTCCAAAGGGGTAGTTTATAAAATCCCCCTATCCTGTGGTCAGATATACATTGGGCAAACGGGACGTTGTATTAACACACGACTCGGAGAACATCTCAATTCATTAGAATCTAATCGCTCCACTAATCTAGTTGATCATTGCCGAGAGTGTCAATCATGTTTTCCGTCCTTGCATTTTACTGGTATTTGTACAAACACCCCGACCAGTTGACCAGGGAAATTATCGAGGCGTATAACATGACAAAGAAACCAAGATTATGTGTCAGCCAACCATCCCTGCTACTGCGTGACTGTGAGGTTGCATATCTGGACATCACATAGTAACACATGCGTTCTGATTTTGTGTTTTTTTTGTTTTTTTTTTTGTTTTTTTCGTTTTCTGTTTCCTTTTATAAGTGTGCTTCCTGTGATTAAACTTTAGTTGAGAGTCAGCGCTTGTTCCTGTGTATTCTTCGTCTAGTCCCCGTTTGTTCGCGCTGTTTTTTTGCTCTATGTCCCCGCATCCACCGCTGGTGTCGCGCTTTGGCACCTGCCAAGGTTGGCACGCGAAAGAGCTAGCTGCGACCTGCCACGGTTTGCAGGTGGCAGACTGGTGAGAGAAATCTCCCTCTACACTTGTATGGTATCTGTGGTCGTGCATGGCAGCTCACAACGAAGTTCTTAAGCTATCGCATTTTCACAACTAATGGTAATTAGGTGCCCTCCAAGGTTTTCTGTTTACCAAACCAAATTTTTTTTTTCAAGCGTTATTGCAGTTTAAGCGCATTTGCCGGTCGCCCCTTTGCTTGTGTAGTAGCTAGGAGTCTACTGCACACAGGGAGAACTTAACCTATTGAGCTGCTGCGATAACGGTTTCGTAGCCGGTCCGCGCTCAGCACGGTGACAGGGTAGTAGGACTGGGCTGGGCTCGCGCTTGAAGCCGCGGGCTTGGGCTAGGGGGGGCTTTAAGCCTCGGGCTCGGGCCCCCAGTGAGGCCCATGCAGTGCTGTCCGGTGCCCATGTACCGCTATGCGCACACATAAAGGACTAAGTGATATATGCGTTTAAAAGAGTTACAGGTATGTACGGTAAAGCATGCCCGAAACATTTTAAAGCGATTACTTTTATGCTCCCGTTTAGCAGAAAATGTGCCTCCTCGACGGCGGCGTCCGGCGTTGTGTCGCAAAACTCTGGATTGGTCGAAAAGGTTTGACGTCACGCGTGGAGCAGCGGAATAGAAAAGTGATTAAAGCAATACATAAATCGTGCCTACAAGGTTGCAACATGACTCAAATGTGATTGCGACACGTGAGTATAAAGTTAATTGAATTGCATTGAAAATGAGATTGCGCTAATTAATGGGGCATCGAACTCTGACACATCAATGGCGAGTCAGACACGCCACTCGCGCGCTACGCAGGTACATTCCAACGGCTTTGTTAAGGCGGGGTTTTATGTGCATGTCGTGTGGTCTTTCACATAATGTGGTAGCTAACGACTGTATGCTAATGAGTATGCGTGTGGTTATATGGGTACTAGTTAAGGAAGTAATTAAGCGAGCAGCAAAGCGCGAACTACTGTATGCTTGTGTCTCGTGACATAGATGTTTCATAAGATCTAGTAACATTAGTAGGGCACGTAATTGGGTAATATGCTAATGAGGTCAAGTGGAGTCGCTGACGGGACCCATTAACGCCATCGCGTCATGCCCTTAAAGGTCGTGCTTAAGTGCCCATCCGCCGCCCGTCCGCCGCCGCTCAAGGGCCTTGTGGGACCTCTGGCTGTGCCCACCATTGCCCGGCCGCAGTTTCTGTTGGTCCGCCTTGCTAGGGATTTTGCTGCCAGCTCTGGGCTGTTGTAATAAAAGGCCCACCCACGAAGCGGAATTCGCAGGTCGTGGGTTCGGATCCCACCAGCGGCATGTGGTTGTTTTTTATTCTGCTTTTGTTAATCTCCCGTTGATGAAGACAACAAATTAGAAAAAAAGACATACCCTATGCTCCTTGGTTTCGGAGATTTGTGGCTCCCATTATGTACGACGGCAAAAGTTCATTTTAATAAAGTTTTCTTTATCTCTCTCTCCCTCTATGTTCAGAAGGTGATATCCTTAAATGTGCGGAATGGATGCCACTTAGAGTTTCGGTATTTACATACTAGAACGCTCCCTGTCAAACCGTGGCTTAAAATAAAGGCAACATTAACAATATGGTCTATTAGCTAATTATCTGCATGTGAGGACAATAGAGCAGATTTTTATCGATAGTTCCTATGCAGTCTTCTGATGTAGTGTTCACGTGTGACATCCTTTAGTGCACTATTTTTTTTTTAAGGAGGGGGTTTAACGTCCCAAAGCGACTCAGGCTATGAGAGACGCCGTAGTGAAGGGCTCCGGAAATTTCGACCTCCTGGGGTTCTTTAACGTGCACTGACATCGCACAGTACGCAGGCTTCTAGAATTTCGCCTCCATCGAAATTCGGCCGCCGCGGTCGGGATCTAACCCGCGTCTTTCGGGCCAGCAGCCGAGCGCCATAACCACTCAGCCACCGCGGCGGCTTTTAGTGCACTATTAAAAAAAGATCTTCCAATAGCTCCGTTTGGTATATGGAATAAGCGAGGCGTGCCGCATGTAATATAATGGCGTTATGTATGCATAGCTTATGAAAAACTATTGCGCGACATGGATATATTGATGCACGGTAAGCCCGGCAGTATTTCATGGAGGACATTGACTATTTACGCGATGTGGTTAACGCTCATAACTGTCAGCTGGTTGCTTGCCGGCGTTGAAGGAAGTGGCTTCTTCGACGCGATTCTAACTTGACGCGCCAACCTTGAGGCGCCTGGCATTTTTAAAAAGCATTGCGTAGTGAATGTCTGTTTCGATTTTTGCTCCTTGTTGCCAAAGCGGTAATAAAAGAAAACAAATATTCGTAACACAGCTGGTAGCTTGTCTAAAAATCTGAAGGTTGTCGGCTTGACCTATCCCGGGGCAAGGCGGCGTGTTATCTCATTTTCATTTTTTTTTTCATGCAATGAACCTCTGGTAGAGAGTGTAGACTTCCACTTGAGGCTCGGACTCTCTTTTTGCTCGCAGTCTGCCTACTGGCGCAGTGGGCTGCGACCGTGTCATTCTTGCATTCCGTACGCCCCGAGTTCTGCCCTTGTCGAGAGCAAGGCGGGATTCTGTAGCCCTAGCTGTTAAAACGAAATTCCCCCGCCTCCATGATAAACGCGGCGAGACCAGAGCGACCGAAATCACGTGGCCATCCCTTGCACATTGCCCGTGCCTAGCGCTGGATGGCGTGGCATCCTGCGCGCCTGCGCAGTAGTAGCTGCTGAACTTGCTCTATAGCCGCCAGCAGCGACGTGGCACATCAGTCGTTCGAGAGGGCCATGGATGCAGCCGAGGCGGAACGCCCTGCTCTGAATGCTGCACGTATGCCAGAGGCTAGAGCCACAAGCTTGCAGCGGGTAGATCAGTACACAAAACAGTCTTGGGACGCTGCCCGCAATCTCGCACGATAAGATGCTCAAGTCCAGGCCAACACATTTCTCACACAAAGCATTCGTTGAGACCATCCCAGAACGGAAACATGAACGTCACGCATTCATGCATGACAGCAGCATTCAATGCAAGTGAAACAATTACAAAGGCACAAGTTCGACCGGTTATCGTTGCTCATACTCATAACCACGGGTGTAATCTCTAATTAAGTATTTTTGTAGGTGACATTTAGGTTTTATATTTGATGGCGGCGAAGCATGAGTCGAGCTTTTGCATAAAACTAATTTATGGCTCTTGGTGAGGCGTCAAGCCACGTTGAGCTTGCCCAGACAGAGACAGTTTTGGCGTGGATGCAAGTTTGGGGCGCCACTGGTCAGCATGCTGATTTCATCATGTGTGCTGCATTGCTGGCGCGCCTCTAGACCGTCACAAAACAGGAAGAACCGTCGAAGGTAGCACTTGCTGAAAGTTGATCTGTGACAGCTTTTAGTTATGCACGTATTATACAAGCTCGAAAAGAGGTCTTGCTTAAATTGCTTTCTACAATATTAAAGCCACAGTTGTGCAGTGTTATTGCTGAGAGACGACTAAAAAAATTCATGATTTTAGTGCATGCGTTACAGACACAGAATACAACTTTTCTGCTCGTAAGACGCGCACTTGAATACAGCACATTGCTCCTTCCGGTGATTTGTAAGCTTCTACGAAAATTTCGTGGCTGTCAGAAAGACAATAGCGATTCACCTGGTGGCAGAGAGGGTATTACTTTGAATGTTGAAGTTAGAGTTAAGTGGGTCAGCTAACAGGTCTCAGTTGCAATAAGAGCCAGAGAGCAGCTCAAACGATCCATCATAGTTGAGTCACTGCACTACTTCCGGTAGGACGTACGCAATCTTGAGATCTCTCAATGCACATTAATCCATTCACAAAATGGCACGTTGGGATGGGAGAATTGTTACTGATGTTAAGCTGAAAAGTCTGCTCGCGTGTGTTCTTGCCGGGGAGGGTTCTTTTTTTCAACGCCATCTCTGTGGATGAGAAACACACAGGCGGCGGTAAAAACCTGAGGCAAATTCTAAAGTGTGACTCTCGATCAAGACCTAACCCTTAAGCATCATGTTGACATTTTGAGGCTTAAGTGAAATAATGTGCGTAACATTATTACGCTCCTCCTCTACATGCCAAGGAGAACTTATTTTTCGTGTGTGCAGGGCTCTTGTACGCTCTAAACTTGACTACGGATACGTTGCAAACATCTGTTCGCGCCCCCCAGAGCTCAGTAAATGCTGCTCACTACGTCATATTAAGATCTGCTTCCTGTGCTCTCCGAAAGTCTTCAGTCCAAAAACCTTTTTGCAGACCAGAAAAGCATCGACCTCTTTTCAGCCTGTCGTACTCAGCTTGTGCGCTTCGAGCTATGAAGACCTGTGTCATTCGTTATTTAACATGATGCTTCTTAAACTCTTTTCATAATTCTGCGTCGGCATCGGAACTGTTTAGACGGCGTATTGAAGAGCTCGGAGACACATATAACTTGGAACCTCTGGAAGGGGATGCTTAAAGTTTTTGCGACGTTATCACTCCCCGGAAAAGGAAGCATTTCCTCGCAGGTTACATGTGGCAAAGTACATGAAAAGAACAGTCGACACCAGGCGAGGCAAAACGATTTTTTAGATGCGTCTGATGCGACTGTGTTTACACTCCAATAATATGGCAAAGAGCAAGGGTAACCTCTTTCTGGCTTCCGTTTACTCTCCATTACGTGTCCTACTACAGCGTAAGTAAACCCATCCTTAGCGTCATCGGAAGGAAAGAGAACATGCATGTACGATAAAGTGGTAACAGGCTGTGGTGGGCGACGTTACAGTTGTACGTGTACAGGCAATGCAAAAAGCGACATATTCTCACTGGTCTTCTGTAATGCCTCTTTCCTTTCATGAAAATCAACCAAGTAAATGAAGTTGAACAACTGGTACTTAACTGAAGAAACGAACAGCTTGTTCCTACGGCGTGTGCCTAGTGTTGCTTGCGTTAGTCGCGCGAAGCCAAGCAAATAAAGATGCCAAATGCTACGGCGTGCGCCTGCTTCTAACGCAATCAGAAAGAAGCTGATTTCTTGTCATTTTCTTTTCCTGCACCCCATCCGCCTTTGGCAGCGCACTAGGGAGGCAAATTAGTTCTGCAGCTTGGAGTAAGTCATCACCGGAGGCGTGGACTCTTTCCTTTCTTTCCGGGTAGCGCAGTGGTTGCTACTTCCGGCCCTGTTGGGGCACAAACGTGTGCAGAATGGCCATCGTCGGAACGGTTTCAGTGGCCCTGCTTGGGCGATTCAATGTTTCTGCTGCGGTCGGGCTTAGTCGAGGGATATGGTCTGTGGTGAAAGTTCGTTTAGTGTGGGAACGGGCTGGGTCCGTCCGATCCATGTTGTATCAGACGGTGCTACCGGGAAGTAAGAGATCATGTCAGAGATGATGGAAAGAGCAGAAGCGCAGCAAAAATCTTTATGGGCACCGAGTCATCGCTCGTAGTAATAATATGGGCGTGTATTTGAACTACTTCTAGCTCTAACTCACGGTACTTAAACTTAGGCCATGCTTACGTGTTTTTACGTTGGATGTTCTAGAAAATGTGAGGCAAAACGCTACTGCGATTGTTGAGCATTTCTATCGGAAATGAGCTCCATTGGCGGGCCTCCCATAACTCAAACTAGGAAAGCGAGGAGCAGGCAGGCCGGCTTCCAGCACCCGTTCCGACACGCCATTAGTCTGTGTGTGATTTTTTTCGAGGAGTCCGTCAGAGGCAGTTCATTTCCGAAAAACGAATTTGTCATCATCGAGGAACCTATCAGTGATTGTAACAAGTGCCGGCTGCTTGTCGACAGCTTCTCGATTTCTGGTTGCGTTCTCGCAAAGATGGCGTCGTTGCACCCAGCGTTGAATTCGAGCGTTTCATCCTTTAAACAGTTAAGCAGTATTCGAGGTAACAAATTTTAATAATGCGCGAGCGCTTTTGAATGCACATGTAAAGCTATGCACCTTACTGTGCGCCTGCCTTAGGTGCCTTAGGGGCGCCTGCCTTACTGTCTTATTGTGCTAAGTCTGTCTTGTGGTGTTTCGTAAGAACACAGTAAGGCAGACGCCCTTTTAACAACCCACTTGCCTAAATTTTGCTCAACGTTTCGGTCAGCTCATGACGTAAAGCATAACCTTCGCCCTGCATAGGGGCTCACTCCTGAAGCCGTTATGTTGAGGAGCTACTATTGCTCAGGTCGTATTGTACGACCTGCCTAGGTTAAGTTGCGTGTGATATTTTCATGAGCCTGTTAGCCAAGCGGTTACAACTGCTTTTGGTACTGCATCACACTTTCTTCGTTAAATGGGCACTGAGAACAAATTGAAATTCGCCTGTATCGATAGGAGACCACGTGCTAACCGTAAAGATACCACCCTCACCGAAAATGGAGCTTTTATAAGCTAGAAAAGACCAAAAAATCATGCCCAACAGTTCTGGACAAAAGTATTTTTGAACGGGCAAGAGTTTATGAAAGCAATTTTTTCATATATTTTAAGCATTAAGAATAACAATCACTATACCCACAGATGTGCCATCGACAGGTTTGCATTTATTTATTTATTTATTTATTTATTTATTTATTTATTTATTTATTTATTTATTATTATTATTTTTTGCTGTTGTCAAAAGCGTTGCCCATCGGTTTTTTATGGCAACTTTAACCGGTCGATGCAAGCGACGGAAAAACTTTAAAAGAAAGATTCTGCTACACATCGGAAGAGTGGACCATTACCTTCAATATTTCCCTAACAGTACCTCACAATTTTACATTATTCCAAACTTTTGTTCTAGAATGTCGGACATGTTAAATACAGGTGTCGCCATCACCGGCTGCTTTCGAGAGTAAACTGTGTGCGACACTGATTTTTTGCGCGGATTCGAGAGGCTAGACTACACCGCCATTCACTACAAAGCGGTGATCAGAGAGTCTTTTTCGGTAAGTACGTCAAGAGAGATGCAGCGATGGCGTAGAGGTAGAACATCTGCCTCGCGTGCAAGAGGACAGAGGTTCAAATCCTGGTGCCGCGCAATTCTCCACCGGGTTAAAAAAAAAAATCCGCGTGTCGATGGAATTGCATAACCAGGCCTGGAGTGCGGCCTGATCTCGGTGACCAGAACCGACAACGCACTCTCTCACCAGAGCAGGATTTGGGCACCCTGGTGTAGTACTTGGCCACAACCTTCTATGATCAAACCAATTAACTGATCCGGATCATGAGAGGGAGATAAATAGAAGGATAAGAATGGGGTGGAGCGCATATGGCAAATTCTCGCAGATCATGAGTGGCAGTTTACCAATTTCCCTCAAGAGGAAAGTGTACAACAGCATAATCTTACCGGTATTCACCTACGGGGCAGAAACGTGGAGGCTAACGAAAAGAGTTCAGCTTAAGTTAAGGACAACGCAGCGAGCCATGGAAAGAAAAATGATAGGTGTAACGTTAAGAGATCGGAAGCGGGCAGAGTGGGTGAGGGAACAAACACGGGCTAATGACATCCTAGTCGAAATCAAGGGAAAGAAATGGGCTTGGGCAGGGCATGTAATGCGAAGGCAAGATAACCGCTGGTCCTTAAAGGTAACGGATTGGATCCCAAGAGAAAGTAAGCGAAGCAGGGGGCAGCAGAAGGCTAGGTGGGCGGATGAGATTAAGAAGTTTGCAGGCAAAGGGTGGATGCAGCTGGCAAAGGTTAGGGTTAATTGGAGAGACATGGGAGAGGCTTTTGCCCTGCAGTGGGTGTAGTAAGGCTGATGATGATGATGATGACGTCAAGAGTTTGTATCGAGCGGCGGGAAAATTTGTTAGTTAAATTTTCTAAGCCATATAAATGCGCTTTTCCCTGCTGGACAAGCGTTAACATACACAGAGGGCCGGATATTTATTAATGCGAAAGCATTATATGGCTCATCGGCAACGAAACCCTCGTTGTTGTCCAGCAGCAGCGGTCCGAAAACCCGATGACGTCGCCGTAGTGACGTCAGGAGTAGGCGATAAGATAGTAATGGGTACAGACGATACAGTAGTAGTTGGAGATAGTGATAGTTACAGTGATAGCTGTAGTTTTGGAATGATAAAAGACGTTACTAAAAGTGATGAGGGTCATTAATGACAATAGCAATGATAAAGTCCTTTAGGTTGAAGGCCTTTGTGGTAAATGCCTTTAGGATGAAGGCCTTCAGAGTAAAGACCTTTAGGTTGAAGGCCTTTAGGTCAGAGGTCTTTAAGGTGAAGTTCTTTAGGTCAAATACCTTAATGGTAAAGGCCCTTAGGTAAAAGAGCCGCGGCCATGCCTCAGCGGTTGTGGTGCTTGGCTGCTGACCCGAGAGACGCGATGTCAGTACGCGTCAAAAAACCCCAGGTGGTCGAAATTCTTAGAGCCCTCCGCTACCGCGTCCCTGATAGCCTGAGTCGCTTTGGGACGTTAAACCCCCATAAAATTATTAAAAAGCTTTAGATGAAAGACCTTTATGGTAAAGGGCTTTAGTGTGAGGGTTAGGTCAAAGGAGGCTTTCGCATTCACAGCATGTAAACACCTGAAGTACCCACCTTAATTTTTTTTTTACCGAGAATTTTTTTGCAGTGTCCGTTTAACACGTAGGATGGCGGCTAACGTACACATATGTCACTAAAAAATGCACCGGAATACTGGCGCCGCCTGTTGTGGTCGCGTTAGCATGGTGAAGCTTGTCATTTGAAGACGTTTCGCATGAGGTGCTTTTTGGTGTGTTGGAACGTTTGAATATTAGTCACGTAATAAAATGCCTGTTTCCCATAGGTGAATAACCGAGTTGTGTAAAATGTCTGAAACATCAAAACACGTTTTAATCGAATGCTGGAATCCGATACTCCGCTAGGATGTGCTTCAGCGCAGTGAAAAAGGAGCCACTTTCTGACACATTTGGAGTGTATTCACCACGGTGGCTCAGTGGTTGGCGTACTCGGCTGCTGAACCCAAGGACACGGGTTCTATCCAGGCCGTGACGGCGGCGTTTCGATGGAGGCGGAACGCAAGGCGCCCACAGGTGTACGTCAGTGTGCGTCAAACCTCAGGTGGTCGAAATTAATCCGGAGCTTTCCACTACGGTGTCCCTCATGGCCCATATGCTGCCATGTGCCATACGTATGTAAGACTGCGCGAATTGTACTGTTTGAAAACTAGATAGAATACGAATTGTGTGGCCAGAAACCGAATAGAAAAATTGGAGGGTACATTCAAGTTCCGCCTTAAGGGTATGACGCGATAGCGTAATGGATTAATTCCCATATATGCAAAAAGTCATTCTCTACTTTACAGTCATAGATCCCTGGGGGACCTCATACGCCTCCTGGCGCAGTGGTTAAGCAGTGCGCCACTGCCCTGCGATGGCATGTGCTCCCAACGGTGAGCTTTGTGCGACCCAGGTTGCTGTTCCCGAGCGACCAGCCATTAATTTAGCTGCACCTGCTACAGTGGGCAGTTTGCTCACTATCCGGTGGGCAGGTTATGGTGAAGCCGCAAGGTCACGTGACCTAGGTGGCTCACTTACCTTCTTGCTTGCTCTCTGGGGGCGACCTGCCAGAGCCGTGCCCGCGATTTTTCACTCACTACGCTGACGCCGACAACGCCGACGCTGGATTTTCTGGAGAACGGGGCCTTTAACACTATCGCGTTAATACGAACCATATAGGGATCGAACCTAATTGAATACGGGTCGAACGTTTTTACGAATATTCACACAACTAGAGAATATTCGTACGAAACGGCGCTGCAGTACTACGCTAGAATTAACTTATAGCTGAACCAGCCAAAAGACGCCAAAGCAGCCAAAGCACCCTACAGGAGCCCCTGGCAGGTTCCTTCCTTCTCCCACACCTCTCCAAGGCCTTTCCTCGTCAAGGTGCTTGCCTTACCCGACAAGCACAGTCTCCCTACACCTCATATCCTCCATTGCAGGATTGGACATCCCTCCCGCCCCCGACGCGCTTACTGCTTGGGATGCCCCGACACCGTGCATGTGTAGTGAGACTGCCCACGCAGCCAACAGCACACTGACTTTCTCCTACCCAGTTATCGGCCTCCATCTCTTCATGGGTGGCTCGCTCTTGCTGAGGGGGCAGACGCGGTGGCGTGTGGGAAGGTCCACGTGAGGCGTATCCACCAGGTTCTTCCATATGCTTGGGAATTTTTTTCCGTGGCTCTAGACTCGGTGCCCACTTCTTTTCTCATTTTAATGCGATAGCATCAGGAGGGCCGCAAAGGTGACAACTGTCCGTCGGCGTCTGTGTGAAGCCTCTACCTGCCAGGTGGTGTTTAGGGGGATTTGCCTCCCTCCACCTGCCACCACCTGTAAGGAAGAGGAGGAAGACGCCGGACGAAGCATCATTTGGCAAAAAACGGAAATGTCTTACGTGCAGAATATACAGCCTCCCGAATAACTACGTATGCACAAATGAAACTTGCGCGAGCTACTCCATTCCTGCATTGCTGTGGAAGAGCAAGCTATGTCTCATAAGCCCTATAGAGTGGTGGCTGTGTTTGAAACAGCCACCTGCCAATGCAGTGGTGCATCGCTCAACCGCTGCGCCACCGCGCTGGTAGCGCTATGAGGGCTCGTCGCGATCTATGAATGTGACACATTTTGCTTAGTTGCGGGGTCGAAATTCGAAGAGAGGCAGAATTGGCATATATTGAAAGATAATGCACTCATAATTGGACCAGGGGTCAGAACTGAAATGACTGCCGAGTGAAAGAAGCATGCTACTGCATTTCCTCCGTATCAATACAATCGATAGCCCTAATTTTTGCTTTTTTATATTTTAATGAAGTTTACTCAATCACACTCAAATGCCAACGGTTTTACTTTCTAATCGAAAAGAACGCTAAATGCTTCCCGTATTTTACGAATTGCATTTTACAATTGTTTCTCAAATAAAAAAAAAGAATTATCAACTCCAGACATTCACAAGGCGTGCTGCGAGATCACTGAATGTAAAAGCTAACCTTCCCTGAAAAAAAAAAAAAAACGGGAAATTTTATTTCGCGTACAGCAACATCAGCAAGGGATAGATTTTTTAATTGTACTGTGTATTTATTGTATGTTCCTAAGCGTGTCGGCATAGTTTATTTGCTTTTAGACATTCTGAAACTATCGTAATTTGACAATTTTAACTATACTGCAACAATATTTTCCCGAAGAAATGTACCACTCTGTTTTCTTTAAATATCTGCAACGTAAGGGCCAGTAACGACAACACTCTAGATGCTAAACACCTTCCTCCCATATTTTGACTGACTGGGCACTTACAGGGCTGAAAGTAGTTATTCACACAGCCACTGTTAAACGCTTTTGTATAGCAGCTTTTTTTTTTCGCCATGGACATAACCTGAGAAATTCCAAGGAGCTACTTTTTTCCTCTCATTAATCTGTCTCAATATGTCTTTTGTCATACTAAATATTCAATATTTTGCGTCGAAGGACGATTTTTGACGATATCTGTGGGCTGTGGTCTTTAATGCCAGGACATCTTTTCTCGTTTACGATGCTCCCGCCTCTCTTTCCCTTCTTATTATGAAGTCTTCATGAACAGAAAAAGACAATATGAAGCACTGCACTGGCAGTTCCTGTGTAGCGCCGTGTTTGCGCACCCAGATGCGCGGCTTGACCGTTTATTGTCGCGTTATTGCAGGAGCCTTCTTTTATGGGCAACAATTTAGGCGCTCGTGAAAGATGAATATCCTGCGGAACGTGCCATCCGGCAAGGCAGTCTTTGTTCTGGGAAATAATCAGTAAAGCGGCCTCGGCCATCGGAAGTCCTCGAGCGGTCGGACTGTTTTACCAACGTTAGGCAGTAAAAGAAAGCTCGGCATCGTTCACATCAGGCCCGGGGGTTCGCCATACGCGCATTTGAAATGGCACTCACGCGCTCGTACAGCAGTGCCATGCATCGTTCCCGACTGCGGATAGACGCTGTTTTAACGCTAAATATGCGACGAAACGAGCCTTCTGAAAACGACGGCGGAGCGGAGTTTACAAGCATCACATATCACTCGGTCAGCGGTGAGAGTTGCTGCTCAGAAAACACTCAATTTGAGGTCATACCGTCCCCCCCCCCCCCTCCTCCCTATCTCTTGCGCGTGCACTAACACGCACGCGCACCAGCGCGCTTGCAAGTGGAATTTTCACAAATAAAAAGTTCAGTCGTACTTATTTCGCGGGTCGAACTTTTCTTCTCCGTAATGATATGGTTCTTATATGTGCAGGAAGTGTAGCTGGTATTTTAGAACCGCGGCGAAAATTTTAAATATAGTTACAAAGGTGAAAGAAACTGATAAATCAGATAAATCTAAGTTGCAGTTTGGATATAACGCGTTTTGCAGCGGCAGCGTTTTACTTGCCCGTGCATTATTAAAAGTGAAACAAGAGAAACGTGAAGAAAGACTAAGGCTTGAAAAGGCTGACCTTTCCATTTGGTGAGGTAGCGCGCAATGGAATGCAACCAAAGGAACGAAATAACGTCCGGCGATGCGCTCGCTAAGCCGGTGAGATTTCGATCACGCTTAATCTGACGCCAGCTTAAAGTCGTGTTGAAACTTCGGTTTCTATATCCTGACGAGGCCCAGGATGCTGTCGGCAGTCTCTGAGGACCATAAATTCGGCATAGGATGTAGATTGAACTGTCTTTCTCTGCATTACGTCTACTGAAATAGATCTGTAGCGTGCTGTCAGGAAGGAGGAAACGGGAAGCAGGACATTCTACGCGCGGAACAAATGGATGCCGGAAGCGGGTGCTGTATAAATTCTCGAAAAGAAAATAAATGATACAAACATTTCTTTGCATTATTTACAGTCGCTGCCGCCAGCGCGCTGGATTTATGCGCAGCGGATATTTGCCCCTTCGGCTCGCCTTTATATTCGCCAGTAATGCGCTTCGGATTACACAGCCGCGCGCTCCCAGCCGGGGCCAGACCCGGGCCGACCCCGCCTTGCACACATCCCGTCGGCAGCGCCGGGACCTGTCAGGAGAGACATGGCGAACGCAACGGCCCGGCAACACTCCATCTTCCCCGATGATTAGCGTGGGTCCGCGTAGTTTGGACGGTCGCCGCTGGTCGCCATTCCGCTGCTCCAGTACGTATCGCTGAGAGGGCCGGGCGTCATAACCCCGTTCCACCAATCTTCATCCGTTTCTTCGCGCAGGCGCAGCCCAGGACTGTCGGCCTTTAAAGACCTGTCGCGATGGGAGCGGACGAGGCGACCAGCGCTGCGCTGCTGGCTGTTCATGCTTTCTACGTTGGTCATTGCTTTATCATGGAGCCGTACACCGCGTCAATCCTTCTCGCTGGTCGATCTCCGCCAGCGCGGGCCGGTCTCGTTGGTCGCGCATTATCTGGGTTCGGCGAAAATTGTTGCGAATCGGTGCGCACTGGAGGAGTCTGGTCCTCGAATTTGATCTACCCGAGACATAGCGCTTCTTCTCCCCCCTCCCTCTTCAAGCGTTCTCGGTAACTTGATCCGTGCCTACATGTGACGGAACAGCTTACGAGACGGTGCGAAACCGGTGTTTTGGAAGGAGATGCGTTTTGCCGAATAAAGAAAGGAGGGCTGCTTGTGCACTCTGTTCTCGCTTGTTTATTGCGCTTTGCTATGATGCGCATCGTACGGTGCGTTCATTGCCGAAGCGTTGCGGGGCGTACTGTTTTCGGCTGTACGTTTTTAGGAGCAGGGCATATTCCAGTCATGCTCCATTTAAGAAAACCCATCAGGGAGCATTTAATATCTTGTCACTTTAGCTGCACTGCCTTGACTGGAAACGTAGATTTTAAGTTGACATGTTGATTTTTGGTGGTTATCAGATTATGCTCAGCCAGAAGCTGCAATATGCTAGAGTAAATGCTAGGCTACCTGTACGGGAAAGTTTGAACCTCTGTCTAGCTGTCCAGTAATTCCCTCTCAGAAATGGTAATCCGGCTTCACCTCGAGGTCGCGTGCGCGTCTTGTGGCAGAAGTATGAATTCTGAAAACATAATATTTAGGTGCAGTCTGCGTGTTATATGAAGCGGAGTATGTGCAGGTGGTCGCCGTTGCAACAACATGGACACCTGCTGGCACTAGCATGCGTGTTTAACTTTTTGTCTTGTTATTAAATGATGTCATTATTGGGGCAAAACGCGACGAGGCGAAACCTTCTTAACGAATTACGCAAAGTGCTTATTGTAAATGCAGCTATTATTGAACGTGATGTCGCCCCCATCATTCTGTTACTCCTCCTTGAATCTCATGTTGATTAAAAACGTGCAAAGTTGGAACTGTCTTAGCTTTTGCAAAATGCTGCGTTCCTAACCGTCACACGCGCAAATTGCGCTACGTATACCTCTAACGCCATATGAGGTTCAAATTCCGATCTGTGTCGTTGAAGTTTACCTACTTAAACAACACTTTTCTTGTAAAAAGCTCGGCGGCAAGGCAAGACTACCGAAATGGTATGTTTCCCTTTTCCCGAAAATTTCTAAAACTTGTATAATATTATAATACTGTTCTTGAAATGCTCTGAAATCTGCTGAGAAGTTTCGTGCATTTATGCCTCACTGGGAAGAAGCTTATTATTTTCATTAAATGCCCACTGCTCTCCTCTGACTTAAATGCATTTATTATGAAAATCACCGCACCGTTTGAACGAAGAGTTAGATCGCCTGAGTATCTTAAAGGAATGGTTATGTGCGCCATTACTTGTGTACACGACTGATGTGCTGCGTTACTTGTGCCGGCGGTATTCATTGCTGTGGATTTCTTACTGCATCCGTTTGTTTACGGCGATATTTTAATCTTCTTAGGCTTCATTTTAGCTTGTTTCTTTTTCTGTGTGCTTACTTAGATAAAAAAAACAGCAGTGTATTAGTGAAATATACAGGCTTAACACAACTTATGAGTTTTGAACTAAAATTTAATAAAACACTTAATTACGTCGGGAGATTGGGGTTGCTTGCAACCCCAATCCCTAGACTCGCAACCCCAAGACTCGCACCTGCGATGCATGCCTTGCTTCACACTATCATGGTGGTGCCCACGTTACAAGAGTTGTTGGTACAAAAAACACAGATATTGTTAACGCATGGAGTGCGCAAAAATCTTGTGCACACTTTTATGATCTTTATCCAAAAGCCGTGGAGCGGTATCTGGCGCGATAACTGCCCAAAATAAGCCAAAAAGTGTGCGCAGAGTTCATGCTCGCCTAAAGCTTTGTTGGGTCACAGTACTTTATGGCGACGTCTGAAAAGTACTTCCTGTGTAGTCCAACTAGGCTCACTTGAAATGGGCTCAGAGTTGCAAGTGCGAAGTAAAACTTGCGCACTTCACCGTTGGGCACATCGTCATCCTGCCAACGTAGTGATTTGCTCATTTTCTTGGCTTTTTTTTTTCTTGCAATCATTTTAGGTCTCTTCAGGTCTACTTGTAATTTTTTGCGCGCATCTTTCCTTTGGCAAATGATTTACTGACATTCGCGACCTGAGCGTGGCTACTTCGTTACGTCGGTTCTTTATTTAATGTTTTTCTTCTTTATTCTTGTTTGTTCGCCTCAACGGCACCTTTACTCTTGGTGGAAGTCCATTAGGGAACTTTTCCTTGCAGCGTCAGGTAGAGAAGAGATTATTCGACTTACCTACCGCTGCTGCAAACACTCCAAAAGTTTCAGTTGTGGCGCGTAGAGCACTGGCCCGCCTCCCCGTGCTAAGATTCGTCAGCCTCGGGGTCACGGAGCGTGGACGCGAGGGGAGTAGCTCGAGCTTCAGGGACTTCGTCGTGTGGGCCTGCAAACGATCACACTTTCTCCACAAAGAGAGAGGGAGAGAGAGAGAGGTGAGAAAACGAAGAGAAAACCGGCGTATTGAAAAAGAGCATACAAGGTGCTGCTCATGCCTAAGCCATTAACTGCGAGGAAGATAAAGGAAACTGCGTTTCGAAAACGATTTATCAGGCGAAGGAACGTTTCTTCTCGTGTGTGTGGAGAAAAATCAATAACTTCAAGTGAGAGTTTCGTTGCCAAAGCAAATAAACAAAAAGAGAAACTGAAAAACGGGAGGGGTGTGAAACTTTCGCTGTTTTTTTTTTTTTTGACAGAGTTGTGTGGAGCAGCATTGCAACGCCTGCAGTGGTCGCGCGGCCAGTTATAAATCTGGCCGATTCACAAGTGGGCTTCCTGTCCAGGGGCAACAAGCAAACAAAAGAAGAAAAAATATATATAAAAGAAACGCTCTGAATGAAAACGCGCAGAGGCTGTGTATCGCGCGGCGTAACGGTGGCTAGGGCCTTCCGAGCGGGCTTTCTCTCGAGCTGAACCGAACGCGGTCGAAACGCGGTTCACGTCAACGGCTTGATACTCTCGGGCCAACATTCCACAAACGATGTATTTTCGTTTTGCGAGGAACACGCTCACAACGCTCAGGTTCAACACCGCGCTGTCAGCGCCGCCAGAGGGGGAACCTGGAGCGGAACTGTCTCTTCTACGAGGACGGTTGATCATCAGATGCCAGGCCCGCAGATGCGCTCCGTCTATTTCATGTTTTTTCCATTTTATTTAAGCTTTAATCGCATGCAGATTTGTTTCGAGGAAGGAGAAAGCAGTACAAGAATTACCGAAAGACATGCGTGAAACATGCGCTTCAAAAACGGTAATATAATGTCAAGTGAAATGACATATTGAACAGACTAGACGCAAGAGTGAGGCTCGGGAACGGAATCTATTTCTCAGAACCGATGATAGACACTTTTTCCAGAGTACGGTGGTTGTGTTCGGTGGCTAGCCACAGGTTAAAAAAAAAATGACGGAACAAGTTTCCGTTGCAAGTCTTATAATGCACTTCGTATAGATGGTGGATGGAGCTGTGAAGATGAAAGGCAACGCTCGCGTCGCTGCCTTCTGGTCGCCACGCCAGAGGCGCATAGCGGAATGCTGTCAATTCCCCCTTCGTTGGCGACCGCGCACAAGGTTGTTGCTGGCGGAAAAAGCGTATAATCACGCAGTCGTTTAGCAGTTTCTCATTTCTGCAACAATCCACTTTGAGAAAGCTTAAGGCAGCTTTTTACTCATTTATTCATATTACACAGCTGATAACGATCGTTTCCAGAATCTTTAATGAATTCCCAAAGCGTTCAGATTATCTAGCGCTTTACCCACCGCAGTTGCTCAGTGGTTAGGGCGCTCGGCTTCTGAGCTGGAGTTCCCGAGTCTGAACCCGGCCGCGGCGGCCGCCTTTCGATGGCGGCGAAACGCGAAAGGCGCCCGTGTGCTGTGCAATATCAGTGCACGTTAAAGATCCCCAGGTGGTCGAAATTATTCCCGGGCCCTCCACTACGGCACCTCTTTCTGTCTTTCTTCTTTCACTCCCACCTTCCTCCCTTCCCTCACGGCGCGGCTCAGGTGTCCACCGAGATACGTGAGACAGTGTGCTATTTACTTTCTTGAAAAACCTAGTTTATTATTATTTATCTGGCGCTTTGTCATTCGGCCAGATATATCTGCCAAAAACAGGCTGTGGAGCTCACAGGTTAGCCTACTTTGAGTCTGGTTTGCTGCATGTTTTTTTTTCGCCTCTTTCAGAAGAACCTTATGGTCTCGGAGAACCCGTGCCTGCCGCTGAAAGACAGCTCCGATGTTGCTAGCGAAGTCTAGATGCGACTAGCAAAGCGAGAGGGCACACTACAGACGCGTGAAGCACGGTGAGAAAATGCGATGGGCACAGAAGCTGACATTGAATAAAAATTACTTTACGCGCGCATTGGTGACGCGGCCGCAGCGGCAAATGTCCGTCAAGACGTTCGCGCATGCGTGGTCAGTGGGTAGAAAATAATTTCCACTGGAGCTAGTACGCCTACAAGTTGTTTTGTTATTTTTTATCGCGAATGCCTTCCTGGAGGTCAGTGTCTATAATATGCCTTACAACGTACACACCTTTTGGTAGATGAAATGTGTTGAGAATCCCCACGGCTCCTTTGTTTTACATGAAGCCATTTCAACCCTTTCATCAGGGACGCAGTCGCCACACCGAAATAAACTCCAATATGAAACGCCAATTTAGTGTTCCTTCTTAAGCTAACATTATTGAATAGGCCCCATGATATTTATATGTGCGATAAAAATTCAAAGGTGTCATTTTACTTGGGAGCAGCGAAATCTACTATACAGCTTTCTTTGCACCTGAAGTTACTGGAAGGCAGGCGTACAGTATTTCGCTCAGTGCAGCCACCACCTGTATCATCATATATAGTGCATGACTCTCGTTTCAATCTCAGGTCTGACGGCAGTACTGATGCCGCCGTGGGAAATAGATGATGTCAAAGTACAATTGACATTTTTTTTTATTTCATTGTGGAAATGAGAGAATACTCCAGTATGGAAGCTTAAAAAGCCGTGACAAAAATGCATGGAGATGTAAACTATAGGAACGAATAAAACGGTACATGGGCGTGAACATTCAACTCTTTGTGCCAACTTCGCGCCTCTAAGATTCACTAGGAGTGCGCCATCTAGTCCGTAAAGTTTTTTCTTCGATATAGCTATCACCCGTTATGAGGTTCAGCTGGCCTCAATTCCTGAACCAAGCTCACAAAGCACGGCATCAGTCCCATTTCTTAATGTCACATGCAAGCGAGGCGTAGACCTTACGACCGCGCCACACTGGGAGAGGAGAGACGCATCCTACCGCTGTCCCGCCAGCAAGTGAAAGCAGTGAGGCCCATTGCGTAAGCCCTGAAGCGTGCAGTTCTCCGTAGCGTGAGAGCTCGCACGCATCTGTCGGTTCTGCCAGGACTTAATTAGTGGTAATCATGCCCACTAGAGGCATGTCCGCTCAGACTGAAAAGCAGCAGAACTACCCCGCTATCCACGCTATAGAGTAAGTCAAATATTTAACGATAGTTGTGTTCAAGCGCGTTTTAAGGGTTCGTCATATCAGATGTGGGCTAAACTTCTTCGCCTGCGACCAGAGACAAAGCTTTATAGCTGCGTCTAACTGGATAATCTTAGGCCTTACAGCTGTTTTTGCCGGATGTACGTACTAAAGAATTAATCGCGCAGCATAAGAAAGCCATCCTGAGGTGCTACTTTAGTTATAAACTGAGCGTTTCATTTCTAGTTTATGCTACCTCGCTCCTAATTAGGAGTCTCTTTTCTATGCTTCTTCATGCAGTTACAAAACACTAGCTGTTCAGGTCCCTGACGTGCATGACATATTTGTGGAAGATCACGTGCGCCGCGCCTAGGGACTGTCCTTAGAATCTGCACTTTTTCTCTCGGGGCAAGCTGCCGGGTAGAGAGCGATAGAAAAAAAAAATAATTTCGATCCTGATTTTTAAGTTTAATGCTCTAACTGGAGCGGAAGACGACCCCTCTGCATTTGCTTGTCATTATCTGGCGATCTTTTGCTGGCGTTTAAATTCTTTCTCTCCAGCCTTCGCCCCCAGAGCGCTCCTGAAAAAGCGCGCGCAAATACACACACGAACATGGACGCGCACGCAAAAAAAAAAGAAATGGCGCTCAAAAACGACTGCTACACTTTCGCATTGCATCACAGAGCGTGGCGTCCCGCTCTTCTCCGACCTGAGAGTGTGTAAGCGTCACTTCGTGGCGCTCTTTATGCACACGTGACGCCAGCGGAGGCTGTTACTCTTGCGCTTGCTCTAAAACAGGCGTGAAGCGGATAGAGCGCACACGAGATATATCGCCAAGTTGCGACATCGGTCCTCTTTGCGCAAAGGTTCACTGCTTTACTAGGAACCGCTTACGAGTTCCCCAGCCGCTCGCACAGTGTCGAAATGATTGAAAGCTGTCGAAGCCGCACTCCAGCGCCCAACGTATCGCGGCCAAACGGCACAGCGCCGTCCTTCTAGGAGCGGCACCATCCATTAATAATGTGGTTGAGACATATCAGCAGAGTCTGGTGGTGAAAAAGTTGCCGGCCCCGCAGGATACACCACAGCGCGCACACCGCGGCTCCCGATCGCTCCCCGCGCTCTCGCTCGGGGCGGCCGCTGTGAGCCCAGCCGCGGTGCATCGGCCAAGTGCAAGAAGAGCGCGAGTATCATAAAGTCGTCGTCCTAATTTCTTTTGTTTCGAGGGGGGGACCTGTGGCCGGCCATGCGCGGCGTGTCGCCATCTCTGCGAAGCGCGGGAGGAAGGGAGAGAGGCGCATCCCGGAGGCGCCTGATGGGGGCGACTGCAGCGCCCCGGCGGGGCCGCGCTCCGCGAGACGCCGCTGCGCGCGGCAGAACGCCAAGGCTGCCAGTGCGGCGAGGAGCTTGCCCGGTGCGCTGCTGCTTGGCGAGGGACTGTGCGCGCCAGTGATGCGCCTCCCCGGGCCCCGTCGGGACTGCACTCAGGTAAATGCGGCCCCCTAGGAGAGGACGCCTTGTCTGTGTCTGTGTCTGCCGGTAAGTGGCCCTCCTGGTCCCTCCTGTCCCCCCCTAGGGGAATCGATGGCCGGGAATCAGTCATCGTTCCCTAATGGCCGCACCCCCGCCCCATCCGCGATCGATGCGCCCTCGCACGGCCCCACGTCCGGGCCGACCCCGCCCCAACCATCGTCTATAGATGCCCATCTATACACGATGGACCGGACCGCGGTAGCCGGCCATCCCGGGAGCAAGCGCTGGCCGAGAGACCCCCGTCGGCAACCCCCGGCCACCCGCGTGGAGGATGCTGCTGCGACCGCCGGAGCAGCCGAGCCCCGGGGCCCGCCATGAGCGCGCGCTCTTCCCAGCAGCTGGGCCCATCCCTAGCGACAGCTCGCTGGCCACGCGACGCTGTGTGCCGAGGAATGGACGCTGCCCTAGGACACCCTACACTGCATAGGCTGTCCTACGGCCGCACTACTGTGTCCCCCCAGCAGCCGTTCTCAAGGCGCGCTCCACAGGCCACCGCGCGAACCCGAGAGAAGGACCGCGGTATTCTTCAGCGCAGAGGGCGCCTTCCGTTCCAGCGTGCACAGCGCAACCGAGAGCATCGCGTTGGAAGATGCGGTAAAGAGAACTAAATATCCGCCAGCGATTAACGCCTTGTATGAGGCACAAACTACAGGAACGGTGGGCTTCTTATCTCTAACGAGAGGAAGGGCGCGATATGCGTAAGGTAACCTCAGTTTCACGTCTCGCGCAGTGCTCGCTCCCGTTGCAGTGCGGTGCAAACTATCGGAATAGGGATGAGCCGCGATGCAGAGATGCCCGGGAGCGCATCCGGCCTGACGAGAGCAGGCTTCGCGAGCGGCGTTCTTTTCGCGCGCTGCTGCGGCTTCGGCGGGTGCATCCGACCCGCAAGCGCACGCGGTCAGCCGCACGCGCGCAGACCGGAGCGGGCGGGAGAGCTGGGACACCGGGAGCGACTTCTGGGCGCGCGCGCCACGCGGGATCTCGAGGAGCGCGTTGACGTCATCGATGGCCCAGCTTCGCCAGCGGGCTACCCGGGGCCGGAGCGCGCTGGCCGGAGTTCCTCGACAGGGGGCAGAGCGCTGCTTCCGCGCACACTTCCGCCCCTGGGCTCGGCGCCCATGTGGAACTGGAACTGCGCGGGCGAAGAATTGGTCCTTGTTTGCTCGAGGCTGCTGGTCACATGCCAGATGAAAGCTGTGTTACTGATGTCTCACTACTTTTAAATCTTCCTTAAAGGAAATCTCTAGCGAGATCTGCAAGCCTCTTTTATGGCTACAGGATCTGAAAAAAACGCCGTGAAAGTGCAGTGGGTGTCGCTATTGAGAATGATGACGATTAAGGACCGTAGTGGCTTATATTCTGACTGATAGTGAATAACCTAAAACGTAATACCAGGAACCGTATCTTCATGTAATCAGTATTAGCTATTGTTCATACTAGACCAGTCGTGTCTTCGTTTTTCCAACACAGCTCAGGAACGTGAAACTTGAGCCCATAGATTACTTGTGCAGAATAACCTTTCTGTCTTTCTCTCTCTCTTTCTCTGTGCAGAATATGTAAGCGCTTTGGTCTTGACTGCTGACTTGGTCGATGCCCCGCTGTTATTTAGAATTTCGCAAAGATCGTAGTTTTGAGGGAAGAACATTTTGTGTCCTCTGACTGCTGGAAAGCATGTCTCTTCCGAAATATCCCTCGACCAAAATATAGGGCGACCATAGAGAGCCATGAAATATGGTTTTAAAATGGCCACCTCTTTCACGTTGAATTACTGGGCAATGCGTGAGGAACCATGAAAACTGCCCCAGCTATTCACAGTATGCTGCGATCTAAATATTTAACAGTGTGCAATGTTTTCACATTCCAGTGGCTGCATAATCATGCCAAAATTCACAGTAAAAATCGCAGAAAGGGTGATCGAAAGCGCAACGAAAGTTACAAAGCAAGTCTTTCAAGCGAATCAGTTGAACGTACAAGTATTTTCTAGAGCCCACATTGTACTATCATTTGAAGCGAAAGGATATGTTCCTTTGTGTTGTTTCTCGTTTGTTTCTCTGTTTATATCACTTTATAACATCGTGTCCCAGCAGCACACTTGCAGTAACAAGTGTGTCATACCTTAAAGGGAAGGTGAAAGCGTTTTTGAAGAATTTGTGGTTCTTTAAGAAATCGAATCCATGAAGTTTCTAGGTAAAACATGCCAAGTAGTTTTGCGCTAGCATTTAAAATAGTGACGTAATCGCCGATTAAAACTGCAATGATAGTCGGGCGTCTCCTCACCGCATAGGAGAAACTCTTGATGACGTCATTGTTGCCGAAACTTTAGACGTCTGCTGCCTTCGCCCTCGAGCTGCCGTGCATTTTTCAACACCGCCAAACAATGCTTCTTGGGCTTCACCTTCGGCGGCGTTGGTTTACTTCCTTGAAACAACAGTTCCTTACCTAGAAACGCAGCGCCGCCCTACGTGACGTCATCTTTGCGACCTCTGCCCGGCACTGCGCACTGCAGAGAAGCCTGAGCGCCGATGTGGTAGTTATTCTGCGATTACATCGCCATTTCAAATGCTAGCGCAAAAATACTTCGCATGCTTTATCAGCAAGTGTGTCACATTCCACCCCTTTAAGCTCGTCAAATTCTAAAACATCTTTACCTGCCCTTTAAGGACGCGCAGGCACCATATTTCTTGTGTCAGGATATAAGCCATGTTTGACAAGATCACGAGACTGCGTCACCTTGCGCCATGACGCATTGACTTGCCCGGATCAGGCATGTTTTTTACAAGTGAAAGCTCATTCGATCGAAGAACATTCAAATGGGTCTGGTAATATGAGACCGGGTGAGCTGAGTGGTCTTTTAAACAAGGAGAAGCATACGGAAGGAAAGTTAGAAGTAGCCCGGTCCTGGCTACTGCAGTAGAAATCACATATAAATGTAAGGCAATGGAACAGGAAGATGATGGGTTGTGGACAGAAGCAGAATATTTATTACTGTAAAAGAAGGTAAAATACAAAAGCCGAAAAGAAACGTCGCGTTAGCAGTACGCGTTCATAAAAGGCAAAGTTGCTGAGCGGTCTGTGGAGCTGTTTTTACCAGCTCACTTGTAAGTAGGCTTGTGAATACGCAAGGAAATGCAGGCAGTAGCAAAAGGGGTACAAGGCAAATAATAAAAACTGCAGGGCAGCCTTTACCTCTTTTTGCAGTGGAGGTTTCTCGCTTCATGCCTGCACAGCTGTGCAGTCTGCTGGTCCATTCTGTACGTAGCAGCCGTGCTATGCCACCCATTTGTGGCACGCGCGCGGAAACAAGTACGTCTATGACAAAAACAAAAAAAGCGTTATCAAGTGCCAATCTAGTTCACAAAGATCCTCGACAAAGTCTCTTCAACTCAGGAAATCGAAACCGTGCAGCGCTGGCCGGATGTGTTCAGCGCGCCCCCATGCGGGAGACCACCCGGGTATCGGGCCTGGGTAACATGGTGCCAACGAAGCACTCTGAAATGAGAATAGGCCGCCTTCTGGTCAGTGTGGTGCGAGATGGTAAAATGACTGAGCGGCACGCGGGGAACACAGAGAAAAACAGCCGGGTGTCATTTACAAAATCCCATGCTCCAAGTGCCCGGCCTCGTACATCGGTGGAACAAAATACCTCGATCACAGTATCAGGCAAAACACGAGTGACATCCGGGCAATGAGTTCAGAATCCAACCTCCTCGCCGAGCACTGCGAGCTCCCCGACCACAGAATCGCCTTCGAAGAGGTTCGCGTCTTGGCCGTGGAGCGCAATCCGTTCAAGAGGCGCCATGTCCAGTCATGACATACTCGGCTCACAAAGTCGACGGCGAATAGGATTCCGAGAACGCTCTCCTCCGCGCATCTCAAGGGACTTCGCCACGTGTTAACAAAGGGAAAGCGAAGACCGCTCCATGCTGCTGCTGCCTCGCATTTCAGTCACCCCTGAAGATGGCGTAGAATTGCAGCGATGGCGTAGAGGTAGAACATCCGCCTCGCGTGCAAGAGGACCGGGGTTCAAATCCTGGTGCCGCGCAATTCTCCACCGGGTTAAAAAAAAAATCCGCGTGTCGATGGAATTGCATAACCAGGCCTGGAGTGCGGCCTGATCTCGGTGACCAGAACCGACAACGCACTCTCTCACCAGAGCAGGACTTGGCCACCCTGGTGTAGTACTTGGCCACAACCTTCTATGATCAAACCAATTAACCCTCGGCCCTCAGTCCCCAGCGGCTACAGAGCAACTGACCACGGCGGCGGTCAGACCTGTGACGCAGCGGAGGGTGCTAAGAATCTCTGGCTCCGGACAGGCCGCCATTGGAATCTGAACCTGGCAACGTTTAACGCTAGAACTTTAGCTAGTGAGGCTAGCCTAGCAGTGCTGTTTGAGGAAATAGCGGGAATTAAATGGGATGTGATAGGGCTTAGCGAAGTTAGGAGGACAGGTGAGGCGTATACAATACTAAAGGACGGACACATACTGTGCTATCGCGGGTTAGAGGATAGACGAGAACTAGGTGTGGGATTCCTCATTAATAAGGATATAGCTGGCAACGTAGAGGAGTTCTACAGTATTAACGAGAGGGCAGCAGCTATATAGTAATTAGGCTGAATAGGAGGTACAAGCTGAAAGTGGTGCAGGCCTACGCACCCACATCCAGCCATGATGACCAGACCGTTGAAAGTTTCTATGAGGACGTAGAATCGGCAATGAATAAAGTAAAATCGCAGTACACTGTACTGATGGGCGACTTCAATGCGAAGGTGGGCAAGAAGCATGCTGACGACCACGCGGTAGGTGACTATGGGATAGGCTCTAGAAATAGCAGGGGAGAGTTATTAGTCGAATTTGCGGATAGAAATAAATTACGGATCATGAATACCTCCTTCCGCAAACGAGAAAACAGGAAATGGACCTGGAAGAGCCCCAATGGTGAGATTAAAAATGAAATCGACTTCATACTATGCGCTAAACCTGGCATCATTCAGGATGTGGCCGTCCTCGGAAAGGTGCGTTGTAGCGACCACAGAATGGTAAGGTCTAGAATTAGCTTAGACTTGAAGAGGGAACGGAAGAAGCTAGTGAAGAGGAAGACCATTAACGAGTTAGCCGTAAGAGGGAAAGCACAGGAGTTTAGGATAGCGCTGCAAAACCGATATTCGGCTTTAACTGAGAAAATGATCTTGATGTTCATTCAATGCACGATAATCTGACATCAATAATTACGGAGTGCGCAGTAGAAGTAGGCGGCAGGACAGTTCGAAAGGATACCGGGAAGCTATCTCAGGTGACGAAAGATCTGATTAAGAAGCGCCAAAACATGAGGGGCATCTAACCCTACCGAAAGAATAGAACTAACGGAGATATCAAAGTTAATAAATAAGCGCAAGGTAGCCGACATAAGGAAGTTTAATATGGAGAGAATCGAGCATGATATAAAGAACGGAGGTTGCCTAAAAACAGTGAAGAGGAAACTAGGCATAGGTAAAAACCATATGTATGCATTAAGAGACAAGCAGGGCAATGTCATTAACAATATGGATAAGATAGTTAACGTAGCCGAAGAGTTCTACACAGACCTGTACAGTAGCCAATGTAATCAGAGCGCTAATGAGAAAGTCAGCAGTGCACAGCAATGCGTCATCCCGCCAGTAACGAAAGATGAAGTAAAGAAATCCTTAGAAGCAATGAAAAGGGGAAAAGCAGCTGGGGAAGATCAGGTAACAGCAGATCTGTTGAAGGATGGAGGGGACATCGTGCTTGAAAAACTAGCCACCCTGTATACGCAATGCCTTATGACCTCGACTGTACCAGAAGCTTGGAAGAATGCAAACATTATCTTAATTCATAAGAAGGGAGACGCCAAGGACTTGAAAAATTACAGGCCGATCAGCTTACTATCCGTTGCCTACAAAGTATTTACTAAGGTAATCGCTAATAGAGTCAGGGCAACGTTAGACTTTAATCAACCAAATGATCAGGCAGGCTTTCGTAAAGGATATTCCACAATAGATCATATTCACACTATCAATCAGGTGATAGAGAAATGCGCAGAATATAACCAACCTCTATATATAGCCTTCATTGATTACGAGAAAGCATTCGACTCAGTGGAAACCTCAGCAGTCATACAGGCATTGCGTAATCAGGGGGTAGAAGAGCCTTATGTCCAAATACTGGAAGATATATATAGCAACTGCACAGCTACTATAGTTCTCCATAAAGTCAGCTATAAAATTCCAATAAGGAAGGGCGTCAGGCAAGGAGACACGATCTCGGCAATGCTGTTCACCGCATGTTTACAGGAGGTATTTCGAGGCCTGAATTGGGAACAGTTGGGAATAAGAATAAATGGAGAATACCTAAATAATCTGCGATTTGCTGATGACATTGCCTTGCTGAGTCACTCAGGAGGTGAACTCCAAATCATGATCAATGAGTTAGACAGGCAGAGCAGATCGATGGGTCTAAAAGTTAACATGCAGAAAACCAAGGTAATGTTCAACAGCCTAGCAAGGGAACAACTGTTTATAATTGGCAGCGAGAGCCTAGAAATTGTGACGGAATGCGTCTACTTAGGGCAGGTAGTGAGAGCTGATCCGGATCATGAGAGGGAGATAACTAGAAGGATAAGAATGGGGTGGAGCGCATATGGCAAATTCTCGCAGATCATGAGTGGCAGTTTACCAATTTCCCTCAAGAGGAAAGTGTACAACAGCATAATCTTACCGGCACTCACCTACGGGGCAGAAACGTGGAGGCTAACGAAAAGAGTTCAGCTTAAGTTAAGGACAACGCAGCGAGCCATGGAAAGAAAAATGATAGGTGTAACGTTAAGAGATCGGAAGCGGGCAGAGTGGGTGAGGGAACAAACACGGGTTAATGACATCCTAATCGAAATCAAGAGAAAGAAATGGGCTTGGGCAGGACATGTAATGCGAAGACAAGATAACCGCTGGTCTTTAAGGGTAACGGAGTGGATTCCAAGAGAAAGTAAGCGTAGCAGGGGGCGGCAGAAAGTTAGGTGGGCGGATGAGATTAAGAAGTTTGCAGGCAAAGGGTGGATGCAGCTGGCAAAGGATAGGGTTAATTGGAGAGACATGGGAGAGGACTTTGCCCTGCAGTGGGTGTAGTAAGGCTGATGATGATGATGATGAAGAAGAAGGGACCGAGTTGGCCCTGAAACGTTGGCTGAAAATAAATGACTGGTTGGTGTCAGTATTTCTCAAATTTTGTAACACAGAATGAAGCATTAAGCTTACTCTTCTTTCATATTCTGCAAGTAGATAGCAAAAGAAATATGTTTGCGCTCCGGCTGCTTTCTGACAACATGCGCAATATGCTCGCGTTCTGTCTATGCTGTCATGGAACACACATGGTGACGTTAAGTGCGACCCAAGACTGCGACGCGAAATCGACATCTTTAAAAGAGCAGCCACCTTGGTTTAGCTCAGAAAAGCGCCAAAGCAAACGGCGCGACCAGCAAAAAGTGCGCTTGAAACGGAAGGTGACTTCTGTACACAGGAACTGTCACTAAATATAGGAAAGATTAGCGATCACAGCAGATTCCTATTCACATACTCCAACAAATAAGTGCTCAAGGAAGCATTTGGCACGTTCAAATGAACTATTTTAGTGTGGCCGTATGACGTGCAGCCGCCATATTCGTTCAAGATAGTGAACCTGAAAGCGCAAGTTATTCGTTAAGCGTGAAAGTCTTTTTGCTCCAATTATCGGTAAACTCTGGAGAGCAATGTCCAGAACCTGAAGACGATCCTGAAACCGAACCTTTTTGAAGTTTCCAGTCTGAATGGCATCCAGCAGAAAAAGCTCCTTCATACCGTAACAACGAGAGGGATTCGAACAAGCGGAGGCGCCCAAATGGCGCATCTTTCATTCGTTTGTTCTGCGCTTCTAAATGCTGGCTGGCAGCAGTGCCCCAGCCTTTGCTGTGCAAAGAAGCCGGGTGAGGTAAGCGAAAGAGTGAGCGTAAGGCTCGCCTATGTCACCAATAGCGGATTTTTTTTTTTTTTTTTTGCAGCAGAGGCGCTACAGCGGGTCAAGCAGCGAGTGACGCTGAGCGCGCTTACCACCACGAAAAAAAGAAGCGATTGAACGCGTGGCATGTAAGGAACCGAAAGCAGCGAGGAATGCTGAGCGCTCTGTCCACCTGCAGTACAAACGACTCATTATGACGGCTCGTCAAGCCGCGAAAGCAGCCAGAGAGACCCAGCGCGCTGCCCAGCTCGAGGACCAGAAGCGCGTGAAGGCCAAAAGGACCTGGCCGATACCCAAGGGCGGCTACCATCATTTGTGAGCCGTCGTAAAGTGTGCGATGCCTTACCTGCAATGAATTTCATTTTTGCACTTACTCTCGACGTCGAAAGAGAGGTCAAAAGTACTATAGAAAGATATGACGAATAAGATTACGTATTTTGTAGTAAAAAATAGTTCCTCAAAAGTTTGGAAGACGACAAATACGACACCCCACACAAGTCCGGACTGCGCAGTTACTGCCGTTACGTAACGTATTCCGAGCTCTGAGCCATAAGAGGGTCCCAGCGATCGAGTAAAGTTGTGAGGAAGGCAAGAGATGATGGTGCATCGGAGACCACGGCCCAGCGCTCTTGCAAGCAAATACTAAATGTAAGATGCTTAGCAACTTCATCTAAAGGCTTTGCTCATTCTGTCCGTACTTTCTGAACAAGAATCTCTTTAAGAAGAAACCATATTAAAAAGAAACACTTAATATGGATCGCATTTTGGTCGAGACGCTAACTGGCAGTTGTTGAACTGAAAGTTATGGGTGCTGCAGTGCAACTTTCCTTTATCATGCAAACTACTGGTGTGGACTTGCGCAGACTGCCAAAATTGGCATAATGTTTAGAAGGAGCTTGCGCGTTTATAGGTTATGCTTACCTGTGGTTTATGTGAAGAGGAAAGAGCGCGCGTAAATTTCCTGCGTGACTTTGGGAAATAATGCTACACGTAGCATTACAAGAAAATACAACTCAGGGAAAGCCATGTCCGTGCTTTTGTCCGCGTCTTTCTGGTAGACAAAGAAGATTTGCGCTGCTTGAAAAGAAGCGTATCTTTGTCCCGATCGTCAACCGTCATGTCCAGATGTGATTTTATTCAATGTTTATTTTCAATTTTGAGGATTTAAATTTGCACCCTACTCTCATTTATGGAAACCAGGGCACAAGTCAAAGTTGTGCATTCAGTCGCATTAGAATTTTGCGGAGGAATGATAATTCGCTTGTACTTGTAATACTTATGTGCACAAAGCCCGAGGTGTATTGAAAACAGAAATAAAAAACAGACCCCGCGGCTGTAACGCAGGCATTTAGTGAGGTGTTTAAATTCTGAACGCCTCAAACGCTGCGTAGCTTTGTGTATTCACAATATCTTCGTATTATGCTTTCTATCACAGCACCAAACCTGAGAAAACTTTTAATCTTGAAATTTCATAGCTGTAATTCGAAACAGTTCGGGCTTCCCAGGGTGAAAGCTAGCGCTACACCTTCTCATATATTGTGTGTAATTTGACACAAGCCGGTCAGTTCACCTGAGCGACTCGTGCCGTACAACAAAAGTGTCACTGCCGTAAGGAAGAGAGGCTGGTATGAACAGTGCCGAAATATATACTGGCGGAGATAAAAGTGTTCAAGTCGCGTGAGCGCTGGCCAAAATGCACCGCTGCGTCACCTGGGGGCTGCACACGGAACGCCATTCGTGCTGGACGGAACCGTTGTCCGGGAGGGTTCCCTCATTGGTTTTTCGCGGCGCTGCTACCAAAATACAAAGAAATGTTGCTTATCTGAATGTGGTGTTGTATGCTACGCTTTATCAGACTAAAGGTGGCACACCGGGTGGCACGCCAGCTTGTGGACTCATCGTGGCGGTCGTTTCTCGAGTTGGCGAGGGAAAGCAGTGCAGGCGACGCTTGCCAGCGACCATCTCTCGAAATGAACGCGCCGTGCGCACTCACGATCGTCGAGTTCCGGACCCGCCAGGTGACGCGCTGATGCAATTAGGTCGGCGCTCGCGCGTCCTGAAGACTTTGCTCTCGACAGTGTGAGACATGTACTAGCATGCGCAAATGCTTTGAATACCGCTTCGAGAATACGATCACTAGATAATGCTCAGTCTATATATTATTGACTTTGCGTCTAGAGTCTTCATTGTTTTGGCGAGCCGGCAGCAAAAAAGGTGAAGTATGCGCCTGCGCGATAATGCGCCTGCGCGATAATCGCAATTTGATGATTGAATTCTCTTTCCTCACAACCGCTTTACAAAGAAACTACAGCACACTGTATTTATGGCACACCCTACGCGCTAGCTTTGGGGCGCAGTAGCCGGCAGCTGCAGCCATATTTGACGGAGACAAAATGGGAAAATTAGAGTCTTCTGAGATTTCGATGCACTTCAGATAACCTCGGGTAGCCGAAAGGAACCTCGAGTCTGCCACTGCGGTGTGCCGCATTGCCCCAGATGAAGCGTTGCCGCGTAGGAACATATTTCCTATGATAGCTTTGAGGCACCTCAGCATATTGTAAAGTTTGCGCAGATCAAATGGCCTTCGACAAAATGTTTCCTGATCCTCTTTTTTGAGCCGACTTCGCAAGTTTTGTTCATTAGTCGCTTCTGCTTGATACATCGATTCTTGTTGCACTGTTGGGGAGCAGGCAACTGAAGCCCACCTTACCCGAAAAACGTGGTGCCAGGCTTGTCGTATGCAGCGAAGAAAAGCTATATCTTAAAAAAAAATACAACGGCACACTATTGCCCGGTCTTGTTTTCCTCGCTTCGAGCAGAGCTCATTTCAAGGTAGGAAATCGAAACTGCGCTGCCGTGGGCGGATGCGTTCAGCGCGCACCATCTCTTCGTGCTGGAGGGCGTCAGCGCGGCAGGGCGCGCAGGGATGAACCGGAAACAGATGCAGCTTCTCCTGTCCGCTCACCTCGCTTCCCGCACACGCACTTTTTTTAAAGCGGCACTTCTGTACAAACAAACAAAAACTGTGAAACGTCTTCTGCATTTCGCTCGGAGCCATACATAGAAAGGGCTTAGCATTGTTTGCTCTTGTACTCACTAACATATACAAGGCTACTACAAAAGCAAACTTCGCGTCGCTTGATATCGACCTCGAATAACGCAAGCACGTTGTAGTGGCTTTGGAGTATACTTTATATTCGGGTCGACAGCAGGAACCAGAAAGTCACGCCTGTATTGACTCGGAATACCTCACAGAGTTCTAGGCTTGCCTTTTCAACAGCACTTATTGTTGAGCTTCTGATGCGCAGCGTTTGCATATACTAGGATATCAATCTTGGCGAGTATTTAGAGCGAAGAAAGCGAAAGGTCAGCAGCGGCATGTAGTCGTGCATTTAAACCAATCAATCAATCAATCAATCAATCAATCAATCAATCAATCAATCAATCAATCAATCAATCAATCAATCAATCAATCAATCAATCAATCAATCGAGAAGCCAATTAGGCTATCAGTATTTCGACAAATCTGTCGCGTGCGACCGAAATTGAGCCACTGAACAGTGTCATTTTTCCAATACGAAAAAAGTGCCCTCAGCAGGCTCAAAACTGAATGGGGAAGCAATACAAGGATGCTGGTAGAGTTTGAAAATCGCTTTCGTGTAGCAGGTCTTTAGGTTAGCCCGCTGTTCGAGCAAAGGGGCTGATCAAGCATTCTATTTTCGAAATCTTCTGTAAATCATGAAATGCCAATGAATTTTATTGAGTAGGCTCCTATGTGAGATATCCGAAGTCTAACAGCGTTACACTCGCAGCACTCGCCCCTTTCATCACTTATTATTGTAGTTTAGGCGAGGCATTTCTTTCTGTTTTTTAGGGAAATTCTCCGCACTGAAAGGCGCCGTCAGTGTTGTCGTAGTATGTCGTAACCCAAAATACCCTCGATCATCTGCTTTCCGGAAAATTCGTTGCACAGGCGAGCCTGAGCCATAATGCGCAAAGGGGCCGGACAGTGGGCGTTCTTATGAACGCACCATCTACAGTCATATGGTCGAGGGGGCCACAGTGGGTGCACCCATGTGGTCGGGGTAAGGAAATGGGGGGGGGGGGGGTGAACTCTCTCCGGGGAATTTCAAAAAGACGGGGACATTCTTCGTATTATTTTTAAGTTCTGGTAGGCTCATTTTGTCCTTTACAGCGACAGCTGTTAATGGAAGGAACCCCCGATGCCCGGAGTTAGCTTAGACGTCCGCACATCTAGGAGGGTGGAAAGGGGGGTGCGAAGGGAGTAGGAGAGCAAGAAGGGGTAGGAGAAATAGAAATAGCAGGTGCGACATAGCAGGAGAGAGCTCCGGCGCAGCGAGGATGAGAGGGAGTATAGAGCAGCAGAGCGGAGGGTTCGAAGCTACAACGCAGCGCGATGGGAAAGGATGAGGCGCAGCGGCACGACACAAGAGCGTACTGCATTGGCGGCGTGGTGTGGAACGGGCAGAGGTGGGTGTTTACAACACAGTGTATTGCATAGCTTTTATCCCTATATGAAATGAGCAAAGAGAAACTATTCGACTACCCTTTGCTATGAGTTTGCTTCAGCCCAAACGCAGCCTCCGTAAGAGCGATGAAAAGCTGAGGCAAAACTGAGTGGCATTGACGTCAGTTTATGCTGACGGACACAACTGGTGACTGTTCGCTGCAGATGTAGGTAGTATGTTGCTTGCGTGAGGATAATGAGGGTGGATAAAAATTGTAAAACTTTTTGTTTTGACTGCGGTAGGCGACGGAAAAAAAACTTGTTTAAGGAACAGCTTGTAAGTTTCTCTGCAGAACCAGGAAGAGGGGTTCTACAGGTTGTGCTGTTGACAAAAAATTTCAGATTTTCTACTTACACCGCAAAGGAGTTTCGAAACCTGAATACGTAATTGAAAAGAAACGGCATCGTCGTCCTTACACAAGAAAAGAAAGTGATTCTGTTTATAAAATGATGTGCGCCAAAACAAGGTGCATCTGAATTGGAACCACGCGTTGTTTTAAAACACTCGCGGCTCTTGGCGTGCAGTCAATAGCGTGCGTCCACGTTGAAGGAGTAGTGGGAGAAGTGTTGATGCACGAGGCGGGGCTTTTACTTTAATTAGCATCCACTTAAGCCACCTCGCTTGAGTACATTGAAGTGACTTCATATCTGCTTTGGGTTGTTGGTAAATTCTGCTTCGCCCTGCCAGCTATATGCTAGCCATCCTAGTTTGCTTAGATGGTATAGCGACTGCTCCGTTTTGGCGACTGTCCCGGGTTCGAACCCCAAGACACGATCAAGTGTCGTGAAACTACCAAGATGTGAGAAAGCTTTACAGCATTCTTTGCATACGTATCACTGAGCACGAATGGATATAAATGGTAATTGTACCGTCTTTGAAGTCTCCCCCACCTTGGGGAATTCCTCTTAGCACACTGGGGTAAATTTTAGTTACGCATTTACTAAGGGTGAACTAAGGTCAGCTCTTTTGACGCGTTCAGTTGTAGCGCCATTTCCTGCAGTTCACCCCAGTGCTCAAGCCGCCTCTTTGCTTCCGAAAGAAGGCTGGGCTTCCTGTTTGCGAGCGGCTGTTTGGAAAATGGGGCGCTCAAGGACCCATAAACATTTAAATTTGAATGCCTATAGCTTTTTCGACAGAATCACTTCGCCGTAGCGGGACGCCGTATGCCACTCGTAAAGTAGGAAAGGAACAAGAAAGAGGAGAGGACGAATGCGGCTTATTTACTTTTGCACTGACGATTATATAAAGGTTAGAAAAAAAGGCCACCTATGCGCCCACTTTCGAGCTAGGCCTCTTGAGATGGGGAGCAGATATGAAGTGTATTGCGCTGTGGGTTACTACCTGCGCAAGCTGGCAGTTTTCACTGAAAGACAACGATTGCGCAGAGCGCCGCTCTTAAGTTTCCTCCAGGTTCCGGACCCTTGGAATACCGCTGCGAGCCTGGCATCAACAACTTACCAACTAATTCTTTCTTCTCGACGGTTTAGTGAAACTTTATTCACGATCACTGACCTACTTAGCTGGTGTCAATTTATTCATTCAAGCTTTTTGTCGTGGAATTTGGAACTATGGTTCTGTTGTCTGATATTCTTTTTAGATGAGACTATAGTTTTACTTTATTTCAGTTTTATTTTTTGCGTCGTTTTATTACCGTGAGGGCTCTTCATTCAGAAATGATCCTGTCACCACATAACACACACATGCATACGACGAAGGCGCATAAAGTGCTCACAATACATACATGCATTGGCATGTAAGAGTAACTCAGCTTTGAACATTGCGCTCTTTTCTAGCAGCAGCAGCAGCGAACTGCTGCCAGCGGTCCGCCGTTCTCTGGTTAAGCGCAATGTCAGTCCAGTCACCTCTTATTTTCCATCTCTGATCCTGTGCTCGTCTTGTCTAGATTATTTTCTCTTTCCACTTTCTGTCGGTTAGGCAAGCGCCAAGGTCATAGCATATTCGCCAAGCCTGCGTTTTTTTTTTCGAAGGATTAAGTTGGTACGCATCTTTTGGAACCCTGCCAAGGCAATCGATACTGCTAGCCTCCTTTTGGTTGGCCCAGGCCTCCTTCCTTTTCTTACCTTCTAACGTCCTTCTTTGCGGCTTTACTTCAACAAATCTCTCCAACACTAGGTTTTCAGTTTCACGTGACCAAAAGAATATGGCGTTAAATGGCAACTGCTTAGGTTTTAGAAATCGATGAGATTAAAGGGGTCGAATGTGTGAAGTAGTAAGGTGGAAAGTTGGGCGAGTTGTATTTGATTCATGATGTAGTTGGCGCCAAAAACGAGGACTAAGGTGGGAGAAAGACACAACACGAGCGCTTTTTCGCAACTAAAACTTTAAAACTCTGTAAAACTCGCAGGTAAAGCATGCGAAGTACTTTCGGGGTAGCGTTTGTCACCATGCTGTGTCACTGCGCCAAGTAGTCCGGCCAATAAACGATGAGAAGGACCACAATCTTTTGACCACTTACAGACGCACGTCTCCTTCCCTTTCCTGCCTAGCCTTCACTTCAGAGCCGCAGAAAGTTGACCGCAAGTGTAGTTAATTTGACACACTGTGAGACCTATTTACTGATGAAATGTGTGGGGTTTTATTGGGGAGATAAATACGCTCTCCCCCACTTAACCGCGGCTGGCACACAAAGTTCAAAACCGCCAACCCCACCCCGTGATCGCGTAAGCTACCGAGCGCTCGCCGACCACGGCGGGCCTTGCTCTGACGGAAAAAAGGAACGACACATTGGCTGACACAAACAGGCATTTATTGCTACAGCAACAATAACGCCAGCTAGCAACAAGATATGCTAATTGCTCGAGGTCGTCCGACTCACCAGCAAGGTTCCGAGCGGATGTTCGCCCGCGCTAGGGATATACTCCGAGGCCGGACGGGACGAGATACGGGAGGCAGTCTTCCCGCCGCTTCCCCGCCCCACTGGCGAAGAGCGGAGCCGCGAGCGACACGTCCGCTCACGCCAAAGATCCAAGGCGTGCGAGCAGACTCTCGAGCTGCGACGCTGGCGTCCTCTGTCGTTAGTTAAGGTAACTAACAAGGGAATGTGCCCCTCCTCGAGGCGAGGTTGCTGCTGCACAGTGCATCGCGGGAAAGTACACACGGGACTGCAGGGCAGATCCCCACAAATGATACAATTGCCTTCACGACTAACAATGCGATACATCAACCTGGAAGCTTGAAAGCTAAGCGGCTGTTTTATAATATCGATCATGTTTGTTCACGACTCTTTCGGAGGAATGGTGAGGGGCGTGGTACTCATTTCATCATAATAATCATCAGCCCGACTACGCCCACTGCAGGACAAAGGCCTCTCCCATATCTCTGCAATTAACCCTGCCCTGTGCCAGCTGCGGCCACTCTATCCCCTCAAACTTCTTAATCTCATCCGCCTACCTAACTTTCCCGCCACCCCCTGCTACTCTTTTCTTCCCTTGGAATCCAGTCTGTTGCCCTTAAGGAAGATTGGTTTTCTTGCTCTCGCATTATATGCCCTGCTCAAGCCCAGGTATTCATTTACTGCTCATGAATTGCGTTGATTCTGCGAACAGCGCTGTTACTCACGCAAAATACACACATTTAGCCGGCCTGAATAGGCCATTTAAAACATTTTGTGCGTGCTGTCGAGAGCAGCAGTGGTGCTTATCACTCGAGCTTCGGCTAAACTGCAAGGCAGCGCCACGTCTTCTGCGTTTTCAGTAAGCAAGAGCGTGACGGATCGAATTGAGGAAATTGATACGCCTGCAGGTATGCACAGTCTATCCTTCGTCTATCTCGATAGAAAGATTTAGCATCCACCATACGGTAAACATGGCAACTACAGTAACCGCTGCCGTACGGCAAATGTGGCTAGGCAGGCCTGGCAACGCTAGCTACGGCAAAGCGTTACCCTATACTTGCCGTCAGGCGGTCTGACTGCGTTAAAATTGTCTAGTACCGCGCACGGCCTTGGCGTGGCGGTATCATTCAGATTAGTCAAAGCTGGCGTGGTACACGCCACATTTTCTCCCTATAGTACAGTCTTTTTCAAAAGTACACAGCCCGAGGGATCGGCTTCTGAGCCCCGCAGTTAAGCTCCTCTTGCATACTCAGGGACCCTAATCTCACGAATGCGGGAGAAATTTAAGTCCTCAACCCTTCCAAGCTTAGAACTGTCAAATGTGCTTAAGAGCCCCGCTACACAGCTTGGAAGCGAACCCCTTTGGCTATATATTTTTGACAAAGACTGTACATGGATCTTCACCATAGTTTTCTTATTTTCTTTGTTTTTGTCTTTTTTGTCAACCAAGCGAAATGTGAAAAGTCATTTCCACTCTGCTGACATCTCAGGGTATGGCAGTATTTACACACGTATGTAGGCATGAACACGTGTGCAGACGCGCGCGCGCACGCACGCACACGCGCACACGCACGCACGCACGCACGCACGCACGCACGCACGCACGCACGCACGCACACACACACACACACACACACACACACACACACACACACACACACACACACACACACACACACACACACACACACACACACACACACACACACACACACACACACACACACTCTCTCTCTCTCTCTCTCTCTCTCTCTCTCTCTCTCACTCACTGACTCTCTCTCTCTCACACACACTCACACACACATCCGTGTCCATGCGGCCAGTATGACTTGCTTGGCGCCAAAAGTGACCTTGTTGCGCTTTCCGATTTGTAGCAATTGGATTTTTCCTAATACATGAATACATGGCACCAAACACATGTAGGGATTCTGCGAGGAAGCCGAGTCATTGTATTAGCAACTGGATGCATTATTTTGGATGTCCGGGGTCACAGTGTTTGGGAAGTGAACCCCGGCCGCATATTTTGTGTTGCGAGCCAAACTAAGCACGACATTGTGTTCATGCTGCATGCATTTCGAAATGGGTCACTGGGAGGGGGAGCCTTTGCACTGCGGTGGGCACAACTTGGCTGGCTTTGATATGTATGGGACACCTTCATTACTTCAGGCGCTGCGGAGTTCGCAACCGCCCCATAAAATATAGCGACAGCGCTTAATAAGGGACTGTTCGAGTCGCAAATAAAATGCAGTAACAGCATTAATGACCATTGAAAAGCTCGCGTTGTGTTTTGAACTGCTTACATCCAGAATTCAACTCGTAAATGCACAAGCAATCAAGTTTTTGTTACGTATTATTGGCGAGGGCGCGCCTCGATATTCAGAGTGAAAAAAGGGGAAGAAATAAAGGAAGCGACGCTTTTTCAGACTTCTTTTGGAAACCCGCCTGTGATAAGGAGGGCCGCCGCGCTGATCGCGCACCAGCTGGACCCACCGCGAAACTAGTCCCGCGGGACAAAGATGCCGCTCTCTCAATAGCGAGCGCGGACGCTGCAGCGCCGCAGCAAATTTCCATAGCCGCAGGAGGATGGGATTTCGGCGTTTGCAAAAAGTGAGCGCTGTGTGGCCCAGAAAAGGCCTCCATCAGTCAGTGCCGAATGGAGAGGTTGCATGGTGAATGACTTGCATACAAGGATACAAAATAAGATTAGAGAGCCTTGTAAAGGAAGAGAGAGCTATTCTGTAAAATCCAGCAGTCGGGGAAGTGGCACCACAACATACATACTGAAATTCAGCATTGCGAACTTTTCTTGCATCTGATTCTGGCTGTTCATCTATACTCAAGGCGCAAAATTCACGACCTTTATTAAGTTTTCATTTCATTGCGGTTTAGGAAAGACAACCAGGAGGCGCTGTGTCTCTGCTCATATTGTCACCCTTTCGCCTTGTCGTCTTCCTTAGGACGAAGGCTGAAATCCATGCATTTGGTTGCGTTACGCAGGATTGCCTCACGGTCTTGCTAGTGCTAGTTTCACCGGAAATGAGCGTGTCGGAGTTGGGCTTCTCTTGTGCGCAGTTTTGAAGTGCCAGTGTGCAGGTATCAGATGCCGGAATTAACGGCGGCAAATGATGCACCAAATGATATCCGTGAGTATTCAGTACAGCTCCCAATGTAAGCTTTGAGGGTCGTTTTTCTTCGACCAGTACTATCTTTGGCATAGGCGCTCCGCAGCAGACAAAACCTGTCCCATGCGCAGTGTTCTTCTGCTCGCCACCTGAAATGCCGCTCTAGGTTTGTGAGCTGAGCAAGCCTACAACCCCAACGATAGCGCAGAGGTAAGAGGTTTCACTATAACCTTATACTCAGCCTGAGGCATTAAAATTATGATCCAAGTTTTTATCTGTTTATTTGGGCGCGGCCACATCTCTTGCAAATTACTGTCTTTGTGTTTGGGGCCAAGTCAGAATTTCAGATGGTGTCATTTTGCACTTGTGGCTAAATTCAGTGTAAAGCTTAGGCGCTCAAGCTGCAAGAAAGACAGCAAAAATAAACACACGCAGTGAAGGACGTACATCTTCATCTAAGGAAACCAAATGCAAGATCATTGGGCTGCGCATCGCATGATAAATGCCATAGCGTGTGATGGCCAGCCTCCAGGAGTTGCTGAACAAATAAGCGACGTCGTATGGCTTAACTTCGTATTAACTTCAGCTCGAAATAGCATTTCTTAATTTGAGTTCAACATTGGCTAACGAGGGACTGAAATTTAGCGAGGGCGCGACTCAACAGAAACAGTGCGATAACAACGTAGTCAAAGCGGGATCCTGGCAAGAGACAGTTGGGAAATAATTGGCACGGAGACAGGAACTCAAGGTGGGAACAATCTGATGCAGATAAAACGGCTTTGTGTAAAAGCAGTCACTGAACTATTTTCACATACAAACAACAAATACGTAACTATAATTTACCGTAGGAACAGAAAAAAAAATTCACACCCTTGTCTTTCACATGGCCCGTGTAAAGATATCCATGCCGCAATGTGATGTTCGACTCAACTAGGCCGTGACATTGGAAGTCCGAAAAAAAAAGATAAATAATAAGAAACACGTGCAACACTCCGCGGGCGCGTTCAGCGAAAGGGAAAGCATGATGGCGTGCCATTCCTTCTCGTGACAGGCGACACACGGCTGCTTTATTAAAGACGCCAAGGGTGAGGGGAAGGAGTGACAATTTATATTCGTCGCTGCTTTAAGCTTTCGCCGCCAGAACCGCAAGTACTCCCTCACTTGGGGACTCGCGCACTCTACTCCAGCGCGCCATGGTAATAGTATGGGGTCAAGGAGTATCGGACGGACCAGGCACTCTGGGAAGAAAACCCGCGTGGAAAAGGCACATTTCAGTGCTTTGGCGTGCAAAATGCTTTTCACGCTAGTCGTTAGGTGCTTGGGTACTCGATCAGTCGCCGCTGCATGCCAGCAACAGTAACGACCTCCTCGAGCCATGTCGTTTGTTGCATCGTTTCCGGCGGTTCGCCGCTTTGTTTAGCGACCCCGCGCCCCTTCCAGCGCTTCCCCTTCGCTCCTTGGTTGCCGTACACACGGCTCAGCATCGCGCCCTTGTAGAGCGGGACAACTTAACGTCGCATCCAAACCGCCACAACGAATCGAGATGGCGGCCAGCGAGAGAAGAACGAATGAACTGTTCGAATGTCCCACGCATGGCGTGCACGGTATCCTAGCATAAACACTGATCCGCAGCGCGTGGTAAAAGTCCGAACGCGACAGTTTGGAATGTAAATACGTCCTCGGAACGGGGCGCGAACATCGTTCGTCGCACGCCAGAGAACGCGGGCCATTCGCGGCGAGCGCGATCCGGAGCATCGTTGGTGAATCGCCTCTGGCACGGCGCCACCAGCAAATGGAGCAGCGCGGCGGAATGCAGCGCGCAATCGGGCCAGCGGTCGGACGTGCGCGGCCGCCTTGGGCGCGGTCGGGCGCCGCTCGGTCGGCCGCCCAGCGCCCGGAGGAAAGGGGGGAGGCGCCATTGCTTGTGCTCGCCACGGAACAGGCTGGCGGCACGCCATGGCCGCGGCACGCTGCGCTGCTGCTGGACGCTGGAACAACTCTATTGATCCCCGAAAGCGTCCACTGGCGCCGGCTGCATGAGGGCTCACTCGGACGAGTCCCGCAGTGACGCTCGCGTTGGGCTGAGCGACAGGAAGGACAGGGGCGTGTGCAAACTTTCCCGTCTGCACTCGTCCCTGGGCGGCGATTGAGTCGTCGGATGCGAGAGATCCGCGGCGCGCGCGCCCGATGCCTTCGAGGAGGCACCGGCGAGAGAATCGTCGGTTCCAGATTCCCCGAGCGATATCGTTGATGGGTACATTGCTTCCTCGAATAACTGCTTCGGACCTTGGACGATGCACGGACGTCCATGGTGCGATCTGTGCCGCTGACGACTGGCCTCTTGCCAAAAGGAGCACTCTTTCCGAACCTGACACCGGGCTTCGTGAAGCGTACTGCGAAGCGCATGGAAGGCGCAAAAGAATTCTTTCCGCGATTCGGTTGTCAGCTCAGCGGAGGCAGAAGGAACTTTGGACGGCAGTAAGACGTGGTACTGAAAGAAGTGTTGTTTCTTCACGGGCGAGATGAAAGGCCGCAGCCGAAGCAGAAGAGAAAGCTTTAGCTTAGCTGATTAGCCTTTTTACGCAGGGAAAAAAGAGAAGCGTAGTTCAATACCATCGACGTTTAGTGACGTGTTCACTGCTACAGATTATTATATCCAGTGGCCCGTCTGCGTGACCAGGTCGCGTAGAGTCGATTTCTGGCGATTCTCAGAAATCTTTTAATTTGCTACACGATGCAAAAACAAAAGTATCGATTCATGTTCGAAGATTCATGTCGCGTTCTTATATCCCAGGACGTAATTGCAGTTTTCACCTCTGTATTGAGGCATCAAACTTTGGGCTGCCCAGTTACGTCCGAGCGTGCTGTGACCTCACCTGCGCACCTCGCGCCAGATCTCGCAGTTTCAACTTAGCGCGCTAAGTCAACGTGGCAGCGTAGATGAGCCGTTCAAACTGTAAGCTTAAACCAGCTTTTGCAGTGAAACAATCTCGCTGCCACGTATTACGTATTAGATTTCAATTGAAGCTTCTATGTGGATTTCTACTCGAAAATTCCGCTGCACGTCTTCTAACCCAACACTTTTTCTCATCCTTCATCTTAATATTCAAAGCAAAACCATGTCGCCAGTCACCCTGAAAAAAGGAAGCACAATCCTGACTATTTCGGTTGTCCGTCTCTTGTTTAATGTCTCAAGCAGAGAAGGAAATACAGCGAGCAGTGTGTGTGATCATCTAACGTGGATTAGGCGTATAGAGCTCGGCCTCTGGTGCATGCATGAGGCAGTGCGTCCCGAATCCGAGCTACATTCTAATGTGGGAAAGGCAGACAGCACCGTGGGTTGGCCATCGTGACCGGCTGTCTGGGTGCGCCCCCTGGTTCGGCATAGGGGCACGTGGACACTAATGGGCTGGAGCTTAGGCTGTGCATTCACGCGGGCTGATTTTATTCTGCTCCGGTGTTTGCTAAACGAAGGCGGAAAGGATGAAACCTCTGCCCGGCATGATAATGAGCCCCGCGTGCAATAGGGCCTAAGCTAGGGCTTTATTCGGGGAGGGCGAGGGCTTAAGGTTTTCAGTCAAGCAGAGAGGCGTTCAAAACGCCAAAACCCTGGCTTACGGGAACAAAAAAAAAAGAGCAAGAGAGAGATGCCGGGTAAAAAGGGAGAGGACAAGCGACGCGAGTCTTGATTGATTAAAACAATCGATGGAACATGAGCGGGCTAAAGTTACTAGACAATAGCGAACTCGCCAATCGTTAGTACAGCCCTTAGGGGGCTTACTACGGGGGAAAAATATGCAGTAATAAAAGCGGGGCCCACTTCGTTGCTTTCTATTTAAAGAAGTTGAACCATTAGTGTCTCACAGCGTGCAGAAAAAAGAAAAATAGAATGAAGAAAGAAGAGCTCGGCGACTTTAGTAGAGCACTGTTCAAATTACCGCCGCGCTGAAGACTAGGCTCTTTTTCTTCTTCTTTTCACCACTCGGGCAGGGTTTGGCTTCTTTGCAGTGCGCTTAAGTTGCCCGGCGCAGCCATGGGCGCAGGGCTACTGGTCGAGCCCGTTCGGCGGACTCGCTCTGCGGCTGCCGCGGGAGGCGGTGACCTCGTCGAGTCCGCGGGGCGGCGTGTCCTTCCGCAAAGGGTTCCCTGGGGTGAAATTCGCGGCGGGTGCCGCGGAGAAAGCCCGGTGTCCCTCCCATGAGCTGAGCGGCTAGTGCTGCAGTTTTGTTCCTTTGAATTAGTTTTTTTTTTCGTTTGTGGAGGGAAACTTTTCATCTCGCATTTCAAACGGATGCTTTCTTTTCGCGCGGTGAACCTATCCCACGGAATTGGTGCCCGCAGTTTCTCTTTCTGCTTTGGGAAGCCGTCGCCAATGAGAAAGAATATCCGCGCAAGCACTCCTGAGGTCCTATCTGCCGGTTAGGAACTAGCGATAAGTTCGAGCGTAGTTCGAAGGACTATGTCCGCGTTATGTTTTTATAAAAAAAGAAAACAAAAACCGTGCCGCGTGTTACGTAGTCCCTCGATGCTTGTTTCTAGTTGCTAGTGAGTATTTCGCTGGCGATGGCTGGCTCGCAGAGGATAAAGCCTGGGGCTCGTGTGACTTTTGAAGGGCATTTTTATCTGAACAGCTGCCAGTTTAGCAAGGAATTAAGCTCTGCTAAGATTGCAATGTGAATGGTGTGTTTCGAGGAGCGTGTAGGCAGTCACGAAGCTCTTCGCTCGCAGTATTCTCGCTTTTGGGCTTGAGCTCTGCCCCATTTCGGTGCCTTCGCGGGACCTGTCGTTTCGGGGAACAAGGAAAAAGAAGAAAAGAAATGGGGAAGAAACAACGATTGAGCGCGACCCCCGACCTGACATGCCCCGTTGATAAAAGCGCACCCAGATTATGCCGGGGAAGGCCCGCACAAGGGGGGGGGGGGGGGGGGGGCGCCATATTCGCCCAATTTTCTCTGCTGCTTTACGAAAGCGTTTTACTGTTATTGGCCATCGTTGGCCGCCACGCACGACGAGGGCGATACTCCCCGCTCGGGCGACCCCGCCCTGGGAGCGTGAGGGCGTCCGGAAACGACCGCGCGCGCAGCTGAGCAGCGTCGGCACAGCGCCGCTCCTCGGAACCGGGCTGCGGACACGAGGGGAGAGGGGGGCGAACCGGCCTTGCTTGCCAAGATTTACGATACCGGATCTCTGAGCTCTGGGCCAAAATAGTATTTTCGCTGTCCCCGCTATAGATGACCGCTTGGCCTTGTCTAAACCGCGCGTGTAATACGTCTTGGGTTGTTAAGCCCTCGACTTGGACCCGCACCTAACTGACAGTTCTCACTTTTTCCTTCCGGCGGTAAAAAGAAAAAAAAAAGTCCGGCGGATGCGGGAAAAGCAATTATTGATGGCGGCAGCCATCAGCTGATGATGCGATTTTTGTCACGATGATATTTCCTTTTCGGTCGCCGATCACTTCCTCGACAAAGACGGACGATCTCATCGGTTATCCTTATCTTGGGTTCGATTGCGAAGAAGGGTTTTCAAATTGCTTCCGACAGCCGCTCCATCACGCCGCCGCTGGCCACCCCGTCCTTCTTCCACTCCCGAGGAGGGTGCCCTGATAGTTACGCGGGACGGACTTTCCAGCTGGAGCGAGCGCGCCGCGTGCTTCGGGAGGGAGTCGAACGCGGGAGCAGGAGAGGCGCCAGCGGCGGGAACGGCGGGATGCGTGCTGCCTCCTCCCGCGGGCATCCCGGAAGAAGAGCGCGCCGCCGTCGGGCGGCGGGTGCGGGCGGCGCTGGCGTCGGGCCGGGATGCCAATCGATGGCCTGTCCGCCATGGGGCCCACGTGCCGGCGCGGTCGTTTCTTCGGGGGAAGACGGGAAGAGAAGCGGGCCGCGCTGCGCCGGCTAAAAATAGCTCTCCGGGAATGCCAGAGGCGGCCGCATCTGGGTCAGCGCCCAGCAGCCGCCCGGGGGGACGCAATTTACTACTCATCTCGGCCCAGCCACTCGCGCCGCTCACCTGCATCCATCAAGGATTTAAGGCACGCGCCTGGGCCATTTCGCAACGGGATCCCGAGTGGGTGGGGGAGGGAGGAAAAGGGGCGATGGGGAAGAGAGGGTGTACGACCGCCAAAGGTGCGGCCAAACGCCGGATCCTTGTTGGGGACACGGGGGAAAAATATAGAAAAAAAGAACTGGAGAGGAAAGGCCGTGATGGACGTTTATGAGAAGAGAAAGAGAGCAACGTCAGGGAGCTCTATTGATCCTGGCCTCCGGAGATTGCGCTCTAGTTGCTCTATTCATCGGCACAGGGAAGGCCGTGCTTCTCTGCTTTGACTGCAGGGATACGAGCGCAGGAGAAATGACGCCGCCAACAGATTTAGTAATGGGCCAACCTTTTAGCCGAGGCAGCGATGACGGGAGCAACTCCCTTTTCCCCTTGCCTCTGGTCACGGACAGCGTCGAGAAAACTCGCTGTAAATATTTAATGATGTGGCACGGTATTTCCATTCCAAAGAGGCGCACGCGGAAGAAAAACACGCCACTGCCGATCGGCACGCGATGTTTTTATTGTAAAAGCGAAAGAGGAGAAAAAAAGGCAATCACGAATACGCTGGTAGGTACGCGCAAGAATTTAGGCGATGGGGAGCGCTGAAAAAAAAAATACCGGATGAGGAGTTTATGCTCAAATTACGCAACGTGCGTTTGTTGTAAAATGGAGAGCACGGCACACCGTGCCGCGGACACTCGGCGCTCTACGAATATTCGCGTGCTCCGGTGCTAAAACTTGCACGTGCGCGTAACTGCCACAAACTTTTCACTCGGCCTCCTCCTCCTCCCTCTCATGCCAGGGCAGCGAGCGAGTGTTCTCCAGGAACCGTCGCGCGCTTTCTTTGACACGTTTAGGCGCGATGAGTTCCCGCGCTTCCCTGGTGCTCCCTCGCTGAAAATTGATTCGGGGGAAATAGTAGTTTCGTCTCAAATTTTGGCGCACTGGCATCGGACGGAGTTGTCGCGCCTCCGACGCGCGCAAATGGCAGGGAAGGCCGCCGACTGGCTGAGCGTCGCCTACCTTCGACGAGTTTTTCATGATCAAGTTTCACTTAGGAGATCAGCGGCGCTCGTGTCTTGGCGACAGATTAAATTGCAGCGCCATCATTTAGCGGGCCGGCTTCCGCTCTGTCACACCCCTTGCCCGCTTTGCGCGGAATTTTTCGCCCTCTCCCTGCCATGTTCGCAACGCGCTCTTTAGGCCGAGCCTCGCTACTTCCAGACATGCTTTAACCAAGGAGCATTGAGGAGAAAAAGGTGTTCCTCGAGTCCTCCTTACTGTAGCGCAAGCTTTTGCGAATGTCTCCGTTACGAGGAAAATTGTGCAAATCTTAAAAATATATTTTATCGCCCCCCCCCCCCCCCCCGCCTCCCCTCCCCAGCTCCTCCGCCCCGAACTGTTCATTCCTGCCGACAAAACGGCGTCTGGAAAGCGGAAGAAAGAGCATCCCTTTACGAGTTTAGTTTGGCTAACGCGTTTCATTGCGATGTTAACGACTTATTTGATTGCGACAGTGATTGCTACAAATGATATAAAGCGTGCAGAAGCGAATGTAAAAACTGATACCTCAACCCGCCGCCAACGCACTCGACACCAGCTCGCCGCCGTCCAGTTCGCAGTCCGCGCTGTTTCCAACTGACCTATAACAAACAGTCCACTTTGCGAACAACTCTGAACGAAAGAACGTTGTTGCGTTCGCGCTGGGATGTCCTTCTCTTTGGATGCGCTCTGCGTGGGCGGGTACACCTTGGAAAAAGCTCAATTTACTTCTTGCGCCATGTGTATCGCTTTCACAGGAAATACATACAACAGCAATGGTTACTGTTTTCCACAACTTAAATTTAAGTTCTTACTATACGTGCAGAAAAAGGATTCCTATAAGCGACCCAGGAATCAACGTTATTCAGTGCTTGCGAGCTGCGCATAAGCCCTGTTAATGCAACCGCCACGGGCCTCTCTTTAGTAATTCTTGAACGCTGATGAGTTATGGCTGGGTAGAAAGAAGTTGAGCCCATAAATGAAGCTGACTCCACATAAGAGCTAAGGGCACAGTTACGCTGTCATGATACATCAGATCGGCTTATTCGCCACCGTCGAAAACAAAACCCATAACTTTCAACATTAGCACGCAGGACGGACATGAAGATATGAGACTACTCTCCTCGTGCTCGTGGTCATTTTTTTATTATTATTCTGCTTCTCTTTCCTTCTTAACCCTCGGTTAAAGCTGCGAAAAGTAGGCTCAGGCTGACATCTATGCCGTTCTTGTTAATGAATTCTCTCCGTCTGGCTGCTGCCATTTTCACAATGCTGAGGATCCACCGGAAACAAAGGCACACGGAAGGACACCTATAGCGTGCTGCGCCAAGCAGTAGAATACCCTTGTGTTAAGGAAAATGCTACCAACGTACGCATCACGGTAGTCTTGTGAGGTCGTTATTTGTACGTCGGCAACGGCACTCAGCTTGTTCGGCTCGCTGCAGCCTGGCGTTTGCTCGGGTAGAAGGCATAAGTGCCGAAAACGTTGGCAGGAAATGCATTGGCCATGTTTTCCGAGCGTCTGCCGAAGCGCTTGAGTGCGTATGATGTTACCTTCTCCTATTTTTTTCTTGTTTGCACTTTTCTTCTAACATGTAAGAGTGAGTGCGCGTTGAATAAGAGCAGCTACAAGTATGCGCACGGGTATACCGCGTCTAGGGGCTGCATTGTAACTTTTGCAGTGTGTACAGTCGGAGAGTGTTCTGCAACGACGGTACAAGTACGCTGGTTCTGGTGTGCTTTAGTGCGGCCCGTGATGATGCTACGAAATTCTCGCGGCAAACACCACACAGGTTTACTATTCTTCGGTTCTCTTGCTCAAACCCTGTCCAAGTACAGTAAAAATGCAAGTGAGTACACGCTTAGTATCTTCGGAGTACAGTTAGATGAGGTTACACTGCTAAAGTTATGGGAAAATTTCGACCGAGTCGAGGTGACTGTACTCTCAACGAACGTGCTCGGCGTTCTTGAAAGTATATGGCGTGCTCGTTGTGCACAAAAAAATATGTTACGTTTAACTGCAGTCTGTTGAGTTATGTAAAATAGCCTTTGTCAATCGTATAATTAGCGCCCGTTACGGCTTTCTTTAAGTTTATATTTTTACCTACCCTTTAGGGCATACTGTGCGACTCCACCCATGTATTAATTCCGAAACATGCCGTTATAATATAAGCGCAATAGATCGCGGTAAGCGCACCCTAAATTTCTGTTCTTTTTTGTTTTGTTTTTTTCAGATAATTTGCAAATGTAGTTTCTGTTTATTTGGTATGTATCTCACGAAAAAGTCCACTAGACATTTTTGCATTTTTATACCAGTGGCAGCCGCTCTTTGTGTTTTATTTGTGTGGACCTATGTGCTGAAAGCCGCTGCAGGTAATTACACCAGGATTGCTAAGGTTATCGGGGCGTGTTACCTTGCCCGGTTACCCAAGTTTACTCGTGCATAATCGTGAAATTTTAGCGCTCCCAATTGGATAATACATTTTGTTAAACTTTTCTTGCATATCTGACATTATCGTGCGTTGGATCCAGCGTGAAACAACGCGATTCTCCTCGGAAGCCACTAGAAACGTTCGCTTGTGGATAACACGCAGCGCTCTCGGCTTCTTGACAGCTTGCTTTTTGCGGGAACATAATCACCGATGGAACTGGAAATCTGAGACCGCCACACAGTCACCGCTTTTGCGTGCCTTAAGTGACATCCGCGGATTGTGTAGATTAGTGTATGCCTCAAAGATTGCGGACAAGGGACTTAACGCTGGAACGAATTTAGATCGCAACTAGTGTACACCCTCGGAGCTAATTCAGAGAGAGGGAGGGAGCAGCTCACTTTTGAAGAGCAGAGAGGTCGACCCAAGGTGCACTCTAAACAGAAGTGTAAAGGAAGTAAGCTCTCCTCTAGCGCACACCCTTTTATAAATCGGAGTGCGGTATAGGACAGCTTACTCTCTTTTTTACTCCCAAATAAGCCGCCGCGGTGGCTGAGTGGTTATGGCGCTCGGCTGCTGGCCCGAAAGACGCGGGTTCGATCCCGGCCGCGGCGGTCGAATTTCGATGGAGGCGAAATTCTAGAGGCCCGTGTACTGTGCGATGTCAGTGCACGTTAAGAAACCCCAGGTGGTCGAAATTTTCGGAGCCCTTCACTACGGCGTCTCTCATAGCCTGAGTCGCTTTGGGACGTTGAACCCCCATAAACCATAAACCTACTCCCAAATATGCGTGTTGATGTTTAGGGTTTGTAATTATGCGGAGCTAATCCAAGAAGCACGCGTTTCCAACTGAACCAACGCGCAGTTTGCCCTTCTGTACATATGATCACTCTACAGACGCCGCGGTGGCTGAGTGGTTATGGCGCTCGGCTGCTGGCCCGAAAGACGCGGGTTCGATCCCGGCCGCGGCGGTCGAATTTCTACGGAGGCGAAATTCTAGAGGCCGTGTGCTGTGCGATGTCAGTGCACGTTAAAGAACCCCAGGCGGTCGAAATTTCCGGAGCCCTTCACTACGGCGTCTCTCATAGCCTGAGTTGCTTTGGGACGTTGAACCCCCATAAACCATAAACCTACTCCCAAATATGCGTGTTGATGTTTAGGGTTTGTAATTATGCGGAGCTAATCCAAGAAGCACGCGTTTCCAACTGAACCAACGCGCAGTTTGCCCGTCTATACATATGATCACTCTACAGACGCCGCGGTGGCTGAGTGGTTATGGCGCTCGGCTGCCGGCCCGAAAGACGCGGGTTCGATCCCGGCCGCGGCGGTCGAATTTCGATGGAGGCGAAATTCTAGAGGCCGTGTGCTGTGTGATGTCAGTGCACGTTAAAGAACCCCGTGGGGTCGAAATTTCCGGAGCCCTTCACTACGGCGTCCAATAGCCTGAGTCGCTTTGGGACGTTAAATCCCCCATAAACCATATGATCACTCTACCTTTTTCAGCCTCGTATTCGTGCTTCACAGCGGGAAACCTTTAAAAAACGTAACTGTCCTGACTGGCGTGCCCAGCCGGTGCTTGCACTTTGACGACGAGGGCGTTTACGGCCCGATCGTGCCGTTGTTTTACGCACATCGCCACGCCGCTAAATCGCGAAGTGATCTCAGCGCATTTCGCTTTGCTTTGGCGCGCGTGTTGTCCGACGTGCCCATCGATCAACTTGTTTCCCCTTATACTCGCGCTGGCCGAAGTTGGGTGCCTGTTCGTGCTTTCCATCATTTTGTCTCAGGTGGCAGTCACGCTATGAAATGACGAACTGCTTCCTGCGAAGGCCCGTGCGTTCAGAGGCAAACGTGTTCACCTCTTCCGGGTTTTCCGTCCGTTTATTGCTGCTTAAATACAAGAACGGCGCTTTTATTCAGGATGCACCAAAATTGATCGCAGTCTAACTAGCAGGGGCGGTCACCTACTGGACTCCCTACCTTCCTGTAACGCTTATAATGTGTTTTGTCGCAGGAGAGAAATATTACAAGCTGGGAGTAGTTTAAAACACGATTTATTTTCTGAGCCCGCTTTTTAAAGCTTCATCGCATGTCACAGTATTCACATGTCTTGGTTCTAGACTGTAAATTGGCATTGCTTAGTTCCTTCGGTGTGTCGTATCTTGCGCGAGAATATGGCAGCATTTCCTATCAGATTCTGTCGTGCGACAGGGAGTTGTATTTGCATTCGAGAGCACACATAAATATTTTCCACGAAAGCATTCGGTATCTAAAGCTTTGCATTACGAGGTTGATTTTATGGCGGTCCGAAAAATACCCGGCACTTTTTTTAAAGGGATAGCAGCCAACACGCCAGATTAAGGGGGTTGTTCAAGAAGTAACGACCTATAGCCACCGTCCTTTAGTGGCTATATGACCCGCTCACGAATTCACAAAATAAATTTTCTCTAGTGTATGCGTATACGTGTTCAACAACAAAAATGTTGTACAGCGGGAAGCTACACGTGATACGATATATGAATGCCTCATTTGCGACTGTACTATATCAGAGTAGGCACGCATTATACACAAAAAGAACCGCCACAAAGATGAAATTAATTAGCTGAAATGTGGTAACTAGCCTAACAACTCATTAAAAAGCATAACTCTGCGTTTCCTATCAAATAAAAAACTTCTTTTCGAAAAGTTTTCTCATTTTCATGAGCTAGCAAGATGAAAGAGTAGCATAGCAGACTGCGGTTACGCCATCTGGGTAAAGATCACGAAGTGCTCTGGAAGAGCGGCTATAACAGACGATACGGCTCATTAAAATAATAAAGAATGGCAATTGCGAGACTACTGCCACGCTAAAGACCAGCCTGATCGAACGACGTCGAACGAAGTATTCCGCTGCGGGACACAGACAGCGACAGTTTTTGTCTCTCTAGTCATTGCGTCAGCGGTCGCCTTCAGGAGGAGGCCGCTGCAATGCTGCAATGCTGCAATCGGTGTCGGCTCATTTGCTGAGAAACTTTCTGGAGGAAAGGGCTTCAAATGTTGCTGGTACGTCGCCGCAACATTACGAGTCATTGCTCATTCCTTCCGCTGCGGCAGTCCTCGGAGGGAAGTGCGAATCGCTTCTTTCTGCCTTCTTATTTTTTTCTTGTCCAGTATGAATATTCAGCCTATGTGCTGTTCGGTTGGTGCTTTCTCTTTCCTTTTCGAACTACCGCTCAGATGCCTGCATCAATGCCATTCTTCTTCTGATCGCTAGTAAAAAATAAAGTTGGGATGTAGTCTATCTTGGTGCGAAATTTAGCCTACATTTAGTTCTGTAATTAACCGGAAGACGCTGCGGCTGAACTTGCTAAAACGAAGATTGTGTCGGGAGTGACTACTTCTCGACAGTCAGCACACGGTGCTTACATCAGAGGAGGCGGCATGAAAACTTCGGACGCAGCGCTGACTTGCACTGAACACCTTTCGGTCCATCAACTCTGAGCACACACACCTACCTTCAGCCGCACCGATGGATGCGTACTGCGCCACTGTAGGCGGGCATGTAGAGGTCAGTGGCCTCCAAGAATGATGGGGAACTGCGGAAGGAATACGTGGCCTAGATCGTAGGCGCGGAACGAACAGTTCAGCCAAAGCGGAGATCATGAACAAATGCTTTGCATTTTAGCCACATTGTCGATCTTTGCTTTATCACAAGCTGGTTGATTCGTGATTCTGAGAGGTATACCGCAAGAGGAGTCCGCGAGTTTCTCACTGAGTGCGCTACTATGAAGGTGTCGGGGCCTGTTACTCGAAAGTCACCTTAGCCCACAAAAGCTTTCCGGCTATTTCTTTTTGAATGAAAATGGGTTTGTCTACGAGCAGTCGTTTCTCGATATACTTATTCTGAAAGTGGGCTTTTTCGGTGGGGGTGGACGCGGTTTTTGCCAGGCAAAACTCTAAGAAGAATATCAATAGTCTAAGACGAGACATAACTAAAACCAGTGCGTCTCCACATCACCAGAGCGTGCTACAAAATAACGGTTTGGTTCACATCCGCAGTTTCTTTTGCTTAACGTAATTACCAAAAAAACGTTTGGTGCTATATTTGAGAGAAATTTTCGCGGCTACGGACCAACTGACCAAGGCGGCGGGCGGTCAGACCTGTGACGCAGCGGAGGGTGCTAAGAATCACTGGCCCCGGACAGGCCGCCATTGGAATATGAACCTGGCAACGTTTAGCGCTAAAACCTTATCTAGTGAGCCTAGCCTAGCAGTGCTATTCGAGGAACTAGCGGACATTAAATGGCATGTCATTAGGCTTAGTGAAGTTAGGTGGGCAGGTGGAGGCGTATACAGCACTAAAGGACGGGCACATACTGTGCTATCACGGATTCGCTGACAGATGAGAACTAGATGTTGGATTCCTCATTAATCAGGATATAGCTGGCAACGTAGAGGAGTTCTATATATTAACAAGAGGGTGGCAGCTATAGTAATTAGTCTCAATAGGAGGTACAAGCCTACTAGGTGGTGCAGGCAATACGCGCCGGCATCCAGCCATCATGACCAGACCGTTGGAAGCTTCTATGAAGACGTGGGATCGGCAATGAAGGAAGTAAAATCACAGTACAACTCTACTCATGGGCTACTTCAATGCGAAGGTGGGCAAGGAGCAGGCTGGCGACCAGGCGGTAGGCGACTATGGGATAGGTTCTAGGAATAGCGGGGCAGAGTTATTAGTGGAGTTCACAGATCGGGGAATTAATTTACGGATCATGAATACGTTCTTCCGCAAACGAGAGAACAGGACGTGCTCCTGGAAGAGCCCCAATAGTGAGACTTAAATGAAATCGACCTCATACTATGCGCTAAACCTGACATCGTTCAGGATGTGGACGTCCTCGGAAAGGAGCGCTGTAGCGACCACAGAATGGTAAGGTCTCGAATTAGCTTAGACTTGAAGAGGGAACAGAAGAATCTAGCGAAAAGGAAGTCGATTAATGAGTTAACGGTAAGAAGGAGAATAGAGGAATTCAGGATATCGCTGCTAAACAGATATTCTGCTTTAACTGAGGAAGACGATCTTAGTGTACATACAATGAACGATAATCTGACAGCCATCATTACGGAGTGCGCAGTAGGAGTAGGCGGTAGGACGCTTCGACAGGATGTCGGCAAGCTATTTCAGGAGACGAAAGATTCGATTAAGAAACGCCAAAGCATCAGGGCATCTAACCCTACAAACGGAATATAACTAGCAGAGCTATCGAAGTTAATAAATAGGCGCAAGGGAGAAAGGGGGGGGGGGGGGTAGCCGGCATAAGAACGTTTAATAAGCATAGGTAAAAACCAGATGTATGCGTTACGAGACAAGGAGGGCAATGTCATTAGCAATATGGATAAGATAGTTAATGTAACCGAAGAGTTCTACACAAATGAATACAGTAGCCAGTGTAATCAGAACGTTAATGAGAGAGACATAACAGTACAGCAATGGGACATCCCGCCAATAACGGAAGAGGAAGTAAGGAAAGCTTTAAAAGCTATACAAAAGGGGAAAGCAGCAGGTAAGGATCAGGTAACAGCAGATCCCTTGAAGCACGCAGGGGAGATTGTGCTAGAAAAACTAGCCACTCTGTATACGCAATACCTTGTAACTTCGAGCCTACCAAAAGCTCGGAAGAACGCTAACATTATCTTAATTCATAAGAAAGGAGACGTCAATGACTAGAAAAATTACAGCCCGATCAGCTTACTGTCCATTGACCACAAGGTAATTAGTAAGCTAATCGCCAATAGAATCAGGGCAACCTTAGACTTCAATCAACCAAATGATCAGGCATGCTTTCGTGAAGGATTCTCGACAATAAACCATATTCACACTATAAATGAAGTGATAGAAAAGTGAAATATTAGAGAAGTGAAATAGAGAAATGAAAGTTTTGTGAAATATTCTTTGCGGCGTTCGTTAGTTGGCAAAATAAGTGTTCCATTTGCAAGGCGAAGAAGCTGCGAGTTCGCAACGTGTACAATTGTGCACAAAGCGCCTTAAAGGGTTAAGCATGTGTATATTTATTCTATTTAACTTTTGCATTAATCTCCTAGCCTGAACGAGGAACGCGGCAGAAAGGGAATCAGTTGTGTTTTCCTTATAGAAATTTACTAAATAGACCCGCTTCTTAAGTTGATTGCTCTTGTGCGCAAATACCGTGCGTCATACAAGAAAACTGCCAGCAAAAACATTTATTGTTAAAGAACGCGTGGCTGTAGGCGTGGCACAGGAATTAGCTGTCGCCTTCGACTGGCCAGTATAGCTTGGCGGCAACACTGGTAGACGTCAACGGCCGTTGAAACTCGATGCACTGAGTTGCATCGGTGGTCTTTCTGGCAACTAATTCCGCGATTTTATATTAGCTTTATATTTTGTTTTAGATCTTATATTCGGGAAAGCAATGGCGTAGATGCAGAGCTTCACGTGCAAGAGGACCGGGGCTCGAAACCCGATGCCGCGCAATTCTCCACCGGGTTAACAAAACTCCGCGTGGGATGAAATTGCATAACCAGGGATGGGGTGCGGCCTGATCTCGAGAACGAGAACCGACAACGCACTCTCTCACCAGAGCAGGATTTGGCCACCCAAGCGCAGTACTTGGCCACAACCTTTTATGATCAAAGCAATTCACTCTCGGCCCAGAGTTCCATGCGGCTGCGGAGCAACTGATCAAGGGGCGGTCAGACCTGTGACATGCAGCGTAGGGTGCTAAGATTCTCTGGCTCCGGACAGGCCGCCATTGCAAACTGAACCTGGCAATGTGTAACTCTAGAACCTTATCCAGTGAGGCTAGCCTAGCAGTGCTGTTCGAGGAACTAGCGGGTATTAAATAGGATGGCATAAGGCTTAGTGAGGTTAGGACAGATGAGGCGTATACAGTATACTAAGGTGCGCGCGCATGTACTGTGCTATAGTGGATTAGCGGACAGACGAGAACTAGGTGTGGGATTTCTCATCAATCATGATATAGCTGGCAACATAGAGGAGTTCATCGCATTAACGAGAGGGTGGCCGCTATCGTAATTAGGTTTAATAAGAGGTACAAGATGAAGGTGGTCCAGGCCTACGCGTCTACATCCAGCCATGATAACCAGATCGTTGAAAGCTGCTATGAAGACGTGGAATCGGCAATGAACAAAGTAAAATAACAGTACAGTGTACTAATGGGCGATTTCAGTGCGAATGTAGGCGAGAAGCAGGCCGGAGACCAGGCGGTAGGCGACTATGGCATAGGCTCCATGAATACCAGGGGGAGTTCGCAGATAGAAATAATTTACGGATCATGAATACCTTTTTCTGGAAACGAAAGAGCAGGAAGTGGACCTGGAAGAGCCCCAATGGTGAGACTAAAATGAAATAGATTTCATACTATGCGCTCACCCTGGTATCGTACAGAATGTGGAGGTCCTCGGAAAGGTATGCTGTAGCGACCACAGAATGGTAAGGCCTTGAATTAGCGTAGACTTGAAGAGGGAACGGAAGAAATTAGTGAAGCGGAAGCCCATTAACGAGTTATCGGTAAGAGGGAAAGTCGAGGAATTCATGATATCGCTGCAGAAAGCAAAGTCGACTCTAACTGAGGAAGGCGATCCTAATATTCAAACAACGAACAATAATCCCACAGCTATCATTACGGAGTGCGCGTTAGAAGTAGGCGGTAGGATGGTTCGACAGGATACCGACAAGTTTTCTCAGGAGACGAAAAATCTGATTAAGAAACACAAAGCATGAAAGCGCCTGACCCTACAGACAGAATAGAACTGGCAGAGCTATCGACGTTGATAACTAAGCACAAGGTAGCCGACATAAAGAACTTTAATATGGAAAGAATCGAGCATACTCTAAAGAACGGAGGCAGCCTAAAAGCGGTAAAGAGGAAACTAGGCATAGGTAAAAACCAGATGTATTTGTAAGAGACAAGGAGGGAAATGTCATTAGCAGTATGGATAAGATAGTCAAAGTGGCGGAAGAGTTCTACAGAAATCTATACAGTAGCCTATGTAATCAGAATTTTAAAGTGAGAGACAGTAGCGCATAGCAATGCGTTGTCCCGCCAGTAACGAAAGAGGAAGTAAAGAAAGCCTTAGGAGCAATTCAAAAGGAAAAGCACCTGGTGAGGATCAGGTAACAGCACATCTGTTGAAGGATGGAGGGGAGATTGTGCTTGAAAAATTATTCACCCTGTATACCAATGCCTTATGACGTCGACTGTACCAGAAGCCTGGAAGAACGCAAACATTATCTTAAATCATAAGAAAGGAGACGGCAAGGACTTGAAAAGTTACGGACCGATCAGCTTACTGTCCGTTGCCTAAAAGGTAGTTACTAAGGTAATCGCGAATAGAATCAGGATAACCTTAGACTTTAATCAGCCAAATGATCAGACTGGCTTTCGTAAAGGATACTCGACAATATGCCATATTCGCACTATCAATCATGTGATAGAGAAATGCGCAGAATATAACCAACCCCTATATATAGCCTTCATTGATTACGGGAGAGCATTTGACTCGGTGGAAACCTTAGCAGTCATGCAGGCATTGCGGAATTAGGGTGTAGAATAGACTTATGTGGAAATACTGGAAGATATCTATAACGACTGCACAGCTACCGTAGTCCTTCGTAAAGTCAGCAATAAAATTACAATACGGAAGCGTGTCAGGCAGGGAGACACGATCTTGCCAGTGCTACTCACTACCTGTTTACAGAAGGTGCTTCGAGGCCTGGATTGGGAACAGTTGGTAATAAGAGTTAATGAAGAATACATTTGCAATTCGCTGGTGACATTTCCGTGCTAAGCCACTCAGGAAATGAGCTGCAAAGTATGATAAATGAGGTATACAGGCAGGGAAGAACGGTAGGTCTTAAAATTAACATGCAGAAAACCAAAGTATTGTTCAACAGTCTAGCTAGGGAACAGCAATTCACAATTGGCAGCGAGGTGCTGGAGGTTGTAAATGAATACGTCTACTTAGGGCAGGCAGTGACTGCTGATCGGGATCACGAGATGGAAATAACTAGAAGGATTAAAATGGGGTGGAGCGCATATGGCAGGCTTTCTCAGATTATGAATGGCAGTTTACCAATATCCCTCAAGAGAAAAGTGTACAACAGCTGTATCTTGTCGGTAGTCACATATGGGGAAGAAACCTGTAGGCTAACTAAAAGGGTTCAGCTTAAGATAAGTACAACGCAGCGAGCGATGGAAATAAAATTGATAGGTGTAACGTTAAGAGACCGGAAGAGCGCAGAGTGGGTGAGGGAACAAACGCGGGTTAATGACATCTTAGTCGAAATCAAGAGGAAGAAAGGGGCTTGGGCAGGGCATGTAATGCGAAGGCAAGATAACCGCTGGTCCTTAAGGGTAACGTAGTGGATTCTAAGAGAAAGTAAACGTAGCAGGGGGTGGTAGAAGGTTAGGTGGGCGGCTGAGATTAAGAAGTTTGGAGGCATAGGGTGGGCGTAGCTGGTAAAGGACAGGGTCAATTGGAGAGACATGGGAGATGCCTTTGGCATGCAGTGGGTGCAGTCAGGCTGATGATGAGAAGGATGATGATGTCCTTTCTTGCTAGAGACCAACTAGGCCGTTCTTTTTAGTGCGCTAACACTAATAGTGCCTACTCCTCGCATTAAGCCGTTGTGTGTTTGTTTGCTTGTCTGAAGCCTGCTTTGTGGCAGGCGAAATTCGGGTGTCGTGGGTTCGGATCCCATCGGCGGCATGTGGTTGTTTTAACGCGATAGCTTGAAGTCCCCATTACACAAAACTTCCAGTGTCGGCGTTGTGAGAGATAAATAGTGTGGCGTAGGATGGCGTAGGATGGCTCAAGCAACCATCCCTTAAGAAGCAACCTAGGTGGGCAAACTAGGTCACGTGAGCTTGCGGGTTCTTCACAACCTTCGCATCGGATTGTGAGCAAACTGACCACCATTGCAGCTGGCAGTTAAATTAATGACTGGCCGTGAGATGTTCCTCGGGAAGAGCAACCTGGGTCTCACAAACCCCACCGATGGCAGCACCTGCCATCGCATGGTAGTGGCGCATTGCTTAATCGGTGCACAGCTGCGCCACGAATGGTATGAGGACTCTCAGTGATATTATTAATGTTAAGTAGAGGACGCTCAATTTCGCTTATATGGGCATTAACCTATTAAGTGGTCCGAACAACTTCCATCCGTGACAATGAATCCGAACAGTGGAACCGTAATGAAAAGCGAAGTCCTAGCGCACCTAATTCGCACCTGGCCTAACTACATAAATCGATCGTCATTTTTTTGTGTGTGAATGCGGTTGTACGGAGTTTTTTCTTTGGTGCGTTTTTTCAATGCTTTTTTTGCAAAAAACTGCAGACACTGCTGCACTTACGGTGACTTATAAAAAAAGGGGGGGGGGGGGGGGGCGGCTCCGTGAAGCTTTCCTTTCGCGGTTACTCCAATATCTTCTGTTCGCAGAGAAAACAAAGAAAAATGGGAGCGAATAAGTCACTCGCGCACAACGGTTGCAGCCGAGGCGTGTAACAGGGTCTTGACCCTTCGCGTTGGAGTTCATGACATTGCGGGGTCGGCGACGGTGGTGAACTCCTCGCTGCCTCTGCTCCTTCCTTTCCATTGCAGCCTGAGCGCGGCTTGCAAGACGCATTTGTTTGAGTCTGCACCAGGCCGGCCGACTTCTGCAGGCCAACGCTATACGAAGGTCCGTGCCGTGGTCGGCGGACTCTCTGTCGCCGGAGAAACTCTCCGCGTTAATTCTCCCGGAATGTCTAGCGGGGCTGCGAGCTCATGTGCACGTGCCTCGGGGTCATCAGAGTGATTCGGATTCGCGAGGAAATCGTCGGAGATAGCCAGAGGCTAAGCAGAGCTTCCTGCGGCGCGTACGCAGCCTGGTGGCCAGCGATAATGCGGACGCGTGCCTCGGAAGCCGTTGAGCTCACAAGTGGTCGCACGAAGCGCTCCCCGGCGGCCCCCGCCGCAACGCTGGTCTGGCTGAGTTGTGCGCCTGCACGCCTGCCTATGACACTGACATACGATCACTGCGAGAGCTGCGGCGTCTCTCGAGAGAGGAACAGCGCTCCCGTGGGGCCGCCTGACAAATAAGCGGCGGCGATGGCGCGAGTCTTCCTCTCAGAGCCGTGCTTGAATTCTGCTGTTCATTCCGGGCTTCTTTGTGCTTGACGGTCGCGCGACAGCGGGGAAGGCTTGGCGGAAGTGAAATACTGTCTGAATCAATTTCATCTGCCACAAAACGACCACACAAAGCATAACCCGGGGAAAACTGCGTAACTAATTGGGATGGCTTTATTTAGGGCTTATCTGCGGCTCTATATGTCTAAAAGCGACTTTGGAATGGAACAAATTTAGACGTAGTTTATCGCAGTAATAAAGATATTTTCGGCTTTTTTTTTACTGTTTGCAGGAATAAGCGCGAGCAGGCTCCCTACAATATGCGGAGGCCGATTGGAGGGAACGAGGCCATCACCTCAAAGAGGGAAAATTAGCAGGCGTTGCCCTTGACTTTCGAAGTGGTCTTTTAGTTTTCTATGTGAGAAAGGTGGTGCATTAATGAAGTGCCTCATGGTGCGAACGAATGACACGTCGACTGTAATAGTGGTTAAATAATAAGATTACGCGTGATTTTGGAAAGATGACATTGTGCAAGCACCTTGTACGGACAAACTTTTCTTTGGAATAACTTGTATGTACGTGAATTACGACCATTAAATTTTATTTTCTCCACAAGACTTCATCCATTTTTACATCGTTTGTAACGGGAGAGCATGCTCTAACACAAAACGCAAACGCTAGTACGCAAAAAGTCAAGGTCGCCCTAACCAATGAATATGGCAAACGCAGGGTGACCGCCTCGGACGTATGAAAGGGACGCAGACTGAGAGTCGTCTTAATTTCTGCCTTCTTTTTTTTACGAAGCCGTCACTCACAGTTTTGTAAGTTCGAGGCTCTTTTTAAAATGGCTTAAAAGGCAAAGGGCTCATCTAAAGTTATGCCACTTTCTTACACGCTAAGCTGGAATATTTCACACCTTATGCTTTGTTTCCAAATTGCTGGCGCGCAGGTCAGGGGAAAAGGAGGGATAAATGAGGAAGCATTTGATGCATTCGCGACCACAGATTGAAGAGCGTACTCATTCCTGCACGTGTGGCGTGGTCTGCTTCAGAAACAGTATGTCGAGAGCCGATTTACTTCAAGTCATCCTGTTGCGATACAGGGCAACAAATCGTCGCGTAAAGCCGTGCGGGGGCTTCCTCTTTCCTTCTTTCCGACCTCCTCCTCCCGCTTTCCTTCCTCCTACCCAGGCCTTGTCGAACGTTGTTAGACCACAAGAAGGAGTGAATACAAGCCACTCGCGGTTACCCACAAGATGCATTGGTGAAAAGCCTACTTTATTATTCTGCGTCACAGTCTACGCGTATATTCCTTTTCACCCCAATCTTCGCTGCGGTTTCGTCTTCTTACTGGCCTACAGATTTTCCCCTCAGCTTGCATCAGCCCACTGCCGACGGCACATTGCTGGTCCATGACTGGCCCCGCTGCGAGTAGTTATATTCTTTATTGGCTTGCCGATGTCGATGTGAACGGCGTTATTGAAAGGGATAAAAAAATGCGGTAAGGAAAAACTGCCATAAATCTTGATAAAGCTTTGGCAGTGCAGCTGAGGGATCGCTTCCGCCAGCTGCTTGCTCCCTGACCTTGCCACAAGCCCTCGCCTTCCCTTTCGATGTCTCTTCTCTGTCCTCTCGCATGACACTTTTTCTCCTTTGTAGTGGTAGCCTCCTTTTTTTCTTACCCCTTTTTCAAAGAATCTATGGTGACAGGCAGTGTGAAAAGGGACTAAAATCTTAATTATAGCCTTGAAGATAGAAAAGAAAATTGCATTTAACGTTGTGTATTGTTTATTCCGTGTTTTTACGTCATTCTTTTTACACTTATGCACTCATTTGTGCAAATCCTAAACGTAAGTGGGAAAGGTAAATGAAATAAAATCAAATTAAACGAAACATAACAAAGTATGGCTTGGGATTAATGCATGAATGATTAGTTTATTTTGTTCGACTAAGTACAAAATACGTTTGAACCAATTCGAGGCTTGAGGCTTAATCTTTACGTTCCTTTTTACACCGCGCACCATTATGTGTGAACGGTCTCGTATTCTGGAAAGAGTAATTTTTTGTCACAACCAGGCAGCCGCCACTGGGAAATGTTTACAGTACATTTTCATTCTGAATGTGTGACACAGCATTAAGTGGGCTTCAAATGTCGAAATCTCGTTCCAGAATACCACCGCCGGGATCATGAGTGCTTGCTAGACATTATGAACGTTATGAGCATTATGTTGTATGCGGACTGCGTTTCAAAGAATTGTGAAAATATAGTATATTCACGGTGTTTTACTAGCACAGACTTAATGTTGAAGAGCTGTGGCTGCAACGCGAGTACTCCAATCCGAGGAAGTCCTGTGGATTACTATGGAAATAACGAAAACAATTATACGTCCAGCTAAAATTGTTCTGGTAAGTTTCTAGTAACACTTCTAAGATGCGCGTAACCTGAAGAATAAGGTGGAACACTTTCATGTGAAAAGTGACTACACTGCGTCTAGTAGCGTGAAAAAAAAACTTTTACGTAATTGCAAATGTACGCTTGTTCTGCAATGAAAACTTGTGAACTGAAAGAAAAAAAAAGCCCTGTACAGGCCTGCGGAGAATAGGTGGCTTTCTAAGTGACTCCTGGGCTCAAGTAGGACAGGTAGACCGTAAAAATGCAAATTCATAAAAGGCTTCCTACCTTCTCGACGCGGCTGGGAGGCAGTAGGCCGCCTTTGTAAGATATAGCCCAGGTTAGACGCAGGGCACTGCGAGCCGCTACCTTCTAGCGCATCGCCACCACAGGGGAGTATGGTTTGTTTTTCCTATGCCTTCTCGGACTCGTTAATGGATTCTACGTCTTTCGTATTCCTGAGTGAGTGTATGCAGCGATTTGAAACTTTTATAGGGATGCGCATCTAAAATTTACTGATGGTTCAAGGTCAGCTAAAAAACAAAAAAGAATTATGCGCTGTGAATCGTGTGGAAGCACCGAACTGATAGGGAGCCACCGCACGTACTGCACTCATTCGCAATGTATTCATTTTGAAAGGAACAAAAGGAAAGGATCGAAACCACCACATTTCAACATGCAAAAGCGCACTAATGCATTCAGTATTGCAAGCGTTGACACGAACATGCGTACTTGCAGACGCCGACAGCATGCACTGTTGACGGGAAGACTCGGTACATAAAAAGTTGGCATTCGTAGCGCTGGCAAGCGAGCTTGTCTGTTTTCACCAATACCTAGGGACAGGCGCGGGCACTGCAGACCTGCAACTCGATAGCCTCCCGGATGTGGCCGCCGAATCAAGGCGAGCGACACTTGTGTGGCAAACCATTGCAAGGGTAATGGCCTTCATGAAGCAAGGCAGTAGCAAAAAAGAAACGAAACGTGCACAAATATATTTAGCTTTCTGGGATACTTTACCTTTGTCGCATATATTATGGCTGGCTGATATAACGAGGACCTCCATTTCAGCTTAGGGCAGGAAAAAAATCCTCACCGAAGTGCCTAGAAAGCATCAAAAGGCGTTTTGAAGAAAGTATCTATCTGGGTTTCAAAACTTAAGCCAAGCATTATAAGCATTATAATGCAGCCGCAATTCGAAGTGTTAGACTGCACTGCAGTTTGAGTGAGCTATCGAGCGCATGAATTGCACAACGCACCATTTGAACCTTCTTGGATGTTACTAGACTCTGAGTCTATAGTGTCACAACCTTTTGCATGTTATTGATGTCTAGGAAAGAAGGCTTTAAGGATGCCAGTAAGGTATGTAGCTCTAGCGTATACTTACCCAACTCCGCTTTATCGGCGAGGGTTGTTACTGCGATTTAAGCCCATTACGACCTCCATACTCCTGAATTTTACTAATTGCACTGCTAGCAGTCGATTAGACATTATCTGTAGTCTACGAGCCAAAAACGAAAGATGATTAGAAATAATTAACGAGGTTAAGTCACGATATCAATAACCCATGACCATAAAATGTGTAGTGGAACGAAAGTTCACCTAAAAGCGTCCGTGATAAAAATGCATTCAGCTCATAGCCTGAAAACACCCTGCATATACGCCTGTAGGCCCTGCATGATGCATGTAGATGGCTGCATGAAGCATGTTGACGTGATTCGATGTCTTCGTCAATGCATGTCATGGATGTCAGTAGTACATATTCTGTAGTTTTGATTAAAGGTCATTGTTAATGCGAAAGCATTACTTGACTCTGTCGGCGAGGTCATGTCCGCAAATTGTGTCGGCGGCTTTTGTGTTGTTCTCAGAAAAGTTAGGATCAAACGAATGATTTTAATCGATAAAGCATGATGTGAGGGATTTGTGCAACAAAATTTGGTGTTGGTAGAATAATTAGTTAATTAATTACAGCCAAAAGGTCGAATAACCGTCGAAAAAGCGCGGACGTCGATATAGTCAGTGGATGGGAAAATAACCATGGACGGTAAAACAGTGGGAAAATAGGCAAATGAGTGGAAATAAAGTTTTAAATGAATTGAAATGTGTTTCATGAGTCATAATTAATGGAACAAAAAGTTTGGTTGACATAAAGTAGTTAGTTAATTAGAAGCAAAAGTCGTTGGACGGGCGAATAGGCTGGACGGGGATATAGTAGATGGACAGGAAAGTAATTAGTTAATTAGAAGCAAAAGTCGTTATACGGGCGAATAGGCTGGACGGGGATATAGTAGGTGGACAGGAAAGCAGCAATGGGTGCCAAATTTGAAAAAACCAAAGTGTGTGATTGAGCTGAAAGGGGGTTTAATTAGAGTAACTGTGCGAACATTCTTCTGAAATCCCCCTTGGAGAAAAAAGAAGAGCGAGGAGAGGCGACGAGTTATCCTCATAACACATGCTTTCGCATTCCTCCATGTTAGCTGACTTAAGTGCCCTCAGAATTTTTGCATAAGCCACTAATACCACTAGGCTTTTGCTGTTTCCGAGCGCTATGCTCGCCATCTTGCAATGTTACGCTATGCGCCACAATACAGCTTTCTTCCGAAATCCGTTGCAAAATGAGAGAGCGAGTCGAGTCTCCACGAGAGAAGCAGCCGGTGTGCGGAGGAGGCGACTGAAGGGGCGCCGTGGCGCGCTCGCGTGGCTCTTGCTCCGCAGGTGAGTGGGGCCATGGCGGCCGGGCAGCGCAGCGCCGCTGAGGCGGCCTGGCTGCTGCAGGTGGCATGCTAGCCCGGGCTGCCATGCGCCAGCGCAGCGGTCCCGGCAGCAGCAGCAGCAGCGTGAGAGCGGCGGCGGCGGCGGCGGCGGCGGCACCGGCGGCGGGGGCCCGGGCGACGACCCAGAGCGGCCAGCAGGCACCGCGGCGTTCGCGCAGCGCCCCGAAGCGTCACCACGGATCACGCGCAGGCGCCGCACGACCATCAGCCGGCTGGCGAAGGCAAGAGCATGTCCTTCCTGTTCCGCTTCCACGACCTGATCGGAGGCATCCATGTGCCCATCGACGACGGCGTGGACAAGCTGAACCGCAAGTACACCCTGGTGGTGTTCCTCTTCCTGGCGCTGCCCATCTTCACGCGCCAGTACATCGGCGACCCGATCGAGTGCTTCACGCCGACCTACTTCACGGACGCCCAGGCGCGCTTCGTCAACAGCTACTGCTGGACCGCCTCCACCTACTACCTGGTGAGCGACGCCGAGGGCGACGAGGCGGCCGAGGCTCCGCCGCGCGAGCCGCCAGACCCGCGTGTGCAGCCTGAGGAGTTGGACTACGCGGGCTTCGAGACCCCGCCGGCGGGCGGCGCCGAGCGTCTGCGGCGCGTCCACGTCTCATACTACCAGTGGGCGCCGCTGATCCTGCTGGTGCAGGGCTGCTGCTTTCACCTGCCCTTCGTGCTGTGGGGCGCGTGCGCGCACAGCGCGGGCGTCAAGCTGCGCCGGCTGCTCAAGCGGGCCTCGGACATCGCCAGCCTGCCGCCGGGCTGCCAGCAGCGCGAGGCCCTCCTGTCCGAGTTTGTGGACCAGTTCCACACGCTGGTGGCCGGCAGCGCGGGCTGCTGCACTGACCCGGCCTGCGGCCTTCCGCTCGCCTGCCGCTGCGTGGGCGGCCCCACGCGCTACCTCTGCCTGCTCTACCTGCTGGTCAAGTCGCTCTACGTGCTCAACGTGGGCCTCCAGTTCCTGCTGCTCACCGCCTTCCTGGGCCGCGGCTTCCTGCGCCACGGCCTCGAGCTGGCGCGGCGGCTGGCTGCCGACGGCGACTGGTGGAACTCGCCGCGGTTCCCGCTGCAGACGCTGTGCCAGGTGCGAGCCGCGCTCCAGGGCGGCCTGCGCACCTACCTCTGCCGCTGCGTGCTGCCCATCAACGTGTTCAACGAGAAGATCTTCTCCGTCGTCTGGTTCTACCTGGCGCTCCTGCTGCCGCTGAACCTGGCCAGCCTGCTGCTCTGGCTGTGGCGCTGCTTCCGCTGCAACCGGTTCGCCTTCGTGCGGCTCTGCCTCTGGAGGACCCGCATGGTGAGCCTGGGCGAGCTGTCGCGCGTCTCGCGCAAGATCGCCGTCAACTACCTGGGCTGGGACGGCGTGTTCGTGCTGCGCCTCATCGAGAACAACCATGGCAGCGCCATGGCCACCGTCATCCTGGGCCGCCTGTACGACTTCTACGCCAACCAGATGAAGGCGCAGGACGACGGCTCCGACGTGGAGCTGGGCCCCATGCCGCCCTCGGTGGCCGCCCAACAGTCCGGGGCCATGCACCCGTGCCACGGCGCGCCCTGCCACGGCGGTGGGGCGGCGCCCTGCGCCCACCAGTTCGGTGCCAGGCGGCCCGGGGGCTACTGGGGCAAGTGAGCGCGCAGCAGGGACCTAGCCAGTTACCGTAGCCGGCCCTAGCGGCCGCTAGGCTCGCCTAGAGCACACATGTATCCCAGAGAGGGCCGCCCTCGCTATGCAAGCCCGGCGAGGCGGCCTCCACACCGCCTCGCGCGCGGCACCGTGTATCTCTATCGCCCCGGGCCCTGCTGCGGCCGCTGGCCCCAATGGCAGCCAGACCCCTTGGTACCGCCTGGGGGCGCCTCTCTCACGGCCGCCCCGACTAGTAGCTCGCCAGGGGCCGCCTCCGGCCGGACCGCCGCTCTCCGGGCAGCCTGCGCGCAGGTGAGCGACGCAGCCTCAGCCCACGCGGGCCTCCACGACCCCTTCTCTCGCAGGCCTCCTTCCAGCCCGGGCGACGACGGTCGGCACCAGCGCGAGGTGAACACCCACTTGCAACCCCCGCTCTGCGCGTCGCCCGCGGTCCGTCTGGCCGCCGCGGGCGCCGCGCACCGGCGCCGCTCGAGAGGGCCGCGCTAGTGGTGCCCGCCGCTGCTCCGTGGCAGCCACAGCGCGGCCCACCCTCGAGCGCCGCAGTTTGCGTTACTTGCTTCTGTTAACCCCACATAGCCAACACGCGCAGTATTCCTCTCATGCCGTCGGGTCTCATCCGGCTTCCACCGCTGCTGCCTCGGTTTCTTACGCTTCCCGTGCGCGCATTACGCACGAAAATTTGTCACTGGTAACTGCGCATAGCAGTTTACAATATTCAAACGTAGCACTGTAATGTGTTCGTTTTAGCACGCACTGCTTCATGTTGGAGTTTCACTGCCACTATTGCTACATCCTGGAAGGAATCTCTGAAGCAGTTCCCTTGACAAAAATGTGCATTTTGTAGCTGTCCCTGCGAACTGTTATTCCCACGCGCAGCAGCGTGCTGTGGACATCGGCAGTACAGACTGATGGAAGAGAGCGAGGAAACCTAAATGAAGCACCTATAGAATTTTATAGTGCTCAATATGCTTGGCGACGCAACCATGATATATGTGGCTTGAACCGTTTTACTGTGTTCAGTACACAAAAGCAACAAAACTGACGGAAGAAAATAAACATCGAGAGCCTAGCGCTTTTTTGTCGGCTATGTGAGCGCTCTCTTTACTGGTGCGTTCGATACTGAACAGGGGTTGTTTCCTTGTGGTCGCTAGCTCTCCCTGTGTCGCTTCTTTGCCTCGCGCGTACTCAGTCGAAAATTTACGCTATTCAAGCTCCCAGGACTATCACGCGGAAGCGTCTTTTGTTAAGTTTCGCACGTAAAGGAGACCCAGGCTATTCCTTTCACGCTTCCTTATAAAAGGGTTGCTAGCGTTGCAGTTTCCTGCTGGATGTCTTGAAGACAGTTAACCCGTACGCAGCTTTACACATATTTGCCGGAGCTGCAGCAGTGTTGCAGATCGAAATTGTTTTCAATGAGTTTCAGAACGGTTCTATAATGGTGATCTTAACTTCTCTTATCGCCGAGCACTTCAAACCGTTCGCTTCATGAAACTTACTGGGGCTGTCGCAACTTTTCCGGCGCAGTAAGTCTTGACTTATAGGACAACGCCCATCGTTCCCCATTAAAAAAAAAACAACACGCTCCATATATATACCAAAAATCTCCCGGATTTCAATGTCACTTAACTCAGCCGGTATCAGCAAATCGAGCCCTCTCCATCTAGCCCTTCTTCCACTTTCTAGTTCGCCAGCCCTCGTGCGTGCGCTGCAACATGCAGTGAAAAGGAGAAATCACTCTAAGACTAGCGCTATCCCACGAGAAATAACCGAACAAATCTTTGTTCTCTTTTTTTTTTCGCGAGACTAGCCATGAGGCGCTTTATAGAGGAGCATTCGACGATCATTACAGCAACTCGCGCTATGACGTGAGACACTGTTCCACGTAAGTGGCGCCGCATCGCGGCGAGTAAACAAACCGAGGCGTCCAAGGGGATCCTATTGCGAATCGGGCGATGCGGCTGGCATCGAAATAGGGAAGGCGCTGTTTATTTGCAAAGTATCCCACATAACGTGAATCTTTGGTTGGAAAAGTCGCGAGATGTTGTGGATTTGAAAATGAAGTAGTACTGTTGCCTGTTTTTTAGAGACACAAGAAGTGCCTTTTATTTCGCCTTTACTCACTCAATTGTTACAAATTATGCATTGGAATTTCACAGCACTGAATGCTCGAGAAGAGTTTGTTTAGAGTTCCAGCACGTTAGAAAAACGCAGGAGGCAAAACAAAAGAAAAATTCGAATTCCGTGATTTTTGCGGCTGTATTTTTTCTTGACATTGATTTTGCTCTTGAAAATTAGCCAGCGAAATCGGATATTTCTGCTACAGGGTGGCGTTAACGAGCGCCGGCAGTCCGGTTGCTAAGATGGAATCTCGAAGCTCGCGCAGTCGCAAGATGAGCTCACGCCCGCTGTCTTGCGCAGAATGTGGCGTTTTGCGCGCTTACGTTGCGGCGAGAAAAAAAAAAGCTTTCAGAATGAAGTTATTTGGTGACGTGGACTAGTTTATTCATACTGGCTGGTTGGTTCTTTTTCCGCTAAACTAGAAAGTCCGCTGTTTCTGCTTCTTTGTGATGACTTATAATCTTCCATTTGAATATATCTTCGATTTCTGTAAATGCTTAAGGCCTTAATACCTGTTCTGCCTTGCACTGCGTGGCTGCTAAATGAACTGTTAACAGTTTCCTTTCTGTACCGTATGCCAATTTTCTTTTTTGCCCACGGTTTGCGTTACGTGGCGTATCTTGTTCTATGTCAATGGCATTTTGTGGGAGGTTAATAAAAGGTTTCAACAAAGGAACATCGCGTTTCCTGTCTTTTGAATTTCTGTTTCTTACACCGGGCAAAACGGCCGCTCAGAATTAAAGTAAGAGGTTTTGACACGAAAATAACTAATATTTGAGATGTAATAGTAATTGATCATCCAATTGGCAGTTTGGAGACTCTGTCAGAGCGGAAGGGCTAAACATCGCTCGAAATTTTGTGGAATATTTGTCAATGTACAATAAAAAGAACCAATAATACGTTCAATGAAAGGGAGGAGAATTTTGGCTCATGGACACACCGCGAAGAGCCGCTATTTTTAAGCATGACAGGCTGTTTCTCTTCCTACGTTACAAAAATGTGATGATGATGATGGATTTTTATGGTTTTTATGGCGCAAGGGCATCGATGGCCAAAGAGCGCCATGGCACAAGGTATTTTTCAAATTCTCAAGTTGGGGTCGAAGACCCATTTCCCAAGCATTTCACCCTAAATAAGCCGAGCACCAGACCAGGTGAAAGCTTGTACCCATTGTATCACCGGTGGGTACCCGGCGGCACTGGGGATCGAACCCCGCACCTCCCGCATGCGAGGCGGGTGCTCAGACCACTTGGCCACCGCTGCGGTGGTTACAAAAATGTGCACCCACCGCTGTGGTTCAGTGTTTGTGCAGTTCTGCTATGACCTTGTGTTCACGGGCTTAATTCCAGCTGCAGTGGCTACATTTCGACAGACACAGAACGAAAGCAACCTCGTGCAATGAGATTTCGATGCGCGAATTATTCGACTTCCCTAGATAATTATTGTTTTTTGTTACTGTGAAAATAATGCTACCCACGCGATTCTACAGCGATTCATCTCGATTTCATCTTGTTGCGGCAGGACCGCAACGCTTTCTCTAAGTACGGGAGGGCAGAACAGGCATTTGGTATCCACACATGCATTAAAACACCAACTTAAGTATCTTGTAAAACCGATCACTCAATGAAAATCCGAGATTACAGGTGCAGAGTAAATGTATTGAAATAGACTTTATTTCCGAAAACAGTTCACAACTAGAACAATTTATCAGAACATGTTGTCATTGTTGTTCCCTCATCTTTCTGTGTTGACCTTATGTGATGTGCATCTAATTGTTCTCAGTGCGTAAATGTATTGTTTTGTCACCAAGGCGTTTGGTGCAGCTTGGTATTTCCTTTTGTTTTTGTCTTGATATGATTTCTTATATAGGGCTGTGATTGAATTTTAAATACGTAATTTATTTTCTTTCGTTCTTTAACTACCTGAAAAAAGAGTATTATTGAACTGCCCAGTGTCTTCGATGTCTGCAACATATTGTTTATGCATGTATATAGTATATATCGATTACTGCTGCTGATTGCCGTTTTTCTGTATTCTCCTCCCCGCTACAATCATGCCTGTTAGGGTGCTGCAGATATTTGGTTTCATGGGGTTTAACGTCCCAAAGCGACTCAGGCGTTGAAGGACGCCGTAGTGGAGGGCCCCGGAAATTTCGACAACCTGGGGGTTCTTTAACGTGCACTGACATCGCACAGTACACGGGCCTCTAGAATTTCGCCTCCATCGAAATTAAATTCGACCGCCGCGGCCGGGATCGAACCCGCGTCTTTCGGGCCAGCAGCCGAGCACCATATAGCCAATGAGCCACCGCGGCGGCTGGTGCTATAGGTATTGTAAATAAAAATTGTTTGCGCCGTTTTAGCGGACATGTTATTTTCAATCACTTGCCTAGTAGTAGAATTTGAAGGCCTAAGCAAAGAAAACTTTAGATAAAGTTAATGAAAAACTGATTGATTTATTAGGAACAATGTAATTTGCGCATAACTAGAATTAGTGAAATTGATACTTTATGTATTGTTACGAACCACAGCTCCGCCCAGAAACTGTCATGCGACACAATTAACCAGTAGCAAAATGCAAAACTGCTCTATCGCCTGTCAGTCCAGCAGTACAACGACAGAAAATTCGAAATGTTTTGTCGTTAGGTTTAGGCTATGCGGTCAGTTATCTTCCAGTATGTCTCCTGTATCTTTGGCGTCTGGCACTTTGCTTTTATAAATATGTTGGAAAAGACCATCTCAGCAGTAATCTGAGGAGGTGGTATATATATATATATATATATATATATATATATATATATATATATATATATATATATATATATATATATATATATATATATATATATATATATATATATATATATATATATATATATATATATCATTGTGCAAGCCTGAAAGAAAACTTCACATTTTTAGAGCCTGTATCGTGTGCAATACGCCAGACATTACAAGATTAAGTTGAAGGCGAGGTTTGCTTGACAAAATTTAGAGTATTGCGTTGATCTGTGTGCCGCTCAAATGATACAAAATATCTTGCAGTAAAGTGGGACTCACTCAAGAAATTTGATGTTTCCAGTAGGATTTCTTTTCGCGTTTCTAGACGCAGCAGTACACGGTTTATGTATCAGTGCCGCAATCAAGGCACATCACCGATGATGCTGGAGCAGTTTCAAGCAGCCACGCATGCTGGTACGTGAAGCGCTCACGCGCGGCGTCATGATGCGCGCTCGTATGAAAATCGCGCTATGCATTCGTTCGAGATTCCTTTGTCCCGTAATTCTGGAAGGATGACTGGGGTAATCGTTTAAAAGAGGGCATGGGCAAGCTGTATAAAACAACGGTTGTCCGTTTGGGTGTTGACTGGCGGATCGACAAGCCTGGTATGTCTGGTGGCCGGAGTGACTGTTTGCCTCAATTTCTGCGCAAGATGGTGCCCGAGAGAAAGTAGTAATATGACTCTTGGAGCTGAAAACGCTTTTATAATTTGCGTTCTTCAATGCTGTACTCGAACGGCGGGAGTGTACGTGGCCTAGGGCGGCGTTCTTTAACATTTTAAATCTCGCACGCGATTTGTTCTTAAAAAAACTTTTTTTTCCTCCAGATAGTCTACGCAGGCTTCAAGAAAGCCAGTTAGTCAGGTTCGGAATGCGAAACACGAACGGTAATTTTTTTATGCGTGCACAAACTTTCTCACAAAGTTTTGTAATGGTTGGAACCTGTAATATCAAAACACCAGAATTTGTCAGGTGAGTGCTCAAGGAATCAGATAACATTTTTTGTTCTTCAAAGAAGCACATGAAGGTAGGAACGCAGAAAGAAAAAAAGTACGGGTCACGAAATCTGTCTGCACTAGTATGTCGAATAAAGTGCCACCAGTTTCACTGTTTCGAGCAATATTATTTACTGTGTTCACTACTGAGCGAGAAAAAAAACCCACTTGTGGATTGAAGAGGGCTAAATACGTCTTAACGGAAGAAACTGCTGCTGACTGTATAGCGGGAATCCATAAAAAAGATGTAAATTCGCAATCTACGCTTTTGTGTTCAAAGCGCCTGAAAGATTATGACGTCGAAGAGTTTTTTGCGCCAATAACTATGCATGGTTCCCGAGCCTTTGCTGCGATTGCAGCATACCTTCCCGCGTAAACAAAAAATTGTGCTATGCGCATTATAATAAGCGTTCCCATCTAATTTGGTGGCCAGTGTTTGTGAAGAACTTTATGTTTCACTCATTAGCTGAATGAATTTATTCAGCTCTCGCCCTGGACTCTTTGTCAATCCCAGATTGTCTCAGAAATTTACCTCACGGCTCTATTTTTGCGCTCGCGTTCAGCGATGTCCAGGTAATCTCTTAATTGGGAACATTCAGCTTAAGTTAAGGACAACGCAGCGAGCTATGGAAAGAAAAATTATAGGTGTAACGTTAAGAGACCGGAAGCGGGCAGAGTGGGTGAGGGAACAAACACGGGTTAATGACATCCTAGTCGAAATCAAGAGAAAGAAATGGGCTTGGGCAGGGCATGTAATGCGAAGGCAAGATATCCGCTGGTCATTAAGGGTAACGGAGTGGATTCCAAGAGAAAGTAAGCGTAGCAGGGGGCGGCAGAAGGTTAGGTGGGCGGATGAGATTAAGAAGTTTGCAGGCAAAGGGTGGATGCAGCTGGCAAAGGATAGGGTTAATTGGAGAGACATGGGAGAGGCCTTTGCCCTGCAGTGGGTGTAGTAAGGCTGATGATGATGATGATGATCGGTGTACGCACAAGAGAATTCCGCTGACTTATAGTTGCACTTCGTGTGTGTTTGCGAAGTTCAGACAGGCAGTGCTACAGTAGATTGCTTAAATAACGTGCAGCAAATATTCAGGCTACCTCCTTTTTTACAGGAACTAGTTATAACGTAACTTTGAAGCGTGCATTTTGGAGGCAATGACGGGTGTTTTGCTCGTCCCCCCCCCCCTCCTAAAAAAAAAAATACCAGTTCAGAGATATGCCCAAAGTACATATCCAGCAATCTGGACAAAAGCGTTTTTGAGCGGGAAATTGTTTATGAACGTAATTTTTTCATATATGTAAGATTTCACTATAACAATCAATATATAGGCTTGGTGTGCAAGGGCATCGGCTCTCCTCTGCTCATCATTATGATCATCTTCGCGTGTCCAATTTATCTGGATACACGGAGAGTTACAAAAAGTGAACTCGAAATGAAACAGTTCTGCTGCACGAGGGCCACACTGAGGCTCAGCCGCCCGCGGTCACCAAGTTCTTGGCAATAAATGTTGTTTCTCTCTCTGCTGCACGTGACACGATGTACGTACGCAAAGGGACAGATTTTCGCTGGAGTGGCAGAGAAGACTTTGTGTCGAAAAAAAAAAACAAAGAAGAGATGACCCTTGCAGGCTGTCGTGCAGCTGCGTGCATACCTCCTAAGATGGAAAAACGTTGCGCTAGCTGACGTGAACAAGCTAGCCACCAAATGAGCGATGCATCCATTGAAGTGGTGCTTATGCTAACCCTGCAACTCCAACAGTCGAGGCAGCAATAGTCGGAAAAGTCACGCACAGTATGCATAGTAACTCAGGTTTATGCGGCCTTTAATGCCGCATGATGTGAAGAAGTCAGCGTGAAACCGGACGAGTGACAGAAGGAAAGAAACACCAGCGCTCTCCCTCGCCCAGTTTTGTGCTGACTTCTCATCACGCGGCACCAACTAGCCCAGCAGCATGATCCCCTGAACTATTGTGTTGTTTTCACTTGCCATAAGGACGTCGGCCCTCTGGTTCAGGAGTACCAACGCTGACTAATTTCATGTAAAGTTCGCGTTATGCTGCCACATTAGTTGAATTTTACCATTTTGAACTATTGTGTTGCCTTCACATGCCATAAGGATGTCGGCCCTCAGGTTCAGGAATACCAACGCTGACAAATTTCATGTAAAGTTCGCGTTACGGCGCCACTTTTATTACTTGAATTTTACCATTTTGCAACTTTCGGTAGCCCTGTAATGCCAAGGCTTTGAAGACGTCGAATAAAAGTTACTAACTTAAGGAGTTATCGCAAATGGTCCCGCCATTGTAGAAATTCAAAGCACTGGGAGATTTATTAAAAATGGATGAATAAATTATAAATAAATGAGCTAATTTTGATAATTTTTGAACGTGTGAGGAAGATAAAACTGGGCGCAAATACACAGGTGCTTACTGTAAAACAAGAGCAAAATTCAAAACTGCTCCATCACCTGCCAATGCATCATTACGACAAAGAAGTTACTGGCTGTTTTGCCTTTGGGGCTGGCTTCTGCATGAATTTATCTTCAGCACGCCTCCTGCGTCTTTGGCATCCGGCGCTTTCACATTGTACGTACGTAATTTGCATGTTGCCTGCTGCCCTGCAATGTAGGGGCCGGGGGGCATGTCAGGCGACAATTTCTGACTTTCTTCCCTCGACCCTCACCATGTGTGCATGCAAAATAAATTGAAATCGAATTGAAAATTTGATAAACACGTTTTAAAAGACGTTTTCGTCAAGTATTGTTAGCCAATCACGTAGTTCTGCAATCTGAAGTAAAATAATTCAAATTTTCAGACTCTATCATACCTTATACGCCGGATATTGCAGGGTTAGACACCGAGCGTGTTTGTAACGGAGCGAGTCGTACGCCCAACGCCCTGCTCTTAGTCTTTGAATGAAGCAGAAAGGAACGTGCGCCTGACATTAACACACGAAAGATAGAAGGAGGGAACAAAACTTTTGGTGACAGAGAATGACCCAGAATATTGTGCCGAACTTTAGGCGGAGCTCAGGTATCGCGACGTCGACAGTGATAAGAGTGGTTTGAAAGCATTGAGATTCTCGAGATAGCTATTCATCTGCCAATGTTTTCGGCACCATGGACGCACTTACTGAGACAAAGGTGCACGAAATTATGAAACGGATGCCTTGCCGCCTTCGAAACGCCTAATGATGTGTATGAACTTGCCGTGTCGCGAACGAGGACGAGTTTACACGGACCTTGGATTATGTTTGCGCTCTGACTGAGAGGCAAGCAATCCGTCTACGGCCGCGTGCCCGTTGGCGTTTCAAGCTTCAGAACAGTGCAGAAAAAGACGTCGTTGCTCATAGTATTGCGGCGAAGAAGACGCACACCGATGAATGGTGGAGTAATGAATCTGCACGTCTTCAGGAAGTTGTGCTTCTGTCACGTGTCTTCAGGGAAGTTGTCTCGCGAATATGTTGACCGTATTTCTACGTCCGAAAATGAGACTACATGTTGTGAGCAACGCCGAAGTGAGTGCTTCGCATTAGTTTCAAACAATTCGGGTCTGAAATCTCCGTACACTCGGGTTTTCGCATTGCGCCTCCCTCCGTAGGCGGTCGTCGCGGTCCGCGAACTTGGGGTCAAAAGTAGAACGCTATGGCCATCGAGCCACCACGGACGAAGATGGTAAACACGGATGGTTTGCCTGGTTCTTCAAGTGCCCCACTACGCAGTATGGAGGCAGGCATCTTGGGCTTTTTTACTTTTTAAAAAGGCTGTACGTTCTTGTCCTACTACAATAAATTGCTGGCAGGACTGCATAATAAAGACGTGGTATTCAGACAGAAATGAGAAGCAAGGAAATACACAAAATCGCTGTGTCATTTACGTTTCTCTTGCATCGTCACTAAACCTATTCCGCGCGAATCAATGAAAGTCATGAGGCTTTCACGCGCGCTTTGTTCGGACTATCCTTTTTTTTCTAGAGGAGGGTGGGCAGGAAGAAAATTGTTTTGTGTCGAGTAGGTGCCTCGGACGCAAGATCTGCCCATCACGACAGCCATCTGAACGTACATTGTCGTCCACTCTTAGTGCGAACACGGCTTAGCGTGGCGGCGCTCCGCGGAGCGCATCCGCAGTGGCCACGCTGAGCCGTGTTCGTGCTAAGAGTGGACGACCCTGTACAATCATTCCAGGATGGTAACACAACTCTCGCTTCTGAGGCATATCGAACATTGGTCGAGCCAGCATGCATAAACGAGCGGAGCCCTTTTCTTGCTTCAACCTCCGACGTGGGCTTGAAAGTTTGAAAGCCACGAAACAAGCTTCAGCTGCAGGCTTCCGTCCCAAAATTTATGACACACACACTTTCCGAAACTGATACATTATGTAGGTTGTTGTGAGCGCGAAAAAATGATCCAAACGAAATGGCTGAAAATCTTTCCGTATTACTCTCTGAAGCCTTAGCAGTTGTGAAGCTCATAATTCCTAATTTTCAATGCCGACCAAGTGTTCTGCTTTCTTATGTCAGATCGCCGTCATCGTAATCCCTGTTCGGTTATTATGTAGAGTTTACTGAACAATTCCGCAGTTAGTAACAAACAGAAGCGTTAGCAATGCTCGGACCAAAACCGCGCACCTGAGAACAGTTCCAAACTAGAAAGCTGGATGCAAGGCGGCTTACGTAATTCGTAAATAAACAAAAAAGTAAGCGCGTGATTAGACGGCTTCTGTTAGAAAAAAAAAGAAGACAGCTATGTGAGGATCTGGTAGCATGGTTGTAAATGGTAAGAGTCTTTTTACTTTGTTTTTTATTTACTCAGTCTCGGTGTAAGAGCGGCGATTAACAAATTCGTTTACTTGTCATGGTCTCTTGAGGATAAGGATAAAGATATTTAAATAATTCTTTTTTCGCTCTAGGACTACCGACATATACGGAAAGACGTCATGGCTGCCGCCGTCTGCACAAAAAGCGGCCACGGCTGGCTCTGCATATATTCTGATATTGCGGAGGCGTTCGAAATCACAGGTTCGCCGACATTCCAGACTGAAGCTGCTTCTCTGTTTAGTCCCGTTTATCGGACACACCTGCGTCCATTTCTTGCGTAGATACAAGTGCCATCGAGAGGCATTTTTTCTTTTGTGTACCGGCAATGTGAAACGATAACCGTCGTCAAAAGCACATCACCTTGGTACATAAAAGGCTGCCTTTCTGTGCGCCAATATGCTCGGTCGTTTGCTTCAGGTCATCTAGGTAAGCGCTCTCTTACCACCGCTCGATAAAAGAACCTTGACTCAGAAGGTTTAAGTTATGAGGAGTATTGAGAACACGAAGCCAAGATACTTGCATGTCTTTCACGACAAGTGCAGGTTTTCTTTTTACAGTAAACATCTTTCACAGAGCAAAGTTTTTCGTTTAAATACAGATAATGTTCTTAAAACCATGGCAGAAATGTTGACACCCAGAGCTCATTAAGCACAATTTCATGTAGATGGCAGTATCTTTCGCTAGATGTTCGCGGGGTCACGTGATTGTCTGCTCAAACAAAACCGTGTGCACTTGAGTAATCAGTTAAACAACATACGCGTTCTGCTTTGCGAGTTGTTAAAAAGGCCTAATTCCTCGCGCAGTCCTATTCGTTGTAGTGCATTGAAAAAATATGAATTCATCACTTGTGTAATGCTCGTGGTGTGTACGTGCCACCTTGAAGAAACCTCCGTGATTTCTCCATATGGAGCCTAAGAAGAAAGTGCCCTCATAAGACTGCATTGTTTCTCTCATTATGCTTCCGGCCACTCAAGTCTTCAAGCATGCACAACGAGACACAGTTACTTAAATATTAAAGAGCAGCGGTAGTACATTATCAGGGTTACCCGGCTTTTGTGGGTTGTGCTAGGGGCATTATTGCTTCCTGATACTTGGTCGTTTAGCTTCTTTATTTGCTATACCTTACGGCGCATGTCTTAAGTGTTTTACTCCTAGCATTAATATATTACCTGCCCTTGGCCTAAATGTCTGGGAGTTCATAAAACTTGCTCTTTTTCGGACAGTGTATCTCTGCGGTTTCGAGCTGTGTTTAATATTCTCAAGCGCATCGCATATACTCCAAGCAAAAGCACATGGCAGTGAAGGAAAGAGATAATCATCATTAAACTATGCTGCTTCAGGACAGTCTATAGAAAGTCTCATGCAACGCGTGAGTTAAGCGAAGCCTTAAACAGCGATATTAATTTTACGCGGTTGAAAACTTGACATTTTTCTTGACGGTATGGTACACGCAGTACCATTATCGTTCTTTATAATATACTGCAATACTACTGGATAAATATAAAGCTAGTGCCCTCTTTTTTAGCCCGTGGTACAGATCTTGATGAAAGAGTACAAAAAATGAACGTCACTTTCCGCAGTAGCCTCAGATATCTTATTGCCGTAAATAGTCATTGCGGATCACTGAATATGAAAATAAAATGTTTTAGACTGAAACTACTCGCAGCCGGTGTGCATGGTTGTCGGTGATATTTACGTTTTTACGGCAGTGCTGCTTTTCTATATTTTTTGTGTCGTCAGAGTGAAACTAACGGGAAAGAGTCGCAGTATTTCGAATTCACGAATATTTGTAATAGAAAACTTTCTACTCCATTGCAGAAATAAAATAATATATCCCATAAATTATTTCACTATTTTTCCATTTGAGAAAGGGCTGCTACATTAGTCTTGGCCTGGGCAACAAGAAAAAGCTCTAAATATTCCACATTCAAAGGGGCCAAATATACAGACATTATTTTGGTATAGGTCTACTAATATGTGGCTTCTTGTGTATTCAACGAAGGGCTCTCACAGTAACCACATCACACGCTCTGCGGCATGGACCTGTATATTTACATGTGCCAGCAGCCATTGCACATACCTGACGTAATGGATAACACAGCACAGCAGCAGTAGGCCGAATGTGTTTTCCGCTTGGATAAGAATGAACCCGAGGAAGCATGTGGCTTCTTAAATTCTTGCTATCTTCGGACTGAAAGGTCTCTTCACTGTAGGCAAAGGGTGTGTGCGGCGAAGCCATTTCATTTTACTACGGGAAGGAGTAGAGAGCAAGTATGATATTGATATCCTGATCCGCAACCAACATTATTAATAAGATCAAGAAAAAGGAGAACAAAAAGAACAAATTATTGCGGCTTTCAGCATTAACTAATAGAAATTGTAGTAAAAAGTGGGCTTATCGCTACAAACTTGTTATACGTGGCAGTCTGCAGTTGGTTCTTTTACATACGTGTTGCTGCTTCCTTTAAGGTCAGCTTGTTTGAACTGCAGTATTCAGTAAAAACAATATATATTGATGAAAGATGCAACTGTTAAAGTGCGGCAGTTTCGCTAAATGTTCCAAGCATTATTGAAGGCATGGTGGCAGCTTATAGCTAATATAAACCTCTGTACTGACTCTTTTTATTGTGATGGTTTCATTATTTGCTGAGTTTCCGCTTAAACGCAAATGATTTTGGTTGCGTATATGTACTTACATATGCGGAAGGAGAACACAGTTACAGCATCCTGCCGATTTTTGTCGAGTTTGTTAAGAAAACAGACAGCAGTAAAGCTACACTCAGGGTGGGCGCTGCACTCGAGCACAAAATTTCTCGAGGGGGTGCCATTTTCCCTGAGTCTTGCTGTCGAGCGCAATCGTGCGCTCATCGTGCGGCGCAGCTCGTTATAATTATGAACGAACATTTTCAAAATCTGCTTGCATGGCGCACTCACAAATGGTGTTTATTAGGTTTTCTTGGTTCCGTAGCACTACCTGCAACATCATTTTTAAAATCAGTTGGTCGTATCCAATTGCCAGTACTTATTTTTCGAGGTGTCGGGATCGGTGGAGGCCTAGTTTGAAACGCATGAAAGTAAATATCGTTTAAAGCATGATTCATACTTCACAATACTAACCATCAACGACTCTACAGAAGGATGATGTGATCATCACTGGTGGGGGTGATGATTGGCGTGGGTTAGAACGCCTGCCCTTTCAGTCACCAATTTAAAGGACGCGCCAAACAATAGGAATTTCAAGGTGACCGCTGATAATGCTTGGACGGGGGCACACCGCACTTCCTTCGCCGAGAGCAAACAAATATCACTAGTGTGCGAGCACTAAAGAGGCCGTTCGCCACTATTAACCGTCCGCTCCTAAGAGAGTTTAGTAGTATTCACGGCAGTGCTATCTGATTATGGCGCCACCTTTGCTACTTCCATTACAAGCCGTATCGGGAAACTACTGTGCGTCGATGTCATTTCATTTCATATTGTGCGTCGATACCAGGTCATTTTGTAAGGCAGTTGAATTGTTCTAGATAAAGAAGAAGATCTCGGCTGTTCACCGTCGTGAAGTCTGAAAGGCGCGCGCTGATCAACGTTAACGAGAGAAAGCGACAGCGCATGCGTCACCAGATATCCATACCAAAGTGCTGTGTGGAAAATTCAGAGGAATAAATAAACAAAGAGTTCAAGACTAATATTTGGAAGTGCGCTTTGAAATAATCTAAACGCAAAAGAAAACACACAGCAGAGGTACGGAGAAGTGTGAGCATGAAGAAAGTGAAGTTTTCTCCACTTTCAACGAGGTAAAATTTTGTGTTCCAAACTTGCTACTACGTACGGACCTGTTTTGACCTTTCCTAATCCAATTCTTGTGGTTTTGGTGCTCCAGAGGTCTGTATTCTTCTAGTTTGGTACACATTTCAACGAAAAATGTTGCGTCTTAGAACGTTCGCGCTTTAGAACGCCTACTCTGCCAGGACACAGTAGCTCCAGACCTTACTGGGCATGTCGATCGCGCAACTATCTAATTTTCTTCCACTGTGAACTGAGGCGATGACAAAACGCGCATTTCACTTGACTTGAAGGAACAGAGACAAAGCAGTGCGTGCCGCCATCTCAAGCTCCATAGCTGTCAGCATTTTTTCGCGTCTCTTTTGATGCGTTTTTAGAGCCATATTAAATGCCTGTTTGCTTCCCCTGCCCGCGCTTCTAAGGTATTCACTCAAGCCCAAATTATCTGCCTCTACCTTTGCACCCCCTCCCTCCCCCTTTTTTTTTGTGTGTGCCTGCGTGTGCGCGTGACTGCAAGACAAAATACACTATGACGTACACGCGGCGAGAACGGGCCTTAACGCATTGCCGAATCGAATCACTGAGTAAAGATTTAGATCATGGTTTTTTCTGCCCAAGCTGTTTTCAGACAAAGCTGTTTTTCGCCCGTGGTGTTTACGAGTGAAATGCTTTTTTAAATTTCGCGCAATAACTGGCTGTAGGTCATACCTCGGATAAATGGACAAATAGGCGCGCAGTTACGACAGGGTGAAAAGAATTAGGCATACCTCAAGGTATGTTGAAACGGCCCTGCATGCCTTAATTAAATGGTGGCCAAACCTAAAACTACAGCCAGAACGCTAAAACAACTTAAAAACTTATGATACGACTTTTAATTTGCAAAGGAAAATAATTCATGTTGTCTCTGCGACCACCTCTTGGAGCAAAGATAGACTGAAGCGTAACAATAATTGCTTGTAAGGGTGTCTTGGATTTGCGTCAGGTGCAGTTAGTGACGCGTGGCGAAAAAAAAGAAATGTAATCACTTTTCCCGCAATATGCTCGGAAAAAGTCATTCCGCTGTGGTTAGATGACAGTAATAGCCGTGGCTAAGTTGCGCCCCAAACAAGATACCCTAACAATAAATAAAGCATTCTTGCCCTGACTTTTGATATAGCATGTCCAACATTCTCTGCCAAAATATTCGAAAGTTGGAAAATTGTAAGATACTGTTATGGAAATATTAAAGGTAATGGTCCATTCTTCTTATATGTAGCAAAATCTACCTTTGAAAGTGTTTCCATCGATCACATCGAACAGTTAAGACTGCCATAGAAAACCAATCGGGAACGCTTTTTATGACAGTGAAAACGTTAACAGAAACAAAAAATACAAGTCTGCCGTCGGGTGAGCTGCGGATATATTGGTTGTTATAGTGAAATCTTACATTATATGAAGAAATTGCATTCATAAATGGTGTCTCGCTTAAAATGCGTTTGCCCAGAATTGTTGGGCATGTCGCTAAAATCCGAATACAACCTGCCGAAAGTTACGGTCACAAGCGCTACTAGTTACGTTCTATACGCAGATGAGGAAGATCAGACATCCTTGCGATTTTTTTTGCTGAAATCTGCGGTATCAATATCTAAAAGCTAGAGAGGAAGAAAGAGAGAGGGAAGACAGAGAGGGAAGAATAGAACTAGAGAAGAAGAAAGGAAAGCTAAGTCATAAATGAGGTACAAAAAGGAATTAAGCATTTTGCGTATGGCTAAGCCATAGCCCATCGTGCAGGCTTGGCGCCGTCAGGAAACGGAGCAACGCTTGTCAGGCCTAGAAACCCGACGATTGCTGCGACGACCGTCCGCGAATCTTCATCTTCATCAGTGGACGCTGATCAAGACCGCCAAGTGCAGGGCATAATGATTGTCTTTTGGCACTGTATGCAGGACATGCACAGAGAACGTTCGCTCCTCACACCTGTACTAGAATTTTATAGCACAAAAGCAGGGTTGAGAAGCTTCGGTGTTTTACCCTACGCGTTGGAAGCTCCGGAATACGCGTGGAATCAGTGAAAGTGAATGGTATGCCGTACGCGGATGGGTTTTGCAGAAAGTAGAGGTACTAGACGGAATTCCATGTCCAAAAAATTTTCGAAGACTAGCTTTTATTGTCGGCACGAAACCGTACTCGAGTGGTTTGAATCGTGAGACGATAAAACCATGTGTAGAGAGAAACTAAATCATGACTTGAATTAAATTAAGCTGCTTGAGTGGTAAGAGACGATTTTATATTTAGATTAATAATAACTACCTGCATGCAGTAGCTACTGAGACACATTTAGTTGGAGGAAAAATGGGTGGTTGGTGGTGGACGACGTTTATTCTTCACTTGCCATCTCGAAGAAAGGGAAAAAAAGGACCGAGTGGTGAAATCGCCTTAAAAGATTTCAATCTAAATTTGCCTGATTTCCTTTCCAATCATAATTCTTGAACATTTCTTTTTTTTTAGTAAGAAAGCGGATGCAATAGAGTTCTGGTGCCTAATTTTCTAACGCTGTTACTGCTGCTCGCATTGGGTAGACGATAATGAAATGTTACGGGATCTTAACGTGCGAAACCTAGGCCTGAGGCGTATGGAGTGCCTCATCGATTTCTCGTCCGATGTTCTTTAATATGCGACAGAATATTAAAACAAGCGCTGTTGAAATTCGTCCCACTGAAATGTGCCCACCACGGCCTAGATCGAACCCATAATTTCGGGCTGACAGCCATTAAGACAGCGCGGCGGGTAAACAGTGACTTCAACGAATCGAATTGCACTATCCAGTCGTTGACTGCTAGTAAAGTACGACGATGAGTATTCACTGCTTGGCAGCAAACTGTACTGCCACGTCGTGGTGACGGAAGGCAGACAAAGTACAAAACGCTTCGGAGCAACCTTTACTGCGCAAGCGCTGTGCTCACAGGACAAATAAGAAACTTGGCAGCGGCTGATGTGAAAGCCTCTTTTGGATGGGACCACGCGTTGACAGCCCACCCCAATACGTGCCCGGGATCGTACACTTTCTACCTCACTTGGCAGTTGTATTAACGGTTCGACAATTGCAGCAAATGAGCTATATAATATCGCGAGCACGTCTTGCGCCTATGCAGGACTATAACACTGCGCACCTGAAGCCAGCCAGAAAACGCGTTTTGTGTTAGATTATACCTGGATTAAAAAAAAGTGCGACATAAGGCCGGTGACAAACACTGCTGCGCACGTTTTCGGTAGAACTTTTGCTATGCGGAGGGAGGTTTTCGTTAGTCCAGTTGAGGTGTCTGAGCTTTCCCCTGTCCGCATCCTGACGCCTGTTTCCTAGCTTATTTGCGCTCGCATTGCAAGCGCATCCTTTCGTTGTAGCGCTCATGTTCGTATTCGGGTCGCACTGTTACACGGTAACGTTGGAGGAATTCCTCAAGGCTGGCGGTGTGTCTAGAGCGTGGAAGGCAGCGGCAGAGTAGAAACCCGTAAGAAGTGCTGTTCGCCGCGTGCCTAGAATGTGCTCGGCCCGTCCGCTGACTCCTTCGCCCCTTGGTGCCCCTGTTGTGTCGCAGGTCTTCAGACCCGAGGGCAGCCTCTCGGGCCGAGGCCGCGTGGCGTGGGTACCGCAGGACCGGCGAGAAGCGTTCCTGCACGGCGAGGCCCCGCCCTGGCGAGCACCCGTTGGGACCCAGCGGGAGCGCTCGGCTTCCGCACCAGCCGTTCGGACTGCCAACTCGCGACTCAGAGGCGAACGTAGAAGTCATTGCCAAGTATTTCATGCTTAACCACATCAGCTGATATTATTATTTGCTAACGGGCTCTGGAGCGAAGAAACAATCTTAAATTACTCATCCAGAATATGTTCCTAGCTGCGAATTCTAATAAACGGACAAACGGGAGTACACCCCAACCCTGGTGGTCTCCGTGTGTGACTGCGCGTGGCGTGGCGCCATCCAGAGGGCCACCCCAGCGTCGCATCCGGGTTGGTCCCAAGGCTGGTAGCGCGGCATGTTCACCTTCGTGGCTACCCAGGCCCTTGGTGCGCTCGGGCAGGATGTGCTCGCAAGGCCAAGCAAGGACAAGACCGAAAGCTACGAGTGGGCGACACGGTTATTATGGGCCGATGTGCTGCCAACAAGCGAAAGTCTGGAATGCATGCACAAAGGATCAAGCAGTTACCGTACACCGTAAGTATAATGTAGTTGCAACTTAGTTGTAGTGTTGTGCAACCTGGTGCTCGTACATTTACTTTTTATGAATATTGTAACGGAAAACAAGGAGACACGTCGCTAACCAGCAGAATACAGCAAGCAGCCAGCCAGCCAGCGAGAGACACTTCAACGTCTTCGAAGACACTTCAGCGCCACCTGAGAACACCAGGTGGCATTACTCCCCCTCCAAAAAAAAGAAAAACAAAAGCGGGGTTGCAGTATGGGCAGTGGAAAGACAAAAAAAAAACAGCACAAGCACACAAAAATGTACAAGGGAGGTGGGCGAAGGTGTCCCACGCGAAAACTAGCAGAACACTGAGCGTACTATCCATTACCGCGTGAAGTAGGGTTTCATGCGGACAACGTGCACAACCTCAGAGCGGGGTGGACGACGCTGAGGCTGCACAGTCCCGTCAGGAAGAACTTCGTAGGTCACTTCGGTGACGCGGCGCAAAACTCGGTACGGTCCAAAGTAACGGCACATCAGTTTTTCAGACAAGCCTGGGCGGCGTACCGGGGTCCACACCCAAACTTGGTCTCCCGGATGGTATTCGACGTGCCGATGACGGAGGTTGTAGCGGCGTGCATCCGTGCCCTGCTGCCGCTGAATGTGAAGACGGGCAAGTTGACGTGCTTCCTCGGCGCGCTGAGCGAACTGCTCGGCGTCTGGCGTGAGTGGGTGGTCATCAGTGCTGCATGGAAGCATTGCATCCAGCATCGTCTGAACGTCACGTCCGTAGACCAGACGAAATGGTGTAAATCGGGTCGTCTCCTGGGTGGCCGTGTTGTAAGCGTATGTGACGTACGGGAGAATCTCGTCCCAGGTTTTGTGCTGCGAGTCTATGTACATTGCGATCATGTCGGCGATCGTTCTGTTGAGTCTCTCTGTGAGCCCGTTCGTCTGTGGGTGATAGGCAGTAGTTTTGCGATGGTTCGTGTGACTGAGCTCGAACACGTCGCGCATGAGCTGTGCCGTAAACGCCGTACCTCGATCAGTGATTACGTGGGACGGTGCGCCATGACGCAGCACGATTTGTTGCATAAAAAACTGGGCGATCTCAGATGACGTACCGCGCTGCACCGCTTTAGTTTCCGCATACCTTGTTAAATAGTCGGTCGCGACTATGATCCATTTATGACCGGCCGATGACACAGGGAATGGGCCCAGAAGATCGATGCCGACTTGATCAAAAGGCGTCCGAGGGGGTTCAATAGGTTGGAGCAAGCCCGCTGGCTTGAGAGGAGGCGCCTTACGACGTTGGCAATCGCGGCAGCCTCTGACGTAACGCTGGACGGCGTGAGAAAGTTTGGGCCAATAATACGCCTGGCGCACGCGTGCAAGTGTGCGGGCAAAGCCCAAGTGGCCGGAGGTCGGCTCATCGTGACAAGCAAGAAGGATATCGGCGCGGAGATCTGCCGGAACGACGAGGAGGTGCGCTCGGTCAACAGTGCTGGAGTTTTTCTTAAACAAAATGCCGTTCCGGAGACAGAAGGCCGGCAGGTTTCTAGAAAATTGTCGGGGTACGACAGAAGCTCGGCCCTCCAGATAATCAATGATAGGTCGCAGGTCTGGGTCAGCTCGCTGGCGGGTCATTAGGTCTAAGGCGCTGACAACTCCAATAAAACCACTCTCGTCCTCTATGCTATCATCCGCTAACCCGACGGGCGCGCGAGAGAGTGCGTCAGCGTCTTCGTGCGTCTGGCCAGATTTGTGCACAATGGTGTAATCGAATTCTTGGAGGCGGAGGCTCCATCGGGCTAGGCGCCCCGATGGGTCGCGAAGATTTGCAAGCCAGCACAACGAATGGTGGTCGGTAACTACTTTGAACGGGCGGCCGTAGAGGTACGGACGAAATTTCATGGTTGCCCACATAACCGCAAGGCATTCTTTTTCTGTGGTCGAATAGTTTGTTTCAGCGCGAGAAAGCGTGCGGCTTGCATACGCGATGACCCTTTCCACGCCACCTTGGTGTTGGACGAGTACGGCGCCGAGGCCGACGTTGCTCGCGTCGGTGTGGACTTCGGTTTCAGCCTCTTCATCAAAGTGCGCAAGAACAGGGGATGTTAGCAGTCGTCTGCGCAGCTCGGCAAAAGCCTCCTGCTGCTCGGCAGCCCACACGAACTGTGTATCATTGCGCGTGAGGTGGTACAGGGGTGCGGCAATCTTTGAAAAGTCGGCGATGAAGCGGCGGTAATATGCGCACAGACCCAAAAAACGTTGCACACTTTTCTTTGTTGCAGGAACAGGAAAGTTGGCGACGGCAGCAGTTTTCTCGGGGTCGGGCTTAACGCCATCGGCACTCACGAGGTGACCGAGAAACTTCAACTCTTTGTACCCAAAGTGGCACTTCTCGGGCTTTAGCGTTAAGTCGGCCGTTCGGAGGGCATCTAATACTGTCCTCAGGCGTTCAAGGTGTTCGGCAAAGGTCTCGGAAAATACGACGACATCATCGAGATAAACCAAACAAGTTTGCCATTTTAGTCCAGCGAGAACGGTATCCATCATCCGCTGGAAAGTTGCCGGCGCTGAACATAGCCCAAAAGGTAGCACTTTAAATTCGTACAGTCCGTCGGGTGTCACGAACGCCGTTTTTTCGCGGTCCCGCTCGTCGACCTCTATCTGCCAGTACCCACTCTTTAAATCAATGGAGGAGAAGTACTGGGCGCGACGAAGTCTGTCGAGCGAGTCGTCGATACGAGGCAGCGGGTAGACGTCTTTTTTGGTGATGTTGTTCAGTTTCCGATAATCCACGCAGAAGCGGAGTGTCCCATCCTTTTTCTTCACCAGCACGACAGGTGAAGACCAGGGGCTGCTGGAAGGTTGAATGATTCCATCTGAAAGCATCTCCTTCACCTGCGTTTGGATCGCCTCACGCTCCTTCGGTGAGATACGGTACGGCTGCTGATGGATGGGGCGGGCATCGTCGGGCGTAATGATGCGGTGCTTGAGAAGAGCCGTTTGCCGGACTTTCGACGAAGAAGCGAAACAGGAGGAGTATTCAAGTAGGAGGGCACGTAGTTCTCGCTGTTGAGTCACCGAAAGGTCCGGGCTGATGTCAAGGGATGGGCGCACATGTCTAACAGCTTCGAACGCGAAACATTCAGAAACCTCCGCTAAGGGGTCGGCGAATGCGATGGCAGTAGCACGAAAAAGGTGCCGGGGCTCGTTAGAGAAGTTAGTCACCAGGAGCTCAGAGCAGCCGTCGCGGAGATGGATGAGACCTCGCGCTGAGCAGATGCCGTGGGTGAGCAAAAGGGACAGGTTGCCCTCTGCGACCGCTGTCCCTTCACGTAGTCCGTCGCACTGAACACTCACAAAAACGCTGGCGCGTGGCGGAATCCAAACGCTCTCGGCGGATATTCTAAGGGCGGCGCGGCGTGGACAGTCCTCGGAGTAAACATCAGCTTCCTCGGTAGAAAATGTGACAGTGCGCTTTCGGAGGTCAATAATAGCTCCATACTCTCGGAGAAAATCAACGCCAAGGATACAGTCACGGGAGCAGTTCGGTAGAACTAGGCAGCTGACAACAAATGTGGAGCTGCGAATTTGGACTCTTGCTGTGCATAGGCCAAGCGGAGTTACGACATGTCCGCCAGCCGTGCGAATCTGCGTGCCGGACCATGGTGTCATTACTTTTTTAAGAAGCGCCGCTAGCTTTCCGCTTAAAATCGAGAAATCAGCGCCAGTGTCCACCAAAGCACTAACCTTATAGCCATCGAGAAGCACGGGTATATCCAACGAGAATCGATCTCCGAGTTCAGGTACTGCAGTCGTTGCCTTTAAATCGCGGTCGGTCGCTGTTCGCGTTGTCGGGGGGTCTTGGTCGTATCGATTGCCAGCGGCCTCGCCCCCTGAGGTCGCTCTCTTTAGTTTTCCCGGCGGGGACTTGGCGACCGTCTCTGCGCCATCCAGGAGGAGCTTTGGGGCTGTGGCGAAGGTCGGCGTGGTGATGGAGACCGAGACTGCCGCTGGGGAATTGTCGCCATGCGCTGCTGGGCTACGTAGTCCTCGATCTCCCGGGGTCGTTGACCTCTTGGTGGACGGGGCATGTCGATAGGGAACCCCTGCAGCCCAAGCTGTCGATACGGGCACTGGCGATACAGATGACCGGGTTCCCCGCAGTGAAAGCAGAGACGCCGCCGATCCGGAGCACGCCACAGGTCCGTCTTCCGCTGGGGTGATCGTCGATTGTCGATGTAGTACGTGTCGGGGTGGGCGGAAAACAGCGAGCCTTGATTGGACGGAGGAAACTGCGCCGAAGAGGGCGCAGGACGTTGCAAGGCTTCAGCGTACGTTGGACGACGGCACTCCGTTGGTAAAGGCGGCGGGTCAACGGACGGGAACGAAGGTCTCAAGGCTTGAACCTCTTCGCGGACCAGGCTAGCGAGAGAGCCGGCCGTCGGCAGGGGAGCACCGAAAAGCGCCTGGAGCTCTTCGCGCACAACGGAGCGGATCAGGTCGCGGAGAAGACCAGGGTTAGCCCCGAAGGCAAGAAGCGGCTCTGTAAGTGAAGCGGCGAGTACCGGCCGGTCGTAGGTGGTAGACCGCCGCAAGAGCATCTTTTCCATCGTGACCGCCTCCGAGAGAAACTCAGCAACAGTCCCAGGTGGACTGCGCACGAGGCCAGCGAAAAGTTGCTCTTTAACGCCGCGCATGAGATGGCGCACCTTTTTATCTTCGGGCATGGCCGGGTCAGCTCGCCGGAAGAGCCGAGTCATATCCTCCACGTACATGCTTACAGTCTCATTCGGCATCTGAATGCGAGACTGCAAAGCCCGTTCAGCCCGTTCTCGACGATCCGTGCTGGTGTAGGTCTCCAGCAGGCGTCGGCGGAACTCGTGCCATGATGTTAGGGCGTCTTCTCGGTTTTCGTACCAGGTACGTGCACCATCCTCGAGACTAAAGAAGACGTTTCGAAGTTTAGCGGCGTCGTCCCACTGGTTGAATGAGGCCACGCGTTCAAACTCGAGAAGCCAGTCCTCTACGTCTTCGAGCTGACTGCCGTGGAATGGTTTGGGCAGTCGCGGATTCTGCAAGGTGTAGTAGGCAGCAGCTGGCATGACAGGTCGATGGGTGGGTGCTCTGGCAGACTCCAAAAGCCCGTGTTCGGGAGGTAGGCCTTGATTTCTCCGGCTAGCACGGTGCACGGGGGTGTCCACTAGCGAAGGACTGGAGCCCAGGGTATCCGGAGGAGTATGAGACATATACAGGGATCTTTACCCAGCACCTCCACCAAAATATGTAACGGAAAACAAGGAGACACGTCGCTAACCAGCAGAATACAGCAAGCAGCCAGCCAGCCAGCGAGAGACACTTCAACGTCTTCGAAGACCCTTCAGCGCCACCTGAGAACACCAGGTGGCAATATTTAGGTGCTTGGCGGTCTGTCAATGGTCCCACCGACGCCGGAAGATTTTGCCTGCGTCGGCCACGATGCGTCAATAAAGCGATAGGGGAGGGGGGAGGGGGAGTTTGTTCTCGTCAAAAGACTCACAAAATGCTATTATTTAGGTGTTGCCACAAAAACAAGCACAGATAATGTGCCTCTAAGTAGACTGTGAAAGGAAGTTTCCTAAGTGGTTATTCCAACTATATATCTGAGCTATAGTCAGTGCAAATGAAAAACAAGATTGCCGTGAGAGATCGATGGCCGGAGGGACGAAATCACCATGGGCGGCGTTACAGTGTCATGAATATAACGAGGCAGGGGATGACTTAATCTTCCTGCTTTTCAACAGAAAAGTAGGCAGTGCATTGGCGGACACTATTCTTTCGCAAAAACCTTTTCTTTTTTGAGCGATCCGCTCCATTTGGTGCCAGGTCACGTTCGAGGAAACGCTTTCCTTTCATTGGAATACTTATACTTCCCGTTGGCGATATACAATTTTCGCTTTCGACTGCGCTTAGGTAAAACAGAGACATACATTTGTTGATGCAGATCGATACTGTTCCGTAGAATTTTTACCGGTTCAGCGAATTGTATCCTGCCAGTGACAGTAGACAAACTTCCGACCCTCTAAGGATACACATGATGCACTATAGTGATAGTTTTCGGTGCTCCTTTGAAGCGTTGCTCTGCTCATGGGATTCGTCGTGCATTCCAAGAGGGAAAATAGATGCTTCCAGTTGCTTTGACCAGTTCTCGGACAAGTATTAAGCAGACTTCCGCCCGCTTTTTTACAGCCTTAGAGGCAGGTCCGGCCCTCTACTAGCGAACGTGTGCGGTCGCATTGTCGAGCGATCGAGCGCTTCTCTGCTCCAGTGTCAATAACGCGTCGCCTTCGTGATTCTTAAAGCAATCTCTGACTTTTAAATAGTAGATCTCCACCAAATGCTTGAAGTAGCGTAATTTCAGATATCAAGCCCGCAGACGGTGTATAGTCCGCAGGGTTGAATTTTCGATCGAAATTATTATTTTTTACTGCATTGTCCGCACCCAGTTCATAGAATCGCGTTGGGCATTTTATACCATAAGCTGCGGTATTAAAGAAGAAAATGCAATATAACTCACACCTGTACATAGACCACAAAGTCAGAAATTTAGGACTTTAGACATTTATAGTAAGCGCGTTGTATACCGGAATTTACGGTACAACTACCGCCGAGCACTGAGGTGGCTCATATACACTGATTCCGGCTAGATGCACCGCCCTGCAAACTCAAGGTGGTGGCCTCGCGGTCTAAGACGTCAGCTACACAGGGTATAATCTCAGCTGCAGTATGGGGTCTAATTCTGCTCGGAATGCGCAAGAATTTTTTTAGTGCCTAAGCTCTAATTCGATGAGTTCCAGCCCCGAACAAAATTGTCTGTTTTATGTTGCCTTGTTCGCAGCTGGCCTAGCGCGAGCGCTCGGTACCGCAGAACTGCCCGCTCATCGTCGTCTTCTACGTGGCACTAATCTTATGGGTACCAACCCCGAGCAAAATCTACAATTGTCTGTTCCTTTGTCTGTCCACAGCAGGCCTAGAGCGAGCGCTCCTCCGTCCCGCTGCACTGTCCGCTCATCGTCGTCTTCTACGTGGCACTAATCCGTTGGGTACCAATTCCGAGCAAATCTTCCATTGTCTCTTCCATTGTCTCTTCCATTGTCTGTCCAAAGCTGGCCTAGCGCGAGCGCTTCGTCCTGTCGCACTGTACGCTCATCGCCGTCTTCTACGTGGCACTAATTCGATGGTTGCCAAACCCGAGCAAAATCGTTCCTTTTTATGTCGCCTTGTTCGCCGCTGGCCTAGCGCGAGTGCTCCATACCGCAGCACTGCCCGCTAATCGCCGTCTTGTATGTGGCACTAATCCGATGGGTACCAACCGGAGCAAAATCTACCATTGTCTGTCCACAGCTGGCCTAGAGCGAGCGCTCCGTCATGCGGCACTGTGCGCTCATCGTCATCTTCTACATGCCACTAATCCGATGGGCACCAAACTCATCGTCGTCTTCTACGTGGCAAAAATCCATTGGGTACCAACTCCGAGCAAATCTTCCATTGTCCACAGCTGGCCTAGCGCGAGCGCTCCGTCCCGCAGAACTGTCCGTTCATTGTCGTCTTCTACGTGGCGCTAATCTGTTGGGTACCAACTCCGAGCAAATCTGCCATTGTCTCTTTCTTTTACTCTGCTCAGCTAGCCTAGATAGAGCGCTCCATCCCGCGGCACTGTACGCTCATCATTATCTTCTACGTGGCACTAATCCGCTGGGCACTAACTCCGAGCAAGTCTTCCATTGTCTGTCCACAGATGGCCTAGAGCGAGCGCTCCGTCCCGCGGCACTGTGCGCTCATCGTCGTCTTCTACGTGGCGCAAATACGACGAGTACCAAGCTCGAGCAAAATCGTCCGTTTTCTGTTTCCTTGTCCGTCCACAGCTGGCCTAGCGGGGGCGCTCCGCTCCGCGGCACTGTCTGCTCATCGTCGTCTTCTACGTGGCACTAATCGGTTGGGTACCAACCCCGAGCAAAATCGCCCATTGTCTCTGCCCTTGTCTGTCCAGAGCTGGCCTAGAGCGACCGCTCCATCCCGCGGCACTCTCCACTCATCGTCGTCTTCTACGCGGCACTAATCCGATGGGTACCAACCCCGAGCAAAATCGTCCATTGTCTCTTCCCTTGTCTGTCCACAGCCGGCCTACAGCGAGCGTTCCTTTCCGCGGCACTGTCCACTCATCGTCGTCTTCTACGCGGCACTAATCCGATGGGTACCAAACCCGAGCAGAATCGTCCATTGTCTCTTCCCTTGTCTGTCCACAGCTGGCCTACAGCGAGCGTTCCGACCCGCGGCACTGTCGGCTCATTGTCGACTTCTACGCGGCATTAATCTGTTGGCTGACAACTCCGAGCAAACCTTCCATTGTCTGTCCACAGCTGCCCTGACGCTAGCGCTCCGACCAGCGGCACTGTCGGCTCATCGTCGTCTTCTACGTGGCATTAATCTCTTGGGTGACAACTCCGAGCAAACCTTCTATTGTCTGTCCACAGCGGGCATGGCACGAGCGCTCCATCCCGCGGCACTGCCCGCTCATCGTCGTCCTCTACGTCGCACTATCCCGTTGGGTACGAACTCCGAGCAGATCTTCCAGTGTCTCTTCCATTGTCTGTCCACAGCTGGCCTAGCGCAAGCGCTCCGTCCCGCGGCACTGTCCGCTCATCGTCGTCTCCTACGTGGCATTAATCGGATGGGTACCAACCCGCAGCAAAATCGTCCATTGTCTCTTCCCTTGTCTGTCCTCAGCCAGCCTAGAGCGAGCGCTCCGTCCCGCGGCACTGTCCGTTCATCGTCGTCTTCTATGTGGCACTAATCCGTTGCGCACTAACTCAGAGCAAATGTTCCATTGTCTCTTCCCTTGTCTGTCCACTAGATGGCGTAGAGCGAGTGCTACGTCCCGCGTCACTGTCCGCTCAACGTCGTCTTCTACGTGGCACTAATCCGATGGGTGCCAACCTCGAGCAAAATTGTCCGTTTTCTGTTTCCTTGTCTGTCCACAGCCGGCTTAGCGCGAGCGCTCCGTCCCTGGCCACTGCCCGCTCACCGTCTTCTACGTGGCACTTATCTGATCCGACGGGTACCAACCCTGAGCAAAATCGTCCGTTGTCCCTTCCCTTGTCTGTCTACCGATGGCCTAGAGCGAGCGCTTCTTTCTGCGGCACTGTCCGCTCAACGTCGTCTTCTACGTGGCACTAATCTGATGGGTACCAACCCCGAGCAAAATCGTCCATTGTCTCTTCCCTTGTCTCTCCACAGCTGGCCTAGAGCGACCTCTCTGTCCCGCGGCACTGTCCGTTCATCGTCGTCTTCTACGTGGCATTAATCCGATGGGTACCAACCCCGAGAAAAATCGTCCGTTGTCTCTTCCCTTGTCCGTCCACAGCTAGCCTAGAGCAAGCGCTCCGTCCCGCGGCACTGTCCGCTGATCGTCGTTTTCTACGTGGCATTAATCCGTTTGGTACCAACTCCAAGGAAATCTTCCATTGTCTCTTCCCTTGTCTGTCCACAGCTGGTCTAGCGCGAGCGCTCCGCCCCACAGCACTGTCTGCTCAACGTCGTCTTCTACGTGGCACTAATCCGATGGGTACCATTATCGAGCATAAATTGAAGGACGCTTAATCTTCGCCTTTAAGTGTGGAACGTGGCAGCGTGTTGCAGCCCTGCCAGGGAGTCCACGGAACGCCATCGCGCGTTCAGTTGGACGCTTTGCCCGTTAGACAAATCGCTCTGCTACGTACAGTGAAACGGACGCACGGAGCTGCAAACCAGGGGCAAGCGCTGTGAGGCGCCTTGCGGAAACGCAGGGGACTATAGTTGCAGTCGTAGTTCGTCGGCACATCGTTCTCGACAAACCCGATGCCACTAACGCCAGTTTAGCTTCCGCGCCAAACTAACGAGCAGCAAGCCGCAAGCTTCGTGGTGAACGCGCCTTGGATGTGCGCTGCGTTGTTCTCCGCTCACCGCGCGATTTCCGCATCCCCGCACGGCCCCACTGCGCCCGAACGAGAAGAGCGGGAGTCGCTGCCGTCGCGCGCTATCTGTTTGGGCAGTGGGGTACATAGCGAGGAGGAGGGAGTGGTTTTAGTGGCCGCTGCCTGATGGCGCTACGTGCGCGCTTCATGAATTTTTCACTCATGGCCAACGCCGCCGACGCCGACGACACCGGCTTTTCTGCGACACGGGGCCCTTAACGCTATCGCGTTAAAATCATCCTTTTTCTGTTTCTGTGTCTGTCCACAGTTTGCCTAGAGAGATCGTCCATCCGGTGGCACTGTCCGCTAATCGTCGTCTTCCACGTGGCACTAATACTATGGGTACCAACCCCGAGCAAAATCGTCCTTTGTCTGTATCTTTGTCTGTCCACAGCTGGCCTAGCGCCAGCGCTCGGTCCCGGGGCATTGCCCGCTCATCGTCGTCTTCTACGTGGCACTAATCCGATGGGTACCAACCCGGAGCAAAATCGTCCATTGTCTATTCTCTTGTCTGTCCTTAGATGGCCTAGAGCGAGCGTCCGTCCAGCGGCACTGCCCACTCATCGTCGTTTTATATGTGGCACTAATCCGATGGCTGCCAACCCTGAGCAAAATTGTCCATTGTCTCTTCCCTTGTCTGTCCTTAGCTAGCCTAGAGCGAGCGTCCGTCCAGCGGCAATTTCTACTCCTCGTCGTCTTCTATGTGGTACTAATCCGATGGGTACCAACCCCGGGAGAAATTGTCCATTGTCTCTTCCCTTGTCTGTCCACAGCTGGCCTAGAGCGAGCGCACCGTCCCGCGGCACTGTACGCTCATCGTCGTCTTCTACGTGACACTACTAATACAATGGGTACCAACCCTGAGCAAAATCGTCCGTTGTATGTACCCTTGTCTCTCCACCGCTGGCCTAGAGCGAGCGCTCCGTCCCGCGGCACTGTCCGCTCATCGTCTTCTACGTGGCACTAATCCGATGGGTACGAACCCCGAGCAAAATCGTCCATTGTCTCTTCCCTTGTCTGTCTTTACCTAGCCTAGAGCGAGCGTCCGTCCCGCGGCACTGTCCGCTCATCGTCGTCTTCTACGTGGTACTAATCTGATGAGTACAAACTCCGAGCAAAATCGTCCATTGTCTCTTCCCTTGTCTGTCTTTACGTAGCCAAGAGCGAGCGTCCGTCCCGCGGCACTGTCCGCTCATCGTCGTCTTCTACGTGGCACTAATCCGATGGGTACCAACCCCATCGGGGGGTTGGTACCAAATTCGTCGGGCACCAACCCCGAGCGAAATCGTCCGTTGTATGAACCCTGTCTGTCCGTAGCTGGCCTATAGCAAGCGCTCCGTCCCGCGGCACTTTCCGCTCACCGTCGTCTTCTACCTGGCACTAATTCGATGGGTACCAACCCCGAGAAAATGCTTATATCTGCCATCATTTTGGCGCGAGCTGCAGCCATTGTTATTGGTTTATGAGGGTTTAACGTCCCAAAGCGACTCAGGCTATGAGAGACGCCGTAGTGAAGGGCTCCGGGAATTTCGACGACCTGGGGTTCTTTAACATGCACTGACATCGCACAGTACACGGGCCTCTAGAATTTCGCCTCCATCGAAATTCGACCGCCGCGGCCGGGATCGAACCCGCGTCTTTCGGGCCAGAAGCCGAGCGCCATAACCACTCAGCCACCGGGGTGGCTCTCCATTGTTATTGCTTTTGCGTCGCGAAAAATGCCGCGATTGACGACACCCACCAGACCTCGTGGTCTGGTGACGCCAGACCTCAGAACGTGGTGGCGCTGACGCCGTAGTGGAGCTTTGAACCTCTTTTTTTCGATGGCGACACACTGTCGGCAGTGTTTCTAATCCTAAAGGAGATGAAACACCACATGCAGTCTCGAAAACAGAGGAATTGTATTTTTCGGATTGTTCGAGATTAAAGGGCAAACCTGCTGAGGCGTTAGTTGTCGATGGACGTAACAAAAAGAGCTAATGTCGTGACGCGGTGGGTCATTCGTGTTTCGAAGGGAGCCGCCTTGTTTCATCACAAGTATCCCGACTAAGATCTTCCGTTGCTCTATTAACATTAAAAGACAAAACACATGTCGACGCTACACAATGCCCTCGCTGAAGTCACGGTACAAACACGTTGAGGTGAGAGACATAGGAAGCGAGTAAAGTAATACGAATCGAACACGGCAAGACGCTAGGTTTGGATGTAAGAGACGTCGATTAAGGACGCCAGGACAGGTAAGGCAGCTCGAGGCCACGGACCTTGTGAAAGGGAGGGAGCGTCTTAGGCGAAGAAAGAGCAGTCGGGGATTCTGGAAAGAGTAAAGCGTTCATGTGATTAGCGACGCAGAAGCTGTAGGCGACGTTAGTGGCGCGCATTCGAAGGAACAACTCTCAAGTGCAATTATAAAGATCGCGCGGATGGGTTTATGTGTCCTGGTTATGTTTGTACAAATGTCTTTGTTCGCATTTGAAAATTATTCATCAGTAAAAAATGGAACGCCAGACATCCAGATCTTCTTAACTATAGTATATCCCTCAAGCGCCTTGACAAGAACGGCTTTATTCCTTCTCGGTGCCATCTGAGAAGGCGGCGACGTGTGCGAAATTTCCCCACGAGGAACTCTCAGCGAGTTACTAACAGATAAACGCAGCGCCCCACTGCCGTTATTTGGTCCCGTGTATCCACTTGGTTTACCCGACTGCTCACACCCGGCTGGTCAAGAACCCTGTACCTACAGCGTGTTTTCCGGAATTCCTAGGCGTTCCGTAGCGAAGTTACCGATTCCGTGGCCGTGGTGATCGAGTACGCGGTTATGGCAGCCAGCAGTAAGCTCAACTGAATCCACTGAGTGGCACACAATGAAAAGACTGGGGCGTGCAATAAACACAGATTGCGGCACAAATGTGTCCTTTGGGATTGCCGCGCTTGGTGGCGTCAAGATAAGCGGTGAGACAGCGCTGAAGCTGTCGCCCACGGAGTGGGCGAGAAGACGGTATCACCCTTCTTTCTTATTTCGTGCGCATCCGGGCACGGGGAAGAAATGGCAATACTTCCTGCTGCGCCTTTTGGTTTCTTCGCAGCTTTTCAGTTTGGCATTTTCACGAGCATGCAGTTGCTTTAAAGGGACACTGCTTTAAAGGGGAATTCCATCAATTTTGTAGCGATAGCTACATTACGGTAACATTTCGAGCCTTCAGCGTGGCGGCGCGGTGGCAGTGGCTGCGCCGCCATGCAGTCATGTGGTTGGTCACGTGGTGCGCAGCAGCTGCCGGCGGCGAGGCGCCGTGGCTGATCGCGTGGTTCGTCACCTGGTTGGTCACGTGACCAGCCACGTGGTGCGGAGCAGCTGCGGCTGCCGAGCTGCCACAGCTGTGCGCATGCGCCGTGTCAATTGGGACGAAGATGAAGAAGGAACGTTCAGCGAAACGGAGTGGCGAAAGACTGACTTTGCAATTCAATTTAGCAAGTTTCACTCGGCCAGCTGTAACTTTCGCGTCACTCCAGGTTTAATCAGAGCTAAACCACCGCCAATTTTTTTTGTTAGAAAAATCCGACGGTTCGACATTTCGTTGCTTTGGTGCCGCTTGTCCGGCTGCAAAAGATGCATTTATTGCTAAGATAGTTGGATTGAAAGTTGAAAAAGTTTTCCCCGCCGCTCGTATTCAGACTTGGCACTCGGATGTAATACCGAAAAGTGACGTGAACTGACGTAAACGCGGACTTAAGTTGTGGGCTCCGTGATTGCTGGTTGCGAACGGTACGATCTAGCAGCCGCCGAAATGAATGATACCGGCGGCCGGACATTGAAGACATCTGCCGTTGGTATAACGATGCTTCGTTTACATTTACACTACCGTTACGATTGATCCCTTTCTCGATCCTGGCAACGAAGTTCTCGCAAAGAACTACGGCCTGTACTTAAGTGAATTCAGCTCAGCTCCATTGAGCCCGCGATGCTTTTGACGGCTGAGGAGGTGGTATTGGCTGGACCTACTACTTCCACCTAGAAGATACTAGCAACGTAATAACAAATATAACAAACCTAAAAAAGAACATGTCCACATATGATACACGCGGCGCTGAAAAAATGATTCATTCCTGTTTCCAGAACAAATTACGGCCATCAGATGATAGCAAACACCCTGCCACGACTACTAAATTCTTATTTAGAACCCGGAATTGACCTTTCAACCTGAACACCATCGTTAAGCGGTGACCTAGTGGCCTGAGCGTCCGCCTCGCATGCGAGAGATGCGGGGTTCCATCCTCAGTGCCGGCGAGTACCCACCGGTGATACAATGAGTACAAGCTTTTCCTTGTTTGGTGCTCAGCTTCTTTAGGGTGAAATGCCTGGAAAATGGGTCTTTGACTCCATCTTGAGTAGTCCAAATACCTGGTGCCATGACGCTGTTTGGCCACAGATGACCATGCGCCATAAAAATCCATCATCATCAACACCATCGGAGCTTATCTCTCGTGTAAAAGCAATCATTTAAATGATCGCGATTCATGTAATCATGTTGTTTTGTTTACCTTTTGTAAAAGTGTTCTTTCTCACCAATATGTGAAGGGGGCCAAGGACCACTCAAGCTGCCAACAAACAGCTTTTACCTTGGCCTCTTCCATTTCCTTGTAAGTGGACGCAACTAAATGAAATGAAACATTTAAGAATCTCCGAGGGCCGAGGAGTCTGCACCATCGGCAGCAAGCCTAGCGATGCAGCAGCTGTCATTGCCTAGCCATCGTCACGACTGATGAGTAGAGACTCGTACGCACGAACATGTTTAAAAACATCTTTAAATTCTATATTAATAGTCCTCGTCAGCTGGTAATGCAGCCCAGTGTCTTGGTACGTTCACGAAGCGAACACGCCGAGCGGTGCGTTTGCTAACGCGGAGGCTTGTGCAGCATTTCCGAGCCATACGTGTTTTCCTCCGCCTTCTCCAAAGTCTGACTACAAGGTGTGCAAAAGCAACGTTTAAAACCTGGCAGCAGCTATGTCCCTGAACGGCACGAGGTGTTGTCTTAATAGCAGCTGCAATAATAAATCATCATACTCATTTACCATCTGAAAGCGCTTCCTTCACGAGTAATCAGGTTAACATTACTAGTGAAAGAATTCTTGCTGGTATGAGGCTTAACTGTCGATCAAAAGGAGACCGACGACGCGGTACGTCCGCGTACCTTGGCTGCGAGGGGCGCACACGGAGGTAGGGTAAACTGAAGTAAAAGCCAACAAAAAAGCAGCCGACGATTACGCTTCTCGGACTAACGCTTTCTGAGCGCAGCTGTTGTGGTACTCGAGCCGTAGGCGACCGCATAAGGAACACGCAGGGCTGAAAGGAGGCGGCCCTGGGTTTCGACTTGGGCACACGCGCACAGCGTTCTGCCGCCGATGAGCCTCGCCTCGAGCAAACAACCAGCGCGCGCTACTCAGATGCCGCAGGGCTCCGCCGCGCCGCCTACTTTCGCACTCCCACCGCACCCTCCTCCTCTAGTTTCGTACTCGCGCTCTCTTCGCTATCCCTGTCTTTCATCCTCCGCTGCGCTTGGTGCGTGGTTACGCCGAGGCACGCCGCTCAACCCGGGGACGGGGGCCAAACAGATGCGCTCTATAAAGCGTCACAAGTGCGTGCCGAGGCAAGAACTTCGTCTGAGGAGAACTTAGAGGGTCACTTGGAGTTTCTCTGCTGATTCGCACTTGCTAATCGAGGCGTATCAAAAATGATTTTACGCGCGCACGCAACGCGCATAGCTGCGAACGCCGCGAAGTGCTAAAACATGCCAAAATGGAACTGGCCACCTGTGGCGCCGCCAAGTATAGGTTTTCTTTGGCTTCCAATATTCAGGTTGTCTTTTTTTTTCGTCTTCTTTGCGTGATAAAAGTATACTAGCCATTTCAAAACAAACCTTATTTATTATTAAAATGCGTAACCTTCCTATTTCAGCCTTAGAGATCCGTATAGCTTTTAGGGTATTTCGTCATCGCGCTTGCACTTGCACTTGCGAGATTGGGCTGTGGCGGCGATACCTTTATTTCAGTTCTTGCACTTCTCTACCTCTCAGGAACTTTTTGTTAAGAGTAGTTTTTTGTGATTAGGAGCGGGTATTCTATCGGTACAAGCCAACTTCAATTTCTCTTCAGTGTTACTTTAAGCTCTATTAGCTAAAGTAAGCCTTCGTTATTGGCAACAAAGAAAGCGTGCTTACTCTTGCGCGAAACTGCTTTAAAGAATAATGAATTCTAGTCCAATCTTTCCAAAGTAATTCAGCTTGTTTCTTTTTGTTTGTTTTTTTTTGTCACATGAGGGAAATTCAGCGCGAATGGACGAGTACGCAAAGAGATCACCACAAGTGAAGTAATACAATCTTTCATCTTTTTTATAAGTTCAGAAGTCGTTATACGGTAAATTTTAAGACGAGAGGCGCACCCGGTAGCGTTCGTTTCAAACCGCGCACATCCAGCGTCGGCAGAGGCTGTCTGTACCCGCCGCAGTGGCTCAGTGGTTAGAGCGCCCGGCTACTGATCCGGAGTTCCCGGGTTCGAACCCGACCGCGGCGGTTGCGTTTTTATGGAGGCGAAACGCTAAGGCGCCCGTGTGCTGTGCGATGTCAGTGCACGTTAAAGATCCCCAGGTGGTCGAAATTATTCCGGAGCCCTCTACTACGGCACCTCTTTCTTCCTTTCGTCTTTCACTCTCTCCTCCATCCCATCCCTTACGGCGCGGTTCAGGTGTCTAACGATATGTGAGACAGATATTGCGCCATTTCCTTTCTCCCAAAATCAATTATTATTATTATTAGAGGCTGTCTGCGCGTACTCGAACAGAAAGGAGGATTAACATTCGTTGGTGGTGCTTTAATAAGCAATGTGTAATTTCAGCTGAAGGAACGGGCGATGTGCTCACATAGAGAGAGTACGCGTTCTACACACATAGGAAAAAATTGTTTGAAATGCCCTGATGAGCTGCGTCGAGATGTTAGCACAAATTTGCTATCTTGCGCTGCTTGTTCAACGAAAGCGCGAAGCAGTAAGCGTGTGCCCATACAGAAACTGGCAAGCGTTCCGGTGGAGCTGACCAGATTAGTATACCGCATTTCAAGTCAGTTTTGCCACATCTTTCACTAGACTTGAGAACGCATCAGCTGTACGCGCGGTGGCAATTCCGCGTGATACAATAGGAAACGTAAAATATGTTTATATCACTAAATACACTCCTGGCCTCCTACCAAACCCTGGTGAATTACTTTGGCTTCCCAAGTTTTTTCCGTGTTTTTCCTCCTTACCTTCTTTGAATCTGACTTGTGGGGAACCTTGAAAATTCGAGCTAACCTAGAGTGCTGAGAAAACGCGGCCACCTGAGACGTTATGGTGACCGAAGTTAGTTCTCGGAATCTGCTGCAAATAAAATAAGAAATACAAGTACACATAAATAGAACTGGAAAGGGCCAAGTGGAGACTATCATCGGACCGGCACCATACCTTCTATGTCCAACAGTCCAGGTAGACGGGTACAGAAATTCTAAGCAAAAGGAAGAAAGGAAAACAGAGAAAAACGTGTGCGTTATGTACCGCAAGTAAATGCATAAGTTTCGCGGAATTCAAATCATGTCAAGCATTCCGCAGCATGCACACGTACGCGAAGAATGCAGGCGCTGCACTAAGTTTGGATTCCTGCCAACACCTACTGGCTGCGAGCGCATATTTTGTTGACGAACGCACTTTGCAGCAAGAGGGACGCAAGCTCCGCTATACGAACAAACAGTTACCGCCCGTCTCCACGGCGGCATCTGAGATCTAGGGAGGTAGCCGGTTCTGTAGCGTCGCTGAAATACCTTCGAAGTGTAAGGCACCGCGCCGAGAATGTTTTCCTTTAAACATGCGGCTCTTTATGAGCGGAGCTGCTGCTGCAAAAATGTTGCACTTTCCGGCAACCTGCGCTAGATGAGTTGCATTGGTTCAACTACGCATATCGCGTAATAAGCACGAAATGCTTTTAGCTCACTTTCTCGGCAATCTCGGTTGAACAACGTCCTGAAAGCGCGGCGAAGTTGATGCCAGAAATGACTCGGCAAACAAAGGCTTCCAAGGCCAGAACTTCCGTCAGAATCGTATCCACGGGGAGAAAGAATTAAAAAAAAATTCTAAGCTGGATTGCAACTAAAAGCTGGCTACTCGACTGTCAGCGCTTTCCTTGTCTTTATTACCTAAGCCATCGCCCCAGTGACTAACGCCCTGTACTGTAACTGGTTTTTGTAGCATAGACGACGCCGCTTCGTCTAGTGGGGAGTAAAATCACTAGAAAAATAGCAGTAGTATGCACAAATGCAGAACGGGAAGAGTTAATCGGAGGGTCATGAAAGCCTGGGGTAAGAAATGAATCAATTCCATGGAAAAGAAGCAGTACGTTGACTTGTATAGAAGAAGAAATAAGAGATCAGAAAGGAAATTTTCTATTTTAATTCAAGAGGCACTGTCCTACTGTTTCCAATGCAATTAAGGTGTCTTAGAACGCGCAGCTGCAAAAAGAAATGCTCAGGATGTGTGCAGTAAACTTGAAAACAAAAAAAAAGATAATAGGCTGCTATAGTGAAACACTATTTGTACAGATGCCGAGGCAGATGCAATATATTCTGGAGGCCTTAGAGGTCAGGGAAGAAGAAGGTAATGTGAAAGCATCCGCGTAAGACGTTAGAAAGAAACGGTCGGAGGATTGGCGGCTTAAAAGCAGAGCAGAGACCTTGAGATAGAAGTTCAGGATTCAAAGTCTGTATAGCGTAAACGTCAGTGGAACCTGTACTTAAAGAGAGCAAGTTACCAAGATAGTAGTTTCTTCATGTCTAAAAACTTGGAAAAAACTTGTAGTTAAAAAGTAGCAAGGCTGGCGGTACTCGCCACCATCCCGTTTCAAAGGGGTCACTTTTAGCATCTACGCATTCACGGCCCTTTCTGCAATGAAGTATAGGTGGTGTCGCCCACTGGGCTTGCACAGAGAGGAAGGACACAGCTCATCATCATCATTTTCATCTTTAGAAGGCTCTCTCGTGATGTCGCGACTTACCGACAGAAGGCGCACATGGCGCGGCGACTGCTCTCACACGGGCTGCTCCGAGATGCTGCTTTGCCCAATTTTCATGTTTGGCGCTTACTCGCATGCCTTTTGATACACGAGCTGCAAAACTTATGCGTGATTGCGTTAAATAAGGAGCTTTCGCATGCAATGCTTAGGCACGAAGGCATGATCGCTAAGCGCTTTGGCGAGTGCGTGAGGTTGTCACAAGGTCAGATTAAAGATAAAGTTCATTCATTCGAATGAATGAACTTTATTCCCGTCATCACGGGACCACGCAGTCTGTGTGCAGCAATTAGGAGGGGGTGGCTCCCAGCCGGCTCTCAACACCGGAGTGTCGGGATTCTCCTGGGGCTAAATCACAAAGCATCCCAGACCTGGCCACCTGGGAAGAGCTGATCCGGAGCCACGACCCGGATCAGCAAAGACTCATCATCCGTCAGGCGGAGACAGTCTCCGGTCTGTCTGTCTGTCTGTCTGTCTGTCTGTCTGTCTGTCTGTCTGTCTGTCTGTCTGTCTGTCTGTCTGTCTGTCTGTCTGTCTGTCTGTCTGTCTGTCTGTCTGTCTGTCTGTCTGTCTGTCTGTCTGTCTGTCTGTCTGTCTGTCTGTCTGTCTGTCTGTCTGTCTGTCTGTCTGTCTGTCTGTCTGTCTGTCTGTCTGTCTGTCTGTCTGTCTGTCTGTCTGTCTGTCTGTCTGTCTGTCTGTCTGTCTGTCTGTCTGTCTGTCTGTCTGTCTGTCTGTCTGTCTGTCTGTCTGTCTGTCTGTCTGTCTGTCTGTCTGTCTGTCTGTCTGTCTGTCTGTCTGTCTGTCTGTCTGTCTGTCTGTCTGTCTGTCTGTCTGTCTGTCTGTCTGTCTGTCTGTCTGTCTGTCTGTCTGTCTGTCTGTCTGTCTGTCTGTCTGTCTGTCTGTCTGTCTGTCTGTCTGTCTGTCTGTCTGTCTGTCTGTCTGTCTGTCTGTCTGTCTGTCTGTCTGTCTGTCTGTCTGTCTGTCTGTCTGTCTGTCTGTCTGTCTGTCTGTCTGTCTGTCTGTCTGTCTGTCTGTCTGTCTGTCTGTCTGTCTGTCTGTCTGTCTGTCTGTCTGTCTGTCTGTCTGTCTGTCTGTCTGTCTGTCTGTCTGTCTGTCGCTGCCAGGAAGAAGGAAAGGAAAGTGCACAGGCCTGGTCACTGGCTCAAGCCGAGCCACAATCGCTACCACGTGCAGATAGAAGGAGAGTTGAAAGATGTGATAGAAAGAAAGGATAGTAAAGACGCGCTAAAGACAAGGCCGATCCCGGAGGTAGGCAATACCGGGCCAACCAGTGGCGGGAGTGAAGGGTTCTTCAAACTCTCCGCCAAATTTTCAAAAATAAGTCCAAGTTGGACCCGTAACAGATACTCCACGGGTCCGGACAATCACGAGGTCAGTGCGACGTCGTGATTCTCATTTGAAGAAACCGCCACAAGTGCGCGGCCGAGTGGTGTTCTATACCACGGCCGAAAATTCCCTTGCCTGGACCCAGAAATTCCTATTTCAGGCATTTTTCCCCAGAGCAGTCTGAAATCTCCCTACATGTTTGCCTACATGTTTCCTACAACCCTATTTACGGATTCATAGAAAGCCTGCAGAAATATCACGTCTAACAACTTAACCCATAATGCAGCTAACATCTTCGACAAGCCCGAGTGCAGACAGAGCGAAGTTGTGCGGATTCCAGGTTCCATAGGTATGTTAGGAAACGAGACAGGCGAGTTGCTGGCTGTGCGACTCAGCGGGAACCAAGTATTCCCAGCGACCGGAATCTCACATAGTCGAAGCGCTGCTATATCTAAACTGTACATTTTCCTTCCCACACAAATCACTCACTAAGGAACAATGGATCACTAGTGTGATAAGCCCAAACGAGTAGTAGCTTAAACTCGCCATTCAGACCACACACTGTATTCCACTCTAATGTGCAGCGTTGCGGCGCTGCGGGTACGCGATTTAATGAATGAATGAATGAATGAATGAATGAATGAATGAATGAATGAATGAATGAATCCATCCCCCGTAAAGTCTCAGCATGCCAATTTTTCAAGGAACTTCCCTCTGTCCCCTCCTTCCCCCACTCCATACCCCCATATTTTATGGAAATATTCGGAGCCAGAAAAGTTACTTGCCGAAATCAGGAACCAAAAACCGCTTCTGAACCTCTGTAGGCCACTTCAGATATAGTTTTCATTGTCAAGGTAAGTAGAGGAATTCAGGATATCGCTGCAGAACAGACATTCGGCTCTAACTTAGGAAGACGATCTTAATGTTCAAACAATGAACGATAATCTCACAGCTATCATTAAGGAGTGTGCAGTAGAAGTAGGCGGTAGGTTGGTTCGACAGGAAACCGGCAAGCTATCTCAGGAGATATAAAATCTGATTAAGAAACGCCAAAGCACGAAAGCTTCTTACCCTACAGACAGAATAGAAACAGGCACCACTATAAAAGTTAATAAATAAGCGCAAGGTAACCTACATAAGGGAGTTTAATATGGAGAGAATCGAGCATGCTCTAAAGAACGGAGGTAGCCTAAAAGCAGTGAAGAGGAAACTTGGCATAGGTAAAAACCAGAGAGAGAAAGACAAAGAGGGCAATGTCATTAGCAATATGGATAAGATAGTTAAAGTAACTGAACAGTTCTACACAAATCAAATAAGTAGCCAATGTAATCGGAACGTTAATGAGAGAAGCATTAGCGTACAGCAATGGGACATCCCACCAATAACGAAAGAGGAAGTAAGGAAACCCTTAGGAGCAATACAAAAGGGGAAAGCAGCTGGTGAAAATCAGGTAACAGCAGATCTCTTGGAGCACGGAGGGGAGATTGTGCTAGAAAAACTAGCTGCTCTTTATACGCAATACGTTATAACTGCGAGCCTACCAAAAGCTTCGAAGAATGCTAATATTATCTTAATTAATAAATAAAGGAGACGTCAATGACTTGAAAAATTACAGACCGATCAGCTTACTGTCCGTTGCCCACAAGGTATTTACTAGGGTAATCGGCAATAGAATCAGGGCAATCTTAGACTTCAATCAACCAAATGCTCAGGCATGCTTTCGTAAAGGATTCTCGACAATAGACCATATTCGCACTATCAATCAGGTGATAGAGAAATGCGCAGAATATAACCAACCCCTATATATAGCCTTCATTGATTACGGGAAAGCATTCGACACAGTGGAAACCTCTGCAGTCATGAAGCCATTGTGGAATCAGGGTGTTGAAGAGCCTTATGGGAAAATTCTGGAAGATATTTATAACCACTGCACAGATACTATAATCCTCCCTAAAGTAAGCAATAAAATTCGAATAAGGAAGGGTGTTAGGCAGGGAGACACGATCTCACCAATGCTATTCGCCCTCTGTTTAGAGGAGGTGTTCAGAGGCCTAGATTGGGAACAATTGGGGCTAAGAGTTAATGAAGAATACCTCAGTGATTTGCAATTTTTTGATGACATTGCATTGCTAAGAGTTGAGTTTCCCCTCTTCAGACTGCGCCAGTTGCAATCACCTTCAGGTGACGATGAGAGGAATGACCTTAACGATGAAATCGGGGTTCCTTGATGACCCGGTGGTTCTAACTCGCAAACATTCACGTTACTCAAGGAAAGGAGAAGGCTAACTATTTATTTACAACATAAATAAAACAAGAAGAAACAAAGCAAGGAGAAAACTATTTGCAACATGATTAAATTGTTGATCAGATGAATTCAGCCTTGGTTTAACCCAGAGCACTTACTTTTAACTCCTCTGTCTCCGCCCTTAGCGGTGACAGCAACCAATAAGACTACAAGCGACCAACCTCACCAATCAGTGGTTAGGGAAAGGAAAATAAGGTTTCCGCCAACTAATCACAAATTGGGGAAAGAGTCCTGATTAAACATTTGGGAAAGGAGAGGTTGCAATCAAACACACAAACCGCACAACCACGACTACCATTTCCCACGGCACCCACGGCACCACAGTTATTACATTCCTAACATTGTCATGTGTTCTCTATTTCGCACACGTACATGCGAGAGAAACATATGCCCACGAGACGATCACTCAAGTTTTTACAGAAAAAAAGAGAAGAAGACAGTCGTTAAGGGATGAATGCGCTTCATGGTCACTCGGCTCCTACCCAGCCGTATCTCTTGCATTACCGAAGCCTCGGCAACCCCTTGACGCCGCACACATGTCGACAGCTGTACCTGGCTAGGCTTCTTCAAGACGGGTTATGCGCGTGACGCCTCGAAGAAAACAGGGGCATCCGCTGCAAGAAGGGGAGGAAGGGACGGGACGGGTCCTTTGTGGGCGACGCGCTGATCACCATACAACCACTTCCGACCCCACTGGTGCGGCCTTCCTCACGAACACGAGAACGACTGGCACCAAGGAAAGGTCAGCGAACTTCACACTAAGTCACTCAGGAGATGAACTGCAAAGCATGATCAATGGGTTAGGTAGACAGAGCAGAACGGTGGGTCTTAAAATTGCCATGCAGAAAACGAAAGCACTGTTCAACAGTATCGCAAGGGAGCAGCAGTTCACAATTGGTAGCGAGGTGCTGGAAGTGGTATGGGAATACGTCTACTCAGGGCAGGTATATAGTGACTGCTGACCCGGATCATGAGAGGGAAATAACGAAGAAAAAGAGTGGGGTGGAGCGCATATGCAGTTTCTCTCAGATCATGAATGGCAGTTTACCAATATCCTTCAAGAAAAAAGTATACGCCACCTGTATCTTAGCGGTACCCACCTATGGGGCAGAAACGTACGTGGAGGCTAACGAAAAGGGCTCAGCTTAAGTTAAGGACAACGATGCGAGCCATGGAAAGGAAAATGATAGGTGTAACTTTAAGAGATCGGAAGCGGGCAGAGTGAGTGAGGGAACAAACGCGGGTTAATGACATCCTAGTGGAAATCAAGACAAGAAATGGGCTCTGACAGGGCATGTAATTCGATGGCAAGATAAAGACTGCTCCTTACGGCTAACGGAGTGGATTCCAAGAGAAGGCAAGCGTAGCAGAAGGCAGCAGAATGTTAGGTGGGCAGATGAGATTAAGAAGTTTGCCGGGATGTGGTGGCCGCAGCTGGAAAAGGGAAGGATTAATTGGAGAGACATGGGAGATGCCTTTTGCCTGCAATGGGCGTAGTCAGGCTGCTGATGATGACAAAATCAAGCACTGCCACTATAACAAGACTAAAAACTACGGTAGCAAGAAATCTGGACATAGGGTCTCAAGATCTTATCGTATCAACTCTCTGGTAATGTTTGCTTCTGGTCGTCTTAATTGTTTAATATCTTTTTTTCACTGAAAATTGCTCTGTGTAGTTATGAAGGCGGGCCAAAATGTACGCCTTTGCCTGATGCTTTCAACGTTTGTTTGCGTGTGCGTTGTTTTGCAGCTCTGTGGTGTGCTTGAAGCAGCTACGACCCGTTAAAAATGTGCGCCGCTATTGCCTTCTAGAGCTGCGTATTCAAAAGTTGTCACTGAGCCAGTCTCAGACTTTCCGATGCTTCGATGTTCAGCTGTATACTTAATTGTACACGTAGAACTTCCCGCATTTAAGAGAGCGCTATCCATAGGATGGGGGTGGGTGCACTTTAGTTCAGCTGTACAGTGCTCCTTTAGCCATCCCCAGAACTCCGGTACAGGCTCAGCCGCTCAGGGCGAACCGACTTGACGTATTTGCGTGCTGACTTTGCCCACTTAACTGGGATGTGAGGGTAAAGCTTTTGTCATCGATTGATCAGGACACTAAAAAATACGTTACTAGGTGGAAAAGCAGGAGCGATGCAGTTCTTTAACTTTAGAAATAGAGTGGAATGCTTCTGGTTGAACAGTCATGCCACTATACGGAAGCAAATGGAAGACAAAGCCAGTTTTTGTTAGCCGATGAAATTTCCTTCATTTTCTTGGGAATTCTTGAAATTCTTCGGAATCTTCGGTGGATTCCCATTTTGCCTTCAGGCCCGATGCGAGCCGAAAATTTTTTGAAAGAGAGGAAATTCTCTGGCTGCAACATCACTGCTTTGACCATCCTAGAGAGGCGCATGCAGTAAGGTGTTTTTTTAAATATTTTTTAAGACTGTACATTGTACAGTAGCCGGCGTATTAGTTTAGACACCTTTCAAAATTTATTTCTTCTATACTGCTGGTTTTTCATGCTCAAAGCTGGCATGGTGATCGAAATTTGAGGCATACTTCGTATAATAATGAACTTCTCTTCGGCAGTTATTTATTAATACGTCAAGTTGAAAAGGGAAACAGCGTCGTTTACCGAACCGGCCCGTGAAATAACGAACTGAGCGCGCGACCGTGGCGAAGTGCTGCCATCTGCCGCTGAACGGCATGAACACACCAGTCACTGTTCTTTGCCGATGTTCTCTTTTCCCGAAAGACGGCGGCACCATCCCTCTCGTTTGTGTGATGCGATTGAAAATTGGGAAGGGGAGGGGGAGGGGGTAGACGACGGCAATTTTAGTGCGAAATCACTATTAGCCTCCTCTCCGCAAAATCCCACTGTTTGCGTGAAGCCCCTCAGAGAGTGACGAAAAGGAAGAAAAGGCGCATAACTAACTGGCTCCTTGGATCAGTGGACACCTCAATCGGGCTTTGAGCTAAGTAGCGGTAGTGAGAAGACAATGTGCGTTGCATGAGTTGGCGTTGACAAAGTTGTAAACTCCGTTGATTCAAGGGAAAGTAAATGCGCATAAACGGCTCCTTGGGCCTGTGGACATCACAGTCGGAGTGGCGTAGCCAGAAATTTTATTCGAAAGGGAGGGGCTCATGCTGCAGCGCGGCCTCCTCATAGAATTTGTGGAAGGCTCAAACGCAACAATAATAACTGCATTGCCATAGCCATTGACAATGTCATTGTGTATTAGATGACGCTAGGCACTGTCTAGACAAGTGAAATAGTATTTTTTAAAATAAAATAATGTATTCTTATGTCTTAAAGACCGTGACAGACACGAATACAAAACATAAAACTGAGCAGGGGACAAGACACAGCAGAGAAGGAAACAGCACGAGCTCGCCCTGTTTGCTTCTCTTCTGTGTCTTGTCTCCTGCTCCGTTTTATGTCTTGTAATCATGTCATACCAACTATCCCCTTATCGTGCACTCATGGCAGACATAACTCATACCAATGCTTCCATGTTTTTGCGTATTAATTAAGTAAAGAAAATATAACACGAAATTTAGAACTTTATCGGTCCGGAACCAGCAAAGCAGTGCATGGCGCTGATATGAAATACGTAAAGGCCATGAAATTAGCAAGTAGAGGACAAATATTTTAATGAATGTTTTTCTTTCAAGAAACTTTACATTTTTATACATTATGCAACTAGCAGGGAAAAATCTCAATGACGCTGTCTTTCGTTTCAGTCTACTGAGCAGCAGCAGCTGTCACTGGTCATGTATTGCGAGTCATTGTATCGAAATTTTAGTCGCGAAGCCCCATAAGCACAACACAGCGCTGTGTTGTGTCCCTGCCTGTGTCCTTCTTCTACGTCCCGTTCGTTGCGCTGTAGTTATGGAATATAGGAACCAAGTCGCCCAACAACTTACCTTGAGGTACGTGTCTGTAGTGCCCACCAGCAAAACCGTGTTTCGCACAATATTTTGTGCTTACAAATGCTAAACCGGCAGCTAATTCTTTATTTCTACCCCACGACTTAACGAAGTACTCCAGAACTCCACAATGTCAGTAGAAGAGATTATTGTAGAACTAATACATACATTCAATCAAATGTTGGTGATGGTGATCGATCAGTTGTAATGGCGCTATGACATATCTTGTTCAAAGAGCGCAATTACTGATGTGTTTAGTCCGCACAAGGCAATGATGTGAAAATGAAACAGTACAATTACTATCTCAAGAGGCTGGTGTATACGGCAAGTAATCTAAAAGCAACTAAACAAGAGATGAAGAAATGGAAGGTGGGAATTTGACTTCCCAAAAGCCTCATTGCACGCCGCTTATTTTTTATGCAAGCAGACTAAGGTACATGTCAAGGGCTCAGTCATACCCTAGCTCAGCCATGAGAGCATTCAGTCGAGTTTTAATAATCCTCTTTGGTGGGAACTTAATCCAAAATAAACGTTCACAAGTGAGACACGCAGGCCTTGTGAAAGCTCCAAGTTTTCCCGCGCGAGGATGAAGTACCATTAGCCAAACAAAAATTGATGGTCGATTTGAGTAGTTAGGCCAAATGCGAATAGGTGTCTCGCGTATCTCCGTGGGAGAGAAGCCCTGGCCAGGGTGGTGTGTAGAAGGATGCACCCAGATTATTTCGGGGTCTGCAAGAGATATCTGCATGTTCTGTATGTATCCCGCTGACGTCCATGGGACGCCAGTGTTGTCACTGGATGATCCTTGTATTGTTTTCCGCTGACGGGCGTATGGCAAGAATCGAACCGAATTGGACGGAAAGAGTTGCATTGTAGCTGCCTTATATCCATTACAAACAATCCATTCTCTTGCTTACAAATGGAGAGCACAAGGCGGGGTAAATTGCTACGGTTAAACAGCGTGCATAAAAAGGTGCCTTCATTGTTCGCAGTTCCCACCTGTACACACAGATTGGAAATCTATATTCATGTAGCCCGTGGTTAACAAAATTTATGAGCGCGAAAAAACGCAAAAGGGTAGAGTTTTATCATATCAGCTAAACTCAAGCGGGAATGACTTGCAAACTTTGTGCCTTGTTTTCTGTGCTGACATCATGCCAAATGATGTGTCTTGTTAGGTACGTCACAGGGCTCTTTTCGGGATGGAGAGAAGGAATCACACACGGAAAGGGCCCCAAACAAACTTAATCAGGAAATGGCTGCCCCCGCTCTCCCGACGGTGTTGAGACGACGTCTGGACGCCACAGCGGTGATCCGGTGCTTGGAAGTCTGCCGTAACTATGGTAGTGTCGATGATGACGATTGGCCCATGACGAGCTGCGTAGGTACGATGACGGGCAGGACTCGCGACCAATATTTACCTGGTGGATGGTCGTTTCACGAGAGGCGATGCTGGATCGGCCTCCTCTGCGGTGTCTCTCGCTCATCTGCCCACCGTCCTTGTGTTCTCGCCAGCTCGGGTCCTTTTCTTCTTGTCGTGCTCCTCGACACCTCGGAGCCCCAGCAACCGGGTGCCGTTGTAGCCGTTGTCAGTGCGTCGTCCCCGCATTCCCGTGCGTTGTTCGTCGACCCTTATTTAACCCCGCGTTTGCGACAAAAGGGCATGGGTCGTCGAAATTGCATCGAGGTCGGCGACTCTCTCTCCGCGCGTTACGCAAACCTGTCCTTCAGGCCATAAGAAGCTGTCACAGTCGTGCTCTTAACTGCAGCACTAAATGAAAAAAAAACTGCTTTTAGATTTTTTATTCAACCGCCATAAAGAGTCTTCATCATTGATGTCATTGATTTTAAATTTTTTTCGAAGCGCGCGTCGGACTTCCTTTAATTCGGTTTCCCACCGTATTTTTGCAAACGCCGAAAAGCGCTTTCTTTTGTGTCTCTCGTTTATATAGGGCTTAAAGTTAAGCGGCTCTCGGGCGGAGAGAGGGGGATTGTCTCCGACCTCCCCACCAGTATTGACAGTGATCTGACACCCCCCGCGCTACAATATAGGGACTGCATGAATCCGAAGCAAGCAACCATTTTTTATTCCTCAAAAAATTTCATCATGATTTTTAGTAAGAATCATTAACATGTTTTCTAAAACCTGGGACGAAAAATAAAAATAAATAGTCGCCAGCAAAACACAAAGTCTGGAAGAAAAGGGGAAACCCTTGTCCTAACACCATGAGCCAGTTCAGAGCTGGCCACACAGCTCCAAGGCTACGCAACAACAACGAGCACACTAGAAGAGCGCGGGGATCTCATATTTGAAACATGAGAAAATAACCACCTTCAAAAATTATTTCTGCCCTTTTTATAAAACTATGGGTAAAACAGGCCGCTGACCACTTTCTTTCCGTTCTTATTTCCCTTTCCACCTGTGCTCGAATCACTAGAGACCCCGCTTCGATAGGGCCACGCCTTAATTAAGCACTGCATGGTTTATTCTTTTGCACCCTCGAGAAACTAAATATCGTTTAACTCACACGAGGTTGCTACCATCGACACAAGGCAAAGCTGCTGATGAATTTTTAAATGCGTGGTTCTACTTATGCTAACCCCAGAAGCCGTGAAACTCAGCAATAGCTGTGCCGCCATCTGCGGGGAAAACAATGTCACACACGCTGATCTCATGGTTCTTTCCCGGCAGATGGCGGTGTTAGTTCATCAGCCGATCAGCTGAGAGCAGACGAAAGCGCTCCAGAACGTGCACAAGTCAGGGCAGTTGTCAAAATCATACTCACGCCATTGAAAGCTGCCTGGTGATCACATAACCATGGTTACTGCACACTGTGCTAAAAACAACCAGCGGCAGCACAGACGTCAGCAGCATCGCCGTGGAAAAGCTAGCAGTGGCAGTGGCCAATTCGTGTAAGCCCACACACTATCACCCTCAGAAAACCAGTAATTTTAGTGGAAAGGGTGTCGTGATTGTAGGTAACACCCATTCTGTACCCACGTTTTTTTTGTGGATTTTAATGGGCTGATCTGCTGTCAATGAGCCTGTGGAGATAGCTGGGGATGAAGCGGTCTTACGGCAGTTTCTTAGGTGCCCTTCATACAACTGGATAAATTACGGCGCTAATTAATACTCTAATTCTGATAACAGACGTTTGCCACTTGATGCATGCAATTGTACTGATTCTTAGCGGGATAAAATGTTCATTGCAGACCGGCACAAACTCCAACTGCGAAGTCGCATACGTGGTCATCGCCGGCGATTTTCACGAAATCGACGCCATGCTGCGGCGCCGCCGGCAGCTGCTCCGCACCACGTGACCAGCCACGGCGTAGCCACGGAGCTTAAGGGGGGCCACGCTGAATGCTCGAAGTGCTAGCGTAGTTTAGTTATCGCTGCAAAAAAAAAAAAAATCTCGCTATGGACTGATAACCCAGCTGCTCATAAACTACCAGAGCATTAAAAATAAAATTGATGAATTCTGTCTTCTTGTTCAATCTACAAATCCATCAATTGTTCTTGGTACTGAGTCATGGCTCGATTCGTCTGTCTTGAATTCTGAGGTTTTCCCTTCCGGATATCAGTGTTTTCGTCGCGACCGTTGCACAAGAGGCGGGGGTGTGTTCATTCTCGTTGCTTCGGGTATACCATGTGTAATGTTAGACTCTTCTACTGTTACGGAGTCTGTGTTTTGTAAATTAAGATTATCGAATGGAAAAAGCCTGACAATTGGGGTATTCTACCGCCCACCTGGTTCATCGCGAGCAGAATTTGAGCACCTATCAAGTATTCTCGACGCTGTTGACGGTGATCCTATCTTGTTGGGCGGGGACTTCAACCTCCCTGGCATAGATTGGTCAGCCAGTTCCCCGAGAGACAGTGCTCAAGGTTCCTTGTACTCGACATTTTTCGATTTAATTGATTCATTCATGTTCCATCAGTACATTCATGATGCGTCTCGCAATGATGGCTCTGGGAATATTCTTGATCTATTGCTGTGCAATACCCCGAACGTTATAACAGATGTTAGAGTACTGCCGGGAATAAGTGATCACAATATAGTGATAGCCGACATTTTAATTGGAAATGTGTCAGTCGCAAAGAAACTCGCGCGAAAGGTCTATGTATTTAGTAAGGGAAATTATGAGAGCATTAACATAGAGTTAGAATCATATTTTTTGGTTTTCGATACTTTGGCTGATGAACTTAGTACTGAGCAGTTATGGACCATTCTAAAAGAAAAACTCTTACAGCTACAAGACATGTTCATCCCCACGCAAACTATATCTCCTAGAAGAGCTAAAAACAAACCATGGTTCAACAGCCAGTTACGCGCTCTCACGAAAAGAATAAAGCGAGTTTATCTGAAACTTAGAAAAAGGCGTTGCCCTGGGAATCTAGCTGAACTAAAAAGGTTGAAATTTGAGTTTAAATCGCTAGCAGGAATAGCGAAACTTTCTTACTTTTCTTCACTTGGAGACAGGCTGGCACAGGATTCGAAGCAATTCTGGAAACATGTTCGCAGTCGCGGCAAAGATGACTGCTCGGTACCAACGATAAAAAGTGGTGATACGCTCATTGAAGACGACGCATGTAAGGCTGACACCTTTAGTAAATATTTCTTGTCGGTATTTACTTCATCCCACTCGCGAGCTTTACAGATTCCAGCAAGTGCTGATCTGATGCCAGAAGTTATCTTTAGTACACCAGGAATTCGCAAGTTATTGCGCAATCTGAACCCGTCTGTTGCAAGCGGCCCAGATGATTTACCAGCAGCAGTTATCAAAAATTGCGCTGATACATTGTCATTGTATTTTACACGATTATTTGAAAAGAGTTTGCAAGAAGGCACTCTGCCGAAAGACTGGAAATTGGCTCGCGTTGTGCCTATCCATAAAAGTGGACCGAGAAACTTGGTAGAAAACTATAGGCCAGTGTCTCTAACAAGTATAGCTTACAAGACAATGGAGCATGTAATTTACAGTTCTATCATGTCGCACCTCGTTAAACACAATTTGCTTAACCCTGCTCAGCACGGATTTCGCCAAGGTTTGTCTTGCTCTACACATTTGGTTGAGTTTACTTATGATATCGCAGTTGCTATTGATAAACAGAAAGTTATTGATTGCATTTTTTTGGACTTCCAGAAGGCATTTGATATTGTTGCGCATGATCTCCTTGTTTCTAAATTACGCAGCTACAATTTGAATGAAAGAGTCATTGTATGGATCTCTGAATACCTATCCCTACGGCAGCAGTGTGTAGTTGTTGGTGGTCGCTCCTCAAACTATGGTTCTGTCACTTCAGGCGTCCCCCAGGGCTCTGTTCTGGGGCCACTTCTTTTTTTGTTGTATATAAATGATATTAATGCTGATGTTACTTCTTCGTTCAGAATGTTCGCAGACGACTGCGTGATTTATAGAATTATAGATAGTTCACTTGATGTGCAAAGCCTGCAAAACGACTTAGATAAGATAGCCATGTGGTGTAATGATTGGGACATGACTTTGAATACTAAAAAGTGTGTACACGTCACCTTTTCGAGGAAGCGTTCCTACCCTGCTTATATCTACACTATCAACCATGCGGCCTTGAAAAAAGAACAGAATTTTAAATACTTAGGCGTTTATCTTACTGCTGACCTGAGGTGGTCAAAGCATGTTAATTACGTCGTAAAGAAAGCTGCTGGTATATTAGGTTTGTTAAGAAGAAATTTCAGCCACCTTCCACAGCATCTCAAAGAACAGCTATATTTTACTCGCGTCCGCACAGTACTCTAATATGCATCAGTGTGCTGGGACCCACACACACAAGAACTTATTGACAAATTGGAAAAAATTCAAAATAGGGCAGTCCGCTTTGTACTTGGAAACTATTCCAGGACACTCAGTGTCTCGGAAAGCAAAAGGAATCTTCAGTGGCCAGAACTTAAAACTCGAAGAAGAAACCTGAGATTAAAATTTTTGCATAACATTTTCTATTCCAAGACTGGCATAGACGGATCAAAATATTTGAAGCCGCCTTTCTATGTCTCGAAGCGAAGGGACCACAATTTAAAGCTTCATGAATTTCCTTTTAAAGGTGACGTACTCCGTTATTCGTTTTTTCTGCGAACAGTTCGCGAATGGAATGCTTTGCCGCCACATATTGTTAATGTTCTACCTAATGATGCCTTTATTCACGCGTTAAGTGCATGATTTTTTGTTTTTTGAATGTGAAAGTGCCCCCCTGCTGTAATGCTGAAAGGCGATGCAAGTACCAAATAAATAAACACGGAGCAACGTACGTGCGTGCGTTCACTACAGTAGCCCGCGTTAAATACATATTTACCTTGGTGCAACGAATGATGCAATGCCGCACGCAACTCCAACGTCATCTGGACAGCAATGCGTGGTCGTGGCATGCGGCAGTACACAGCGAAAGCGGAAAAACATTGATGCTAGTTCATGCGCACGGCATGGTACTCTGAAGTCCGAGTGCGGCTGCGACATGTTTTTGTTGCATAGTTTTCCTGCCAATCCGGAGTTGAATCGACAGTGGTTGACGTTAATTAATAGGAAAAACTTCGTACCATCTCAGAGCTCACGTGTATGTTCTCTGCAATTCGTCGATGGAAAGCGCACGGAAATGAACCCACTGCCTATGCTGGGCCCGGGATACGAACGAAAGGAACGTAGTCACCCACTGGTGATTTTCTTCTTCCGCGCTGTGGTCAAAGTCGTTGGCGTTAACGCTGATGCACAGTTAGAATATTAGCGTGTGTACTGTGAAAATTACTGTTTAACCCACTATAAACAGCACGCAGCAAGGCCGAGCGAAAACCCGCCCTAAGAAACTGTCCATCTCACACCATCAGCCGTTTTAGTTGGTTTTTTTTTTCGCTAACCGGAGTCCTTAAAGCCTTTTATTCTTGTAGCGAAGGGTCAGTCGATGATGCACGCCCGTGATTGCATGACTTTGACTTTACCGACGGTTGCTAACAGAAGTGGCGCCTTTATGGATCGATTACGGGTTACATTTCTTTGCGTTCAGGTGATCCACGGCCACAGGCGCCTGATGCGCGAAGACTGCATCCCGCCGACAGCGAAACGAAAGTTGAGCATATCAAGTGTAAGCATAAAGGCTTCGTGACACATGTAAACTTTGTTTTCATTTCAGAAACAAGACAAGGACAGTAATGTAGTATATAAAGCATGCAATACATTACAAGTACCTGCACAAAATGTGAGAACCTCTTTTTTTTGCCGCAGAGCAGTCAAAAGACCAGCATTAAAAAATAACTAGGAATGATCTAAATATGGTAGCATCAAAAAGATTTTTCTACACAGGTTGATTGTGAAACTAGGTAGCATAGCACCAGGGCTGAGCTACCTAAATAGACAAGCTCAGCGTGGACACATTCAGCATTTTGTTTTTTGCCTATGAGCACTGATGTTGCCTAGTGCAGTTCTGCATGTGTGTGTGTGGCAGTAACTTGATTTGCCAACATTATGAATAGATAGGTAGATAGATATCTTTATTTAGACAACAGCGTCTCGGGTGCAGGGCCAAAAGGCAGATGTGATCTGCTTGACGGGGCCCAAGCAACCCTCGCACAACTCAGAATAGGCAGAAAAGGAACAAAAACTTCATGCACTTATTACATAGACAACGCACTTTTAAAACATAGTAAACAATGAGGAAAGTGCATACTTTTGCAATAACTAAATTATACACTGAATAGTTACAAGGTATGAATGAACTCAGAAATGCAAGAAAATTTGCACAGCCAACGAAACAGCAGAAACAATGAATATTTCTATCAACAACCCATTAATCGCTAGAACAAGAAAGCAGGTAATATGAAGCATTCTGTTTAAAAAATTGCTCGGACCCATATTTGTGAATAATTTTCATGGCCTGTGTACGTTTATTAAGAATACTGAGAATTAATTAGGAAAGCATTTGGGTACCATAGTTAGTTTGCACAAGTGGCTTTTGGGTAGTTGTTGTGTATTAACTTATAAGGAGCATTACTAGTTGAGTGAATTCAAGATATTTAGATGGATACAGTTTGTATTCCTTAGAGATATGACAAAGCAATTTCAATTCAAATAATTGGTCCACCTTTAGAACGGAGTGCTCTAAAAAGATCATTATAGGCAAGATTTTCGACATATCGTATGGCTTTTTTCTGCATCATTATCACCCTCATAAGGTTAGTTTTTGTTGTACACCCCCAAATCAGTAAACTATAGTCAAGATGCGAATGAATTAGGGTGTAATATAATTGCCACTTCAGCCATTTGGGAACCATGTTTCTAATTTTATGCAGAACGCACAGTGACCTGGTTATGCTGGGATGAATCCAATTAATATGCAGAGTCCAGTTCAAGTGTTCTTCAAAAATGACACCTAAAAATTTGTAGAAAGAAACGCGTTCAATTACACGGTTTTCGAAAGTAAGCTGAATTCCAAAATCATCAGTCTTGTTGAGAGCTCTAAATAAAATAACCGTTTTTTACTAACATTTGATTCTAGTTTATATTCAACCATAAGGATAATTCATGTAATCATGCATAAGCCACTGCCCAAATATTATTAAGATGCATGCCGGAAAAAAACACACTAGTATCATCTGCATAAAGAATTACTGCAGGAGTTGTTGGGATGGCTATATTATCATTAATATAAACAATAAAGAATATTGGACCCAGAATAAACCCTTGTGGGACATCATATATTATGCCTAGTTGTGACTGATGGACATTCAGATATGTGGACTGCATGCGACAGGAAAGATATCTGCGGATCAGTTTTAAGGCAACTCCTCGAATGCCATAAAACAGTACCTTATAAAATAATATGTCATGTTTAATAGAGTCAAAAGCCTTTTTGAAATCTAAAAAACTCTATCTGTCTACTGTTTATCATCCACATTAGAAGATATTTTTCTTTTACACTAAGCAGTGCCATTTCAGTTGATCGCTTCTCTCGAAAGCCGGACTGTTCATTGGCAAAAATCTGTCTGCCATCAAAGAACTTACATAGTCTAATTTTGATCAAATATTCTAGTAGCTTAGAAAACAAAGGAAGGACAGATATAGGTCTGTGGTTACTTTTGTTTTCATATGAACCACCTTCGTGCAAAACAATCATTTTGGCAATTTTCGTACCGTCTGGAAATATGCCCTGAGCTAACGCTTCGTTACATATACGCTGCAAGGGCACGCTGATGAGTTCAGCAACAGCTATAATAGGTTCGGCCTTAATTTCGTCTACACCTGAGGCAGTGGATTTATCTAAGTTTATAAGGAATGCTGTAAGCTGCCTGTTCTTGCAATTGAAACATTACCATCTGCTGCTTTTCACATTTGACTCATACTTCGACCATTTACTTCGAGCCATTCAGTTGCCAACTGAGTAACAAATTTTCACCTTCAGACTGCACTTTGTATTGCACAACCCTCAGTAGTAAATGAATTGTTCGTGCACGGATTACTGTGCTGTCTCGACAGCTGCCTCTTAACAGCGAAAACAAGGCAAAACATCTGCGCCCAAATAACAATGCAAGCATGCATGCAACATTTAATTCTAGTTTATTTATATTCAACCATAAGGATAATTCGTGTAATCATGCATTAGCCTGAGCCTCAATATTATTAAGATGCATGCCGAAAAAAGCACACTAGTATCATCTGCATAAAGAATTACTGTAGGGGTTCTTGGGATGGCTACATTATCATTAATATAAACAATAAAGAATTTTGGACCCAGAATATACCCTTGTGGGACATCATATATTATTTATGCTAGATGTGATTGATGGCCATTCAGATATGTGGACGGCATGCGACAAGAAAGATATCTGCGGATCAGTTTTAAGGCAACTCCTCGAATGCCATTAAACGGTACCTTATAAAATAATGTCATGTTAAATAGAGTCAAAGGCCTTTTTGAAATCTAAAAACTCTATCTGTCTACTGTTTATAATCCATATTAAAAAATATTTTTCTGCCATCAAAGAACTTACATAGTCCGATTTTGATCAAATATTCTAGCACCTTAGAAAACATAGGAATGACAGATTTAGGTCTGTGGTTACTTATATTGTCATATGAACCACCTTTGTGCAAAACAACCATTGTGGCAATATCCGCACCGTCTGGAAAAATGCCCGTTTCGTTATGTATACATATACGTTTCGTTACATATACGCTTCAAGGGCATGCTGATGAGATCAGCAACAGCTATAGTAGGTTCGGCCTTAATTTCGTCTACACCTGAGGCAGTGGATTTATCTAAGTTTTTAAGGAATGCTGTAGCTGCCTTTTCTTGCATTTGAAACATTACCATCTGCTGCTTTTCACATTTCACTCATACTTCGACCACTTATTTAGAGCCATTCAGTTACCAACTGAGTAACAAATTTTCACCTTCAGACTGCACTTTGTATTGCACAACCCTCAGCAGTAAATGAATTGTTAGTACACGGATTACTCTGCTGTCTCGACAGCTGCCTCTTAACAGCGAAAACAAGGCAAAACATCTGCTAACATATAACAATGCAAGCACGCATGCAGCTGCACACATGAACTCTAACTGACACACAGCAACAATTAGCGCGCCTTGATCCTCGTATTCTTAGGCCACTGCTTGTACTGCATCTGGTAGGAATGTAAATGGGGTGTTGTTGTTTCTGTCTTCACATAGTACATTTATCACATTGCGACAACTCATTTTTGCACTCCCCTCTCTGCAGGTGTCTTCCGACACCGGGGACGGTGCAGATCTCCTCCCAACCTTCTAGAGTAATGTAAGCATGCATGCTGCAGCGAATGTTAACTTAATTGCGGCACAGGCACAATTAGAGTGCCCTGTTTCTATTTACAGGCTGTAGCTTCTACTGCATCTCTAACAGGCGACCTGGCTTCTGGTTGGAACGTAAATGGGGTGGTGTGGTTTCTGTGTTTAAATACATTTATCATATAATGCCAACTCATTTTTGCACTCTTCTCTTTACAGGTGTCTTCCAACACTAAGGGCGCTGCAGATCTGCTCCCAACCTCTGACAACAACGCAAGTAGGCTCGAAACAGTACAGTGTGAAAAAAGCTCACAGTTCCTCTTTTGTGTGTTGACAGGTTACCATTTCAAAGGACAGCTACCGAAATGTCAGTATGCACTCGCGAAAGGCTTAACCAAACTCATTAACATTCTATGAATGTGTTAATAGGTTCTGCCATTTGTCACTTAAGATACCTCGCATGGCCTGCCCATCAGGAATACAGTGATTGTAAGTATGTGCGCAGGCACTGAGCCTAGAAGCATGCGGAGGATTCTAGGCACCGATTCACTCATTTATTTTTCCCAGGATGGTGTTCCTGTTCATCAAAATATTTCAAGCAGTTCATACAGCAGTGAACTAAATATAAGCTCACATGATTTCCCAAGTTTTTCGACCTAGCTGCAAATGAGACAAAAAATCACTACTGGTGGTCTTTCCTATAAGGTTGATGCTGTGTCAGCTGGCATGCTGCCTTCGGATGACGAAGACGTGAGTGGGCATGCAGGCCTTTTCATACATCATCTCGACATGCAGCAGATGCTAAATGGGTGTATTTTGTGGGCCAACAGGTGGCGGCCGACCTAAGAAACGCGCCAGATAAACAAACAAGAATGTACTCCTGTTTTCCTAACCTCAAATGTGGGCTCAAAAATAGCCTCAAATGTGACTACGCTAAATTTATTATTGCAGGTCGAAACAAAAGACAACTCTACGCAATGGGAGAAAACACCAACTGACCCCTCATATCCATCAAGGAATCACTGCCACTAAAAGTATTTGTTCCCAATTCCTGACACCACAGGACATACTCTTCTACACAGGAGTTCCAATAGTAGTATTCAACAAACTTGTTGTGAACCTGCAAGCAATGGACGCGAAAGTTTCGAAGACTATAAGTCTGAAAGAGCAGCTACTCCTGGCGCTCATGGGGCTAAGACTTGGTCTGCTGTGTGCCGACCTAGGAAGGAATTTTGAGATTTCCGTGTCAAGTGTGTCAAAAATGTTTACAAATATGCTGTGCCACTTAGAAAAGATAATAGAAGATGTAGTGTTTGGCTTCCAAGAGCAGCTATTAATGACAACATGCCGCAGAGCTTGATTAAAAGTGGTAATGGCCGCACCACATCCATCTTTGATTCTACAGAGCTGTTGCTCCAAAGGCCCAGGAAACTTCTTGCTAGAGCGCAGAGCTATAGCCCATACAAGGGCTTCAACACAGTGAAATTCCTCACTGTAATAGCACCCAGCGGCCTTATAATATGGGTGTCGGATGTGTACGGCGGAAGTGCCTCGGACAAGTACATTGTAAGAACATGCGGCGTCGAAGATTACCTTCTTCTGGGGGACCACATTATGGCTGACAGAGACTTTAAGCTAGAACTTCACCCTAGAGCACAGAGCATCAACATGAACACAGCGGCCTTCACTAGAGGTGAGTGTTTTCAAGAACACATTACTTCTTTTTTCTCCCCAAACTCAAAGGGCTTTGATCTTCACCTTTAGGAAAGACCGAACTTTCTGAAGAGGAAGTGACAAGCACAAGGACGATCGCATCAGTGCGAATACACGTGTAAATAGCGATAAATAAGATAAAAGCTTATCGAAGCTTCAAGCATGCTCTGGCAATTAAGTCCAGGAAGCACATATATAGAATTGTTTTTTTTGTGTGCCGGGCTCTGCAACTTGAAGGGTCCTTTAATTAATAAAAATGAATAAAATGGACGTGCACACCTGCATCAAGGTAGTCTGAGTCACATTTGAAGCCAAACATGTACATAATATACTACTAATATGAAACACATTTACAAGACACTGTACAGTGGCATTAATTTGGAAGCTGGGGCTTATCAAAGGGGCTCTGATACACCTTCCGAGGAGAGGAAACCAACTTGCTCAATCACTGCATTGTGTTGTAATGAACACCTGAGCCAAATAATACACTTCTACAAGGAGCATAGAACCCACAATCACGCCCAAAAGTTGGCGGGCCCTTCCCGGCGACTTTTTCATGCTCGCTCTCATCTACGTATATATATGTTGAGAGGTGTCTATTGGTTAGATTCTTTCAGACGTCAGACAGCTACCAAGGCCGCGGCCAATAAGCCGCGTGGCTCCAGCGGGTCAGGAAGCTCTCCCGCGGAGAGGAGCGCCGAACTTCCAGCGTGCAATAAGTGACGAGAGGAGAGGGAAAGACGCGAAGACTCTGAAATTCAAATTTTTGACAACAGATAACTCTGTTTCTACAAAGCGCATTAAGAAATTCTTCCTGGACAATATTTGTGAAGTGGCGTGCTTTAACATCCCAGGCATACCGCAACTTTATTAGAGCCCCTTTCAGAGCCCCTTTAAAATGACAGCTGCATCACTGATCAAGCTGCTGTTACAGCCTGGGCAGCACTGCCTTTTCAAAAAACCTCTCTAGAGCATTTACATGTGTGTCCATGAAATCTTCCCACTTTCTGCACACAAAGCAACATACCTCCGTTGTCCACATGCAAATATAGGTAACACATAGTGCTGCCGATTATATTAAGATGGAGCTGTGCTTGAACTTGATAATAGTACATGTGAGTCACCTTTAATGCACCAGTGGCATCTAAACAAAAGTCTGTGTTTGTCCTGCAGTAACTAATTGAATAGGATGGACGACTCGGAGTGAGTAAAGACATTTCAGTTCAAGCAGTGCCGGAGAATGGCAATCGCAACGAGAAACCCCATCTGGACTGCACCCAAGAAAGGGGTATTCAGGAGGTATCATAAGGCTACAGACGACTAGCCTTCCATTCACATGCTGAGCTTGAAATGCAGTAAAGCACGCCACTTAGCAAGTGCTTCATACTCTATGCCGTACTCGATGGCAGGGCTGAAAATTGGTTTAGCCTTAAATATTCTATCCACTTATGATGTGCAGCTCTCCCGCTTTGAGCGGCAAACTTCCCTGAATATGGAAGCAGCTATTATACCCTTCCTAAGGAGAAACCATGCATTATGCTATCTTTGTTCTTTTGTTGCTGCTTCGATATCCACGGATGCGGCAACTGTAATTTTCAGCTGCTGTAGCACATTGTGCTGATTTTCTTGGCCAGCTGCAAACATACTGCCCAGGTTTAGATGGCAAAGGGGCCTGTTCAGCGTAATCTCGAAACCAGCCACTTGTCCTGGAGTACTCCTGGCACCAGCTGCTTACGCATCCACCTAAACAAGAAAAAAAACTTGTAAATAAACCTCTGCTTATGGCTGGAAAAGAGAGGTTCTATTTTAATTAACCTCAAAGGGAAATAAAGACTACGCCTGCTGGCAGCTTAATTATCGAAGTTGCTTCTGCATTCTGTGAAAGGCATGACTTGCCAAGAGAAAGGTGCAACGTGAAGGTTTCAGAAGACCTTTTTTTCCCAAATTTCTATGGCGCAAGGACCTCAATGGCCAAAGAGCGCCATGGCACAAGGAATTTTCGACTTCTCAAAGTGTGGTCAACGACCCATTTCCCAAGCATTTCACCCTAAATAAGCTCAGCACAAGACCAATGAAAGCTTTTACCATTGTATCACCGGCGGGTACCCGGCGGTACTGGGGATCGAAACCCGCACCTCCGACATGCGAGGCGGTTGCTCAACAACTTGGCCACGCCTGCGATATTTCAGAAGACTGTCCGACGTTATTTTCGAAAGTTTTTATGACGGTTCTACAAATTTTCTTCAGTCATGGAGGCTAACAATTATTTTGCAGGCAGTCTTTTAGAATGAGGCAGCTAATCGAAGCATACAATCATAAAAAGCATGTCTTAAGTAGCAAAGTGAACACATTTGATGGGTGCGTTGTTTCCACAACTGTAAAGGTGGACATTTTGTTATTCTTGTTAGGTTGCGGAGCTTTCTGTCAAGAAACATGAACTTTCGCTCATATAATTTTTTATATATACTCCAGATGCAACTCTAGTCTTGCATGTTGTGTTCTACCTTTTCTGTGAATCTGAAGACTTCCGAAATGGGGTCTCTTCATTTTTTTCGTTGACCGGCTCTTGCATCTGCGTCCTTGTAGCACGCATTGTTGCTTCTAGAAGGGTAGCTTCATGGTATGCTGTATATTTAATTGCTCAATATGTAAAACTTTGAAAACATATTAAAAAATTCATTAGTAAGTTCTCTTGCATAGAACACTTTTATACTCGGTTTAACACTGCATCGCATCACAGGTTATTCGAGTGAATGAGTACTGGATATACACTGCTATCTGCAAACACAAGCAACTAGTCAATTTAGTTCAGAAATAATGCAGCTCAGTGGAATGCACTACTCAGATTACCCTCCAGGTATATTGAATAGGTCCTGGAATGGAGACTTGTTCACCTGGTCGAGAAGGGCTTCTCAGCAGCCGAAGTGTTTTACCTTACTATCAGTCTTGGCTTTTTGGGGATTTCCTGCTCAGAAGTGCGCTCAAGTTTAAATCCTATCTCATTAACCAGAGCTGGTTCGACATTTCGTGCCTCGGTTCCATGCTGTTGAGACATCTGTGCATGTGTGTCAAGTGAGGCCATGTTGAACAGCCATGTCAGCCTTCCATAACAGCGCACCAATATGACTGCACGCTCGTGCCTTCCCTGCCATGCAATTGCAGCCGGCAGTCAAGACCTGCTCCGTTGTTCTGACGCTGGCCCAGGCTAGCAATGGATTTTGGTCATCGCCAGGGATGGTCGCACTAATGCTTTGAGGCAGAAAATGTCTTGGCTCATTTGGTAGGAGAGCACTTGCCCAACCCACCGACTATGCACATAATTATACGAGTCCAGGCTATTGAATGCTTCAGCCTCCCTGAGGTCACAGGCTTTAGTTTTGATGAGGTAGCAAACAATGTGGCCACTTGTCAAATTTGGCCATAATTTGGTATCATCGTACCATTTGTCCACAAGGCTTGGGGGGGTGTAAGTGCAGCCATCTCAAACAAAAAAACAGCATGCAGAGAACATAAGAAGGGACAAAATCACAGTACTGCATGAATGGAACTGGCACCATGAACATTAGGGCGAAATGCAAACTAAGAAAGCATGTGGCAACAGTTCTAAAACGATGTAAAACATGGTCGAAACGAAAAATTATGCCATTCATTGAAACCTTGCTTTGGCTGTAGGCCAATCAGATGCAACTAAAACAAAAAACGTTGACCTCTCGTTGGGAGTAGATGTAAGCATGAAATGTATTGCAGCGAAGGCCTACCAAAGTCAAGGGCATCTCATTTCTTCTTTTACAAGTAATTTCTCTCACTGCACACATGAGGTGACCACCGAGAAGTGAGTGTAATTACATTTTTGCTCAAATCCCATTTTTCACTGCACACTATGAACTAATGAAGAATAAGCAAACCGCACTAAAAATTGATAGCTGACAGACACTAAGTGTACGGTGTCTTTGTATTTCTATGCTTTCATGTTGGACTTTACTGCGTACAAGCTTAGACTCAGTGCTTTGCCACGGGCTTGTTGTTTAGCAACCTATGCTTCCGGGCTAGTTCGTTCTACATTTGTAAACTGCCAAAGATAAGGCGCTACGTGCAAAAGCAATGATTACAAGCAGTGCCTTGTTTTTTTTTAATTAGAAACAGTCTTGTTTTGTTCCTTATTGCGAGGGAAAAATGCATATCGGCAAGTTACCCGCTGCAGTACCACCCAGGACATGGATGATGGTGACAGCTGAGTATAGTATCGGTTGTTGCAGCAAGCACTCGGTTAGAACGTGGTTATTGCCACGCAGCTAATCAGTCATTTTTCGTTGTTGATGTAGTGGGAGGGGTGTACCGACAGCTTCAAGTATCACTTAGGCGAACGTATTTTGCTGCGAACGCAATTTGCCAACCCGAGGCAGCGACTTGCTGTGCTACGCATTCTGGAGATGCTGGGTTTGTCAAAGCTAGTTTAGGTTGGTCTCCGCGTTTTCCCCTCGGCTCGCCTCAGTTTTCTCATTCTGGTTCAGGGCCACCATATCGCATCGACAGCGATTTTTTAACATTTCATGTTAAAAAAACAGCACTGTGTTGCAGTCACCCATGTCAAAGGAGCTGGCGGCACGAGCGCATCTGCACCACAGATATGAACGCGCAACAGACAGCAGGTTTGCTTCCGTAAGCGGAATAACGCTCCCCTTTGGACTTCGCTCTCAGTAACAGTATTAGGCAAGAACTTCAGCATGTGCTAAACGAGTGGTGCTGACGACAGCGGAGAAGATTCGAAGGCAAACAGCTACCAATAAATTGGCTCGTAGTCGCACCTGCAGACCGACGCGCGCTGCAGAAGTGATCAGACTCAGCCAATGAGTTTAAACGTGCGTATTACAGCGATTACAACGATTGTAAAAAAAAAAGAGAAATGTCAATAAGAACGATCGCCGTTTTTTGATTTTCAACACACTCTGATCTTTATGGAAACAACTCATCGATTCTGATCGCAGGCTCCTTCGGTGCCTGCTGCTCGCCTCCTCCCGGTTGAATGCAGCGGGTGCTTGTGGTCCTTAACGCCAGATCATACACGCAGATATACGCAGAGCAAATCGCGATATTAATGTTCCCGCGTCGCAGCAAGACAGGAATGGGAAAACGCAGCACGAAACCACACAAAACACCGCAAGCAGCTTTCAGGTATGTCTCTGAAGGCAACTTTATAGGTCTCCTCGATTTGGCTGCACTTTCCGCACTAGTTCACAAAAGTGCCGTGTCAGTGTAGCGCCAGTTCTTGCGGCGCGAGTGTAGCCCGACACTAGTGCTGTCGGTGCAGCGACCAAATCGAGTGCAGAAGTGCAGAAACTTTCGTCTGCTGCGGCCATGTACGTGTTGGCGTTTGTCGCGTGTTTTCACATATGCGCGAGATTGTGCTAGCTGCATTGCACGCTGTGTATTTGCTCCAAGTAGTACATCTCGTGGAGCGGCTATGAACTTTGTTTATTCCAAAAGTGGTGAAGAATTTGACACCGTTCTTTCCGTTGCGTTGTTTAAAGGGGCGCAGGCCGGTCGACCGTCACTGATTCAACGGGTACTTCGAAGAGGCAACAATTAATTAGACAGGTTATTTAGACTACCGCTCGAGACGATCTTTTACAGTCCATACGCGTGATTCAGGCTGCTTACGTCCTATCGAAAAGTGACTACGGTTGTCCGCCAAGAGTTGCCCGATCTATATTTGAACTCAATCGCCTTCACTTTCGGCGGACGGTGACGGCGACGTGACTCTCAGAGGCTAAGTGGCAGGCGAAGGTGTGGGCTGACAGCGACCTCAAGCCCAGTCGCTGTCGTAAGCGGAGGTACTGATGTCGCAGCGAGCCACAAACGTTGCGATCGCCCACGTATTATAAAACATCTCAGAATCTGCCTCTTATGGAAGCGCTCCATCGTGCTGCGTCTATAATAATAATTGCACACAAAAGAGAAATGGTGTAAGCAACGTGCGAGGCTGGACAGAAAGATGCGAACCCATACGCAGTACGTACTTCCGTACGTGCGCCATGCCAGCCAGTCGCTTACGCGCGTACACAGACACGCGCACACGCGTGCGCATACACACACGTATGCGCGCACTGTCATTTCAGCAGTTTGGTGAGGGCCCCGCGCAGATGCCGCGTCTTTCACTGTTGGCGGCCGTCTCAAACATGGTCTAAACGCCGCTCACAAAACAAGCGGCCGCGGAGCCATCTGCTACGGAGCGCGCCAAGCACCTTGCATTACTTGCAGGAGAAGAGAACTCGCCGGGAGGCTAGTGCAGCAGTGCAGAAGAACTCGTGCAGCACGAGGCCAAATCGAGTGCCGAAGTGCAGGTGGCACTAGCCGCACTGTCAAATCGAGTGCGAGAGTGCCGCAATTCCTGAACTGGTGCAGAACGTGCAGCCAAATCGAGGAGACCTAGTGCAGCATTGCAGAAGAACTCGTGCAGCACTAAAATCGAGTGCCGAAGTGCAGGTGGCGCTCGCTGCACCGTCAAATCGAGTGCCAGAGTGCTGCATGTCCTGAACTGGTGCAGAAAGGGCAGCCAAATCGAGGAGACCCTATCAGTCCAAGGCGGTGCCGACGTCAGGCGGCGCTAAAGCATTCAAGCTACGACAATATGGCGGCGCCCAGGTGTCGAAACTAAAATCGTGTATTGATATACTTCAGTTTCGAAACTCCTCGATGCGCCCATGGGGAGGAGCCGACCTGCCGCTGTTCCTGCCACCGCGGCGCTGCGGTCGACGGTTGAGCAAGCGTCGTCTGCTAGCACTGAACGTTGCGCTTGCGCACTGCTACTCCAGCTGTTGCTGATAGGAAGAAAAGGAAAGTCCACGGGCCTGCCTCTTGGCTCAAGCCGAGCCACGCTCGTTGCCGCGTCCTCAAAGTAGAGAGTTAAAGGGATGGTGAGGAGAACTCTATCAATTTTTTTTAGCAAAATCTGATAGTTCAGCGTTCCATGGCTTTGTTGCCGCTTGTCCGGGAGCGGAAGATGCATTTGTTTCAAAGAAATTTAGATTCGAAGTCGAAAAAGTTTTTCCCGCCCTCTGATACAAACTCGGCCGCTCTTATTAGGTCACGGCGTTCTCTTATGACGTCACAGGACGGAGTGACGTGAAACGTGACGTAAAGGCAGACTCCGTGATTTCTGGCCGCTAGAGGTGCGGCCTAGCAGCAGCCGAAATGAAAGCTACCGCCGCCGCACGTTGATGACATCTATCGGCAGTCACTACCGTCGCTTTGTTTGCGCTTGCACCGCCGTCTTGCCAGCGTTACGATGGCTCCAGTTCCCGAACCCGCAAAACGAAGTTCTCGCTATATCTCCGGCCTGCATTTCAGCGACCTCAGCCCCACAGTGCGTGCGATGCTTTTGAGGGAGCACGGTTAGGTTGGGCGCCGGCGGGTCGTTTCCCCCTTCCTCAGTGAGCAGCCGTTGCTAATTAAATATCTTAACCCCAGTGCGGGGAGTCAAGAGAATCGAGGACAAGGTCGACACGTCGCGCCCATCGGAAGCTGGCCGAGGCTTTGGAGCTAATGGATTGTGATTCCTTAAAAGGCGCGGTTGCACGGTGCAGCAGGCGGCGTCGAGGAGGTTTCTCATGGTTGCAAGGCAAGGTTATTTTTTTTTTGCCACAAAAAACGGATCGGTGCTTAAGGGCGCTCGCGTTTAAAGTTGGCGGCTTGAAAGTAAAACCGACGCACGGCGCTTCCACGGGATCCGCGCGTTTCCGGATGTACGGGGTCCACTGAATCGTGTTCTCTAGCCCACTTGCATGTACCTTAGATGTGTACCGTGAATGGATTAAATTAGCCGAGAGCTCGAAGAGAACAGCTCCGCCCATCTGCCGAAGCTATTGAATGGAGCCGCAAACAAATGAGTGTGACGAGAGCGGAGTCACGGTCTCTGCAGGTTCCAAATCTCTTTTAATGCGAAAGCTTTACTGGCCGCGAACTTGCGATTTCTCCCTGGCGGTGCTCCGAGGAGGCACATGAGGTGACAACGCGCGCCTCGCCGCGCTGCCGAATCGGTCTGGCCGGGCTGGCGGCGGCTGGCGCACTCGGCGCGAAATAGAAACATGCTCGAAGTCCCCGCCAGTGCGGTCAGAGTGCGCCGAAGCCGCCGAACGCGTCGGCGGTCAAGCCCAGTTGGAGTATAGAGGATCTCGCTTTGGTCGACGTGACGTCGCCATGCAGCGCGCGCGCGCTCTTTACGCCAGAGTATAAACGCGCCTTAACAGAGCCTGCGCTAAACCGCTAGCCAAGGCATTCGGTGGCGTCATCTATGGGAGCCACTTAACCCCCCCCCCCCCCCCCGCACACTCATTGAATAAAAAAAAAACATTTGCCAAGGCTCGCAATCAAACCAGTGCCTTCGGCGTTTGGGGTAGAGACGCTACAACTCCGCCACGACGGCTCAAGCTTTAAACATTAATAAAGGCGGATATAGTGAATGCACTCTTCCAATGCAGAAGTCGCCGTGCTTTCGCCTAACATAACTAGGCCATCAGCAATTTTTCGGAGACCTCCACTTCGGCACCTCTTCCTTCTTTCATTCCCTCCTCCATCTCTTCCTTTTACGGCACGGTTGAGGTGTCCACCGAGAAGTGAGAGCGCTACTGCCGCTTTCCTCATAACTAGGGATGGGGTGGTTGGTTGGTTTTTGGGGAAAGGGAAGGGCGCAGTATCTGTCTCATATATCGGCGGACACCTGAACCGCGCCGTAAGGCAAGGGATAAAGTTGGGAGTGAAAGAAGAAAGGAAGAAAGAGGTGCCGTTGTGGAGGGCTCCGGAATAATTTCGGCCACCTGGGGATCCTTTACGTGCATTGACATCGCACAGCACACGGGCGACTCAGCGTTTTGCCTCCATAAAAACGCAGCCGCTGCAGTCGGGTTAGAACACGGGAACTCCGGATCACTAGCCGAGCGTCCTAACCGCTGAGCAACCGCGGCGGGTCAGGGTTCCGAGTTGAAAATTGGCTTTTGGGGAAAAGAAATAGCGCAGTATCTGTCTCACATATCGGCTGAAACCTGAAACGCACCGTAAGGGAAGAGATAAAGGAGGGAGTGAAAGAAGAAAGGAAGAAAGAGGTGCCGTAGTGGAGGGCTGACATTGCACAGCACACGGGCGCCTTAGCGTTTCGCCTCCATCGAGGCGAAACGCTAAGGCGCCCGTGTGCTGTAGGCGAATTCTTAACAGTTTGTTGCAAGACATGAAGTGCACTGCTGCCGATGGCGTCAAAATGTTTTTCTTGCAGCCAGGCTAAAATAAAATAACTAGAGTGCCAACTCAGCCTACAAATGTTGTAGCGCTGATTTGGAAAGCATGAAGTAAAGTATACGATACAGAACAGATTTATCAGCGGTGCGCTGCTTGTTGCATGGTTGGTTTGGCATCGATTCTTTATTTTCGTACCCAAGCACGCGTTCTAGCGGTGTTGGCGGTCTTGTTCTGAACCGCATACTCCTACGAGGCCATCATGTTACCTACACTGATCTCGACTAGGTGGCTGGATGACGCATTCCCGCTTTCCGAAGTGGGCGCAATTGAAGCCACCGGAAGTTCGGAGGCATGTCCCGGAAGTTCGGTTTCTGCTGTGTATTGCAATGCAAAAAGTCGCGTCTTTCGCCCTTCCGTTCTCAGTTTTTCGCGTTGTTTTCGTGTAACGTCTACTGTAATATCAAAGTAATAAGCGAGCTCAACGCGAGAAATGTGTGCTTTGTTTGGGGAACCCTGTAATTTCAGAGAAACCGAAGAAAACAGGCATGCAGGTCTCATCATGCTGCCGCAAAGGGGTACGTGCATTGATCACTATATTCTGAGCTGGTTCTAGTCTTCCGAGCGTAATTAGGTGATGTTGTGGAATGACGATGAGTCTAGGTCATCTTAAGAAAGGCAATGCCGCGGAAATCCTGACACTCGACTCGTAATACAGCTACCGGTGTTTCAGTATCAGTTTTCTGTCGGACGATGTCGCTTCTCATCAATGGCAGGTGACGTTTATCGCTTTAATGTGTCATTTACCTTCCAGGCGTGCTTTTAATCTAACTTCATAGCACAGCCATGTTTCATCTACACAGCACGAGAGAAACGACAGACGAGAAAGACGAATGCAGCAGCGCATGTGACAAGCGCTGTTAGAAGCCAACTGCACCAAGTATTCCGAATAAAAGCCCATTCAGGCATAATTTGCTAAAGTACGAAACAGTACTTGATACAACATGTCGAAAAAGCAGTACCGATATACCTTTTGGACGTGCTAAAGTGAACCACCAGAACACCAACGGCACCTCACCAAATTGTGGCCTCGCCCTCGCTCCGGTTCGGTCTAAACATAATTCGGTAAAATGGTCACTGCAAAGTCGGCTGCCGAATGAAGGTTTCCATCTATTCTTTCTTAAATTTATCCCTCATTGACGGTATAACTTGAGCTTAGAGCACGATAACGTTCATCACAACAAAGAGCAGAGTTGACGACGCTAGCGCACCGGGACGACACAGAGCTGAGCAGACAAGGCTCCATGCGTACTGTGTGTAGCGACGTTCTGTCGTCTGCTAGTGTCGTCCCATAGCGATGCAATGGACCCTTATTTTTGAAACCTCTTTCGCCAGGACTTTGCTGCTCTCCTCATGCAGTTGACAGCGCAACAGGTAATCATTGTCATGAAAAAAGACGAGAACGTCGAAAATACAAGGTGTTAAGTGGAAAACTAAAACTGAAACAAAAAACCGTGCTGAGGTCCGATTTAGTGCACTGCCAAGGGCTGACTTCCGGTACATGCCGCCCAACTTCCGGTGGCTTCATTTTCGGGTGCCCGATGCGGCATCCAGCCCCGTAGTTGAGATTAGTGGTTACCTACGATGCGCTCTGACGCGTGCTGGCGTTCGACTGGACGTTTAACGCACTTCGCCCGAGAATTCTTTGCATCTATGCACCTGCGCATTCTAATTTGGTAAACTCATTCTTTAAAGATGTAGATGTATATTTTCTTGGAGGACGTAACATTGTGATGTTGGGCGATTTCAGCTGCGTGCTCGATTTCAACTGCGTGCGATTTCAGCTGCGGCAGCCAACGTTTATACACCATTTTCCGAAAAGAAGCAAGATACTCTCCAACACCATGCATTACGAGTGACCCCACTTCCATTTCCGCCTTTCCATGGTTACCATCTGTCTCTGGACTGATCACCCAGCACACGGAGCAACGTACGTGCGTGCGTTCGCTACTGTAGCCCGTGTTAAATACACATTTGCCTTGGTGCAACGAATGGTGGAATGCCGTACACAACTCCAACGTCATCTTGACAGCACTGCGTGGTCGTGAGATACGGCAGTACACAGCGAATGCTGAAAAATAATGATGCTAGTTCATGCGCACGGCATGGTACTCTGAAGTCCGAGTGCGGCTGCGACATGTTTTTGTTGCATCGTTTTCCTGCCAATCCGTAGTTGAATCGACAGTGGTTGGCGTTAATTAATAGCAAAAACTTCGTACCATCAAAACGCTCACGTGTACGCCCTCTGCACTTCGTCGATGGAAAGCGCACGGAAACGAACCCACTGCCTATGCTGGGTCTGGGATACGAACGAAAGGTACGTAGTCACCGACTGATGATTTTCTTCTTCCGCGCTGTGATCAAAGTCGTTGGCGTTAACGCTGATGCACAGTTAGAATATTAGCGTGTGTACTGTTAAAATTACACTTTAACCCACTATAAACAGCACGCAGCAACTCTGAGCGAGAACCCGCCCTAACGAACTGTCCGTCTCACACCATCAGCCGTTTTATGTTTTTTTCGCTAACCGGAGTCTTTAAAGCCTTTTATTTTTGTAGCGAAGGGTCAGTCGATGATGCATGCCCGTCACTGCACGACTTTGCCGACGCTTGCTAACAGAAGTGGTGCCTTTATGGATCGATTACGGGTTACATTTCTTTGCGTTTAGGTGATCCACGGCTACAGGCGCCTGATGCGCAGACTGCATCCCGCCGACAGCGAAACGAAAGGTGTGCATATCAAGTGCTAGCATAAAGGCTTTGTGACACATGTAAACTTTGTTTTCATTTCAGAAACAAGACAAGGACAGTAATGCACTAGATAAAGCATGCAATACATTACAAGTGCCTGCACAGAATGTAAGAACCTCTTTCTTTTTTGCCGCAGAGCAGTCAAAAGAGCAGCATTAAAAAAATAACTTGGAATGATCTAAATATGGTAGCATAAAAATGATTTTTCTAGTCATGTTTATTGTGAAACTAGGTAGGTTAGCACAAGGGCTCAGCTACCTATATAGACAAGCTCAGCATGGTAACATACAGCTTTTTGTTTTTTGCCTATGCGCACTGATGTTGCCTAGTGCAGTTCTGCATGTGTGTGTGTGGCAGTAACTTGATTTGCCAACATTATGAATAGATAGGTAGATAGATATCATTATTTAGACAACAGCGTCTCGGGTGCAGGGCCAAAAGGCAGATGTGATCTGCTTGACGGGGCCCAAGCAACCGTCGCACAGCTCAGAATAGGCAGAAAAGGAACAAGACCTTCATGCTCTTATTACATAGAGAACGCACTTTTAAAACATAGTAAACAATTAGGAAAGTGCATACTTTTGCAATGACTATATTATACACTGAATAGTTACAAGGTATGAATGAACTCAGAAATGCAAGAAAATTTGCACAGCCAACGAAACAGCAGAAACAATGAATATTTTTATCAACAACCCATTAATCGCTAGAACAAGAAAGCAGGTAATATGAAGCATTCTGTTTAAAAAATTGCTCGGACCCATATTTGTGAATAATTTTCATTGGCTGTGTACGTTTATTAAGAATACTGGGAATTAAACAGGAAATCATTTGGGTACCATAGTTAGTTTGCACAAGTGGCTTTTGCGTAGTTGTTGTGTATTAACTTATAAGGAGCATTACTAGTTGAGTGAATTCAAGATATTTAGATGGATACAGTTTGTATTCCTTAGAGATATGACAAAGCAATTTCAATTCAAATAATTGGTCCACCTTTAGAACGGAGTACTCTAAAAAGATCATTATAGGCAAGATTTTCGACATATCGTATGACTTCTTTCTGCAACATTATAAACCTCATAAGGTTAGTTTTTGTTGTACGCCCTCAAATCAGTAAACAATACTAAACATGCGAATGGATTAGGGTGTAATATAATTGCCACTTCAGCAGTTTGGGAACAATGTTTCTAATTTTATACAGCACACACAGTGACGTGGATATGTTGGCATGAATCCTATTAATATGCAGGGTCCAGTTCAAGTGTTCTTCAAAAATGACACCTAAAAATTTGTAGAGTTAAACGCGTTCAATTACACTGTTTTCGAAAGTAAGCTGAATTCCAAAATTATCAATCTTGTTGCGAGCTTTAAATGCAATAAACTTTTTTTACTAACATTTAATTCTAGTTTATTTATATTAAACCATAAGGATAATTCGTGTAATCATGCATTAGCCTCAGCCTCAATATTATTAAGATGCATGCCGAAAAAAGCACACTAGTATCATCTGCATAAAGAATTACTGTAGGAGTTCTTGGGATAGCTACATTATCATTAATATAAACAATAAAGAATTTTGGACCCAGAATATACCCTTGTGGGACATCATATATTATTTAGGCTAGATGTGATTGATGGCCATTCAGATATGTGGACGGCATGCGACAAGAAAGATATCTGCGGATCAGTTTTAAGGCAACTCCTCGAATGCCATTAAACGGTACCTTATAAAATAATGTCATGTTAAATAGAGTCAAAGGCCTTTTTGAAATCTAAAAACTCTATCTGTCTACTGTTTATAATCCATATTAAAAAATATTTTTCTTTTATACTTGGCAGTGCCATTTCAGTTGACCGCTTCTAGAGAAGCTCGAACTGTTCATTGGCAAAAATTTGTCTGCCATCAAAGAACTTACATAGTCCGATTTTGATCAAATATTCTAGCACCTTAGAAAACATAGGAATGACAGATTTAGGTCTGTGGTTACTTATATTGTCGTATGAACCACCTTTGTGCAAAACAACCATTGTGGCAATATCCGCACCGTCTGGAAAAATGCCCTGAGCTAACGCTTCGTTACATATACGCTTCAAGGGCATGCTGATGAGATCAGCAACAGCTATAGTAGGTTCGGCCTTAATTTCGTCTACACCTGAGGCAGTGGATTTATCTAAGTTTTTAAGGAATGCTGTAGCTGCCTTTTCTTGCATTTGAAACATTACCATCTGCTGCTTTTCACATTTCACTCATACTTCGACCACTTATTTAGAGCCATTCAGTTACCAACTGAGTAACAAATTTTCACCTTCAGACTGCACTTTGTATTGCACAACCCTCAGCAGTAAATGAATTGTTAGTACACGGATTACTGTGCTGTCTCGACAGCTGCCTCTTAACAGCGAAAACAAGGCAACACATCTGCGCCCAAATAACAATGCAAGCATGCATGCTGCTGCACACATTAACTCTACCTGCCACACAGGCACAATTAGCGCGCCTTATTTCTCGTATTTTTAGGCCACTGCTTGTACTGCATCTGGAACAGCCGACTTGGCTTCTGGTAGGAATGTAAATTGGGGTGGTGTTGTTTCTGTCTTCACATAGTACATTTATCACATTGTGACAACTCATTTTTGCACTCCCCTCTCTACAGGTATCTTCCGACACCGGGCACGCTGCAGATCTCCTCCCAACCTTCTAGAGTAATGTAAGCATGCATGCTGCGGCGAATGTTAACTGAATTGCGGCACAGGCACAATTAGAGTGCCCTGTTTCTATTTACAGGCTGTAGCTTCTATTGCATCTCTAACAGGCGACCTGGCTTCTGGTTGGAACGTAAATGGGGTGGTGTGGTTTCTGTGTTTAAATACATTTATCATATAATGCCAACTCATTTTTGCACTCTTCTCTTTACAGGTGTCTTCCAACACTAATGGCGCTGCAGATCTGCTCCCAACCTCTGACAACAACGCAAGTAGGATCGAAACAGTACAGTGTGAAAAAACCTCACAGTTCCTCTTTTGTGTGTTGACAGGTTACCATTTCAAAGGACAGTTACAGAAATGTCAGTATGTACTGGCAAAAGGCTTAACCAAACTCATTAACATTCTATGAATGTGTTAATAGGTTCTGCCATTTGCCACTGATGATAGCTCGCATGGCCTGCCCATAAGTAATACAGTGATTTTAAGTATGTGCGCAGGCACTGAGCCTAGAACCATGCGGAGGATTCTAGGGACAGATTCACTCATTTATTTTTTCCCAGGATGGTGTTCCTGTTCATCAGAATATTTCGAGCAGTTCATAGAGCAGTGAACTAAATGTAAGCTGACATGATTTCCCAAGTTTTTCGACCTAGCTGCAAATGAGACAAATATCACAACTGGTTTTCCTTCCTAAAAGGTTGATGCTCTGTCAGCTGGCATGCTGCCTTCGGAATTAGCAAGACGTGAGTGGGCATGAAGGTCTCTTCATATATCATCTCGACATGCAGCAGATGCTAAATGGGTGTATTTTGTGTGCCAACAGGTGGCGGCCGACCAAAGAAACGCGCAAGATAAACAAACAAGAGAGGTACTCCAGTTTTCCCAACCTCAAATGTGGCCTCCAAATTAGCGTCAAATGTGACTACGCTAAATTTATCATTGCAGGTCGAAACAAAAGGCAACTCTACGCAATGGGAGAAAACACCAACTGAACCCTCATATGCATCAAGGAATCACTGCCACTAAAAGCATTCGTTCCCAATTGCTGACACCACAGGACATACTCTTCTACAAAGGAGTTCCAATAGTAGTATTCAACAAACTTGTTGTGAACCTGCAAGCAATGGACGCGAAAGTTTCGAAGACTATAAGTCTGAAAGAGCAGCTACTCCTGGCGCTCATGAGGCTTCGACTTGGTCTGCTTTGTGCAGACCAAGGAAGGAGGTTTGAGGTTTCCGTGGCAAATGTGTCCAAATTGTTTAAAAATTTGCTGTGCCACTTAGAAAAAATAATAGAAGATGTAGTGTTTGGCTTCCAAGAATAGCTATTTATGACAACATGCCGCAGAGCTTTATTAAAAGTGGTAATGGCCGCACCATATCCATCTTTGATTCTACAGAGGTGTTGCTCCAAAGGCCCAGGAAACTTCTTGCTAGAGCTCAGAGCTATAGCCCATACACGGGCTTCAACACAGTGAAATTCCTCACTGTAATAGCACCCAACGGCCTTATAATGTTTGTGTTGGATGTGTACGGCGGAACGGCCTCGGACAAGTACATTGCCAGAACATGCGGCGTCGAAGATTACCTCGTTCCGGGGGACCACGTTTTGGCTGACAGAGACTTTAAGCTCAAACCTCACCCTACAGCACAGGGCATCAACATGAACACACCGGCCATCACTAGAGGTGAGTATTTTCAAGTTTAATAGAGAACACTTTAATTCTTTTTTCCCCAAACTCAAACGGCTTTGATCTTCACCTTTAGGAAAGACCGAACTTTCTGAAGAGGAAGTGACAAGCACAAGGAGGATCACATCTGTGCGAATACATGTGTAAATAACGATAAATAGGATAAAACTTATCGAATCTTCAAGCATGCTCTGGCAATGAAGTCCAGGAACCACATATGTAGAATTGTTTTTGTGTGTGCCGGGCTCTGCAACTTGAAGGGTCCTTTAATTAATAAAAATGAATAAAATGGACGTGCACACCTGCATCACGGTAGTCTGAGTCACATTTGAAGCCAAACATATACATAACATACTACTAATATGGAACACATTTGCAAGACACTGTACAGTGGTATTAATTTCAAAGCTGGGGCAAACAACTCGGCTTATTAAATGCGCTCTGAAACACCTTCCGAGGAGAGAAAAACAACTTGCTCAATCACTGCATTCTGTTGTGATGAACACCTGAGCCAAATAATACACTTCTACAAGGAGCAGTGAACCCACAATCATACCCAAAAGTTGGGGAGCGCTTCCCGGCGACTTTTTCATGCTCGCTCGCATCTACGTATATATATGTTGAGAGGTGTCTATTGGTTAGATTCTTTCTGACGTCAGACAGCTACCAAGGCCGCGGCCAATAAGCCGCGTGGCTCCAGCGGGTCAGGAAGCTCTCCCGCGGAGAGGAGCGCCGAACTTCCAGCGTGCAATAAGTGACGAGAGGAGAGGGAAAGACGCGAAGACTCTGAAATTCAAATTTTTGACAACAGATAAGTCTGTTTCTACAAAGCGCATTAAGAAATTCTTCCTGGACAATATTTGTGAAGTGGCGTGCTTCAACATTCCAGGCATACCGCAACTTTCTTAGAGCCCCTTTCAGAGCCCCTTAAAAATGACTGATGCATCACTGATCAAGCTGCTGTTACAGCCTGCGCAGTACTACCTGTTCAGAAAAGCTCTCTAGAGCCTTTACATGTGTGTCCATGAAATCCTCCGCTTTCTGCACACCAAGCAACATACCTCCATTGTCCACATGCAAATATAGGTAACACATAGTACTGCCTATTATATTAAGTTGGAGCTGTGCTTGAACTTGATAATAGTACATGTGAGTCACCTTTAATGCACCAGTGGCATCTAAACAAAAGTCTGTGTTTGTCCTGCAGTAACTAATTGATTAGGATGGACGGATCGGAGTGAGTAAATGCATTTCACTTCAAGCAGTGCCGGAGAATGGCAAAAGCAACGAAAAACCCCACCTGGACTGCACCCAAGACAGGGGTATTCAGGAGGTGTCATACGGCCACAGTCGACTAGCCTTCCATTTACATGCTGAGCTTTAAATGCAGTAAAGGCACGGAACTTAGCAAGTGCTTCACACTCTATGCTATACTGGATGGCAGGGCTGAAAAGTGTTTAGCATTAAATATTCCCGGGTTCGAACCCGACCGCCGCGGCTGCGTTTTTATGGAGGAAAAACGCTAAGGCGCCTGTGTGCTGTGCGATGTCAGTGCACGTTAAAGATCCTCAGGTGGTCGAAATTATTCCGGAGCCCTCCACTACGGCACCTCTCTCTTCCTTTCTTCTTTCACTCCCTCCTTTACTCTTCCCTTACGGCGTGGTTCAGGTGTCCAACGATATTTGAGACATACTGCGCGATTTCCTTTCCCCCGAAAACCAATTAAAAATTAAATATTCTATCCACGAATGATGCGCAGCTCTGCCGCTTTGAGCGGCAGACTTCCCTGAATATGGAAGCAGTTATTCTACATTTCCTAAGGAGAAACCATGCATTACACTGTCTTTGTTCTTTTGTAGCTGTTTCGACATCCACGGATGCGGCAACTGTAATTTTCAGCTGCAGTAGCACATTGTGCTGATTTTCTTGGCCAGCTCCAACCATACTGCCCAAGTTTAGATAGCAAAGGGGCCTGTCCTGTGTAATCTCTAATCCAGCCACTTGTCCTGGAGTACTCCTGGCACCACCTGTTTTTTGCGGCCACCTAAACAAGAAAAAAAACTTGTAAATAAACCTCCTTCTATGACTGGAAAAGCGAGGGTCCATTTTAATTAACGACACAGGTACATAAAGACTGCGCCTGCTTGAAGCTTAATTATCGAAGTTGCTTCTGCATTCTGTGAAAGGCATGACTTGCCAAGAGAAAGGTGCAACGTGAAGGTTTCAGAAGACCTTTTTTTCTCAAATTTTTATGTGGTAAGGACCTCTATGGCCAAAGAGCGCCATGGCACAAGAAATTTTCGACTTCTCAAGGTGGGGTCAACGAGCCATTTCCCAAGCATTTCACCCTGAATAAGCTGAGCACAAGACCAAGGTAAGCTCGTACAATTGTATCACCGGCGGGTACCCGGGGGCACTGGAGATCGAACCCCGCACCTCCCACATGCGAGGCGGATGGTCAACCATTTGGCCAACGCTGCGATGTTTTAGACTTTCCGACGTTATGTTTCGAAAGTTTTTATGACGGTTCTACAAATTTTCTTCAGTCATGGAGGCTAACAATTATTTTGCAGGCAATCTTTTAGAATGAGGCAGCTAACCTAACCATACGAACATAAAAAGCATGTCCTAAGTAACAAAGTGAAGACATTTGATGGGTGCGTTGTTTCCACAACTGTAAAGGTGGCAATTTTGTTATTATTGTAAGGTTGCAGAGCATTCTGTCAAGAAACATGAACTTCGCTCATATAATTTTTTATATATACTCCAGATGCAAGTCCAGTCTTGCATGTTGTGTTCTACCTTTTCTAGTGAATGTGAAAACTGCCGAGTTGGAGTCTTCATTTTTTTCGTCGGCCGGCTCTTGCATCTTCGTCCTTGTAGCACGTATTGTTGTTTCTAGAAGGGTAGCTGCATGGTATGCTGTATCTGTAATTGCTCAATATGTAAAACTTAGAAAACATCTTAAATAATTCATTACTAAGTTCTCTTGCATAGAACACTTTTATACTCGGTTTAACACTGCATCGCATCACAGGTATTTGAGTTAATGAGTACTGGATATACACTGCTATCTGCAAACCCAAGCAACTAGTCAATTTAGTTCAGAAATTATGCAGCTCAATTGAATGCACTACTCAGAATACCCACCAGGTATATTGAATAGGTCCTGGAACGGAGACTTGTTGACGTGGTCGAGAAGGGCTTCTCAGCTGCCGAAGTGTTTTGTATTCCAAGTCAGTCTTGGCTTTTTTGGGCTTTCCTGCTCAGAAGTGCGCTGAAGTTTAAATCCTATCTCATTAACCAGAGCTGGTTCGACATTTCGTGCCTCGGTTCCATGCTGTTGCGACATCTGTGCATGTGTGTCCAGTGAGGCCATGCTGAAGAGCGATGTCAACCTTCCATAACAGCCCCCCAATATGGCTGCACACTTGTGCCTTCCCTGCCATGCAATTGCAGCCGGCAGTCAAGACCTGCCCCGTTGTTCTGACGCAGGCCCAGGCTAGCCATGGATTTTGATAATCGCCTGGGATGGTCGCACTTGTGCTTTGAGGCGCACAATGTATTGGCTCATTTAGTAGCAGAGCACTTGCCCAACCCACCCACTATGCACATAATTATACGAGTCCAGGCTCTTGAATGCTTCGGCCTCCCTGATGTCACAGGCTTTAGTTTTGATGAGGTAACAAACAATGTGGCCACTTGTCAGATTTGGCCATAATTTGGTATCATCGTACCATTTTTACAGAAAGCTTGGGTGGGTGTAAGTGCAGCCATCTTAAACAAAAAAAACAGCGCGCAGAGAACATATGAAGGGACAAAAGCACAGTGCTGCATGAATGTAACTGGCACCATAAACATTAGGGCGAAATGAAAACTAACAATACATGTGACAACAGTTCTAAAACGATGTAGGACATGGTCGAAACGAAAAATTATGCCATTCATTGCAACCTTGCTTTGGCTGCAGGCCGATCAGATACAATTAAAACAACAAAAAAGTTGACCTCGTTGGGAGTAGATGTAAGCATGAAATGGATTGCAGGGAAGGCCTACCAAAGTCAAGGACATCTCATTTCTGCTTTGACACGTAACTTCTTTCACTGCGCAGCTGCGGTGACCACCGAGAAGTGAGAGAAATGACATTTTTTCTCAAATCCTATTTTTCACTGTACTCTATGAACTAATTAAGGATAAGCAAACCGCACTAAAAATTGATAGCTGACTGACACTAAGTGTACGTGTCTTTGTATTTCTATGCTTTCATGTTCCACTTTACTACGTACAAGCTTAGACCCAGTGCTTTGCCACGGGCTTGTTGTTTAGCAACCTATGCTTCCGGGCTAGTTCGTTCTACATTTGTAAACTGCCAAAGATAAGGCGCTACGTGCAAAAGCAATGATTACAAGCAGTGCCTTGTTTTTTTTTTCAATTAGAAACAGTCTTGTTTTGTTCCTTACTGCGAAGGAAAAATGCATATCGGCAAGTTACCCGCTGCAGTACCACCCAGGACCTGGATGATGGTGACAGCTGAGTATAGTATCTGTTGTTGCAGCAAGCACTCGGTTAGAACGTGGTTATTGCCACGCAGCTAATCAGTCATTTTTCGTTGTTGATGTAGTGGGAGGGGTGCACCGACAGCTTCAAGTATCACTTAGGCGAACCTATTTTGCTGCGAACGTAATTTGCCAACCCGAGGCAGCGACTTGCTGTGCTACGCATTCTGGAGATGCTGGGTTTGTCAAAGCTAGTTTAGGTTGGCCTCCGCGTTTTCCCCTCGGCTCGCCTCAGTTTTCTCATCCTGGTTCAGGGCCACCACATCGCATCGACAGCGATTTTTTAACATTTCATGTTAAAAAAACAGCACTGTGTTGCAGTCACCCATGTCAAAGGAGCTGGCGACACGAGCGCATCTGCACCACAGATATGAACGAGCAACAGACAGCAGGTTTGCTTCCGTAAGCGGAATAACGCTCCCCTGTGGAACTCCCCTCTCAGTAACAGTATTAGGCAAGAACTTCAGCATGTGCGAAACGAGTGGTGCTGACGGCAGCGGAGAAGATTCGAAGGCAAACAGCTACCAATAAATTGGCTCGTAGTCGCACCTGCAGATCGACGCGCGCTGCAGAAGTGATCAGACTCAGCCATTGAGTTTAAACGTGCGTATTACAGCGAGCACAACGATTGTAAAAAAAAAGAGAAATGTCTATAAGAACGATCGCCGTTTTTGATTTTCAACACACTCTGATCTTTATAGAAAGAACTCATCGAATCTGATCGTAGGCTCCGTTGGTGCCTGCTGCTCGCCTCCTCCCGGTTGATTGCAGCGGGTGCTTGTGGCCCCTAACGCCATATCAGACACGCAGATATACGCAGAGCGAATCCCGATATTAATGTTTCAGCGTCGGAGCAGGACAGGAATGCGAAAACGCAGCGCGAAACCACACAAAACGCCGCAAGCAGCCTTCAGGTATGTCTCTGAAGGCAACTTTATCAGTACAAGTTGGTGCCGACTGGAGGCGGCGCTAAAGCAGGCAAGCTACGACAATATGGCGACTCCCAGGTATCCAAACTAAAATCGTCTGTTTCGAAACTCCATGGGGAGGATCCGGCCTGCCGCTGTTCCTGCCACCGCGGTGCTGCGGTCGATGGTTGAGCAAGCGTCGTCTGCTAGCACTGAACGTTGCGCTTGCGCACTGCTACTCCAGCTGTTGCTGATAGGAAGAAAAGGAAAGTCCACGGGCCTGCCTCTTGGCTCAAGCCGAGCCACGCTCGTTGCCGCGTGCTCAAAGTAGAGAGTTAAAGGGATGGTGAGGAGAACTCTATCAATTTTTTTTAGCAAAATCTGATAGTTCAGCGTTTCAGGCTTTGTTGCCGCTTGTCCGGGAGCGGAAGATGCATTTGTTTCAAGGAAATTTAGATTCGAAGTCGAAAAAGTTTTTCCCGCCCTCTGATACAAACTCGGCCGCTCTTATTAGGTCACGGCGTTCTCTTATGACGTCACATGACGGAGTGACGTGAAACGTGACGTAAAGGCAGACTCCGTGATTTATGGCCGCTAGAGGTGCGGTCTAGCAGCAGCCGAAATGAAAGCTACCGCCGGCGCACGTTGATGACATCTATCGGGAGTCGCTACCGTCGCTTTGTTTGCGCTTGCACCGCCGTCTTGCCAGCGTTACGATGGCTCCAGTTCCCGAACCCGCAAAACGAAGTTCTCGCAAAATCTCCGGCCTGCATTTCAGCGACTTCAGCTCCACAGAGCGTGCGATGCTTTTGAGGGAGCACGGCTAGGTTAGGCGCCGGCGGGTCGTTTCCCCCTTCCTCAGTGAGCAGCCGTTGCTAATTAAATATCTTAACCCCAGTGCGGGGAGTCAAGAGAAGCCAGGACAATGTCGACACGTCGCGCCCATCGGAGGCTGGCCGAGGCTTTGGAGCTAATGGATTGTGATTCCTTGAAAGGCGTTGTTGCACGGTGCAGCAGGCGGCGTCGAGGAGGTTTCTCATGGTTGCAAGGCAAGGTTATTTTTTTTGCCACAAAAAACGGATGGGTGCTCAAGGGCGCTCGCGTTTAAAGTTGGTGGCTTGAAAGTAAAACCGACGCACGACGCTTCAACGGGTTCCGCACGTTTCCGGATGTACGGGGTCCACTGGATCGTGTTCTCTCGCCCACTTGCATGTACAGTCGGGAACAAAAGTCTCCGGACCACGTGCTCCATAAACGAAGCCGCTGGCTCTATTATTAGCCGGTAGCTGGCGATCACACTTGTAGAGGTGAAAGTCAAAGCTCTGTTCTTTCATATCCACTACTGTGGCTTCCAGCCATCGGCTAATAATATCGCTAACGGCTTCATTTACGCAGCACGTGGTCCAGAGACTTTTGTCCCCGACTGTACCTTAGATGTGTACCGTGAATGGATTAAATTAGCCGAGAGCTCGAAGAGAACAGCTCCGCCCAACTGCCGAAGCTATTGAATGGAGCCGCAAACAAACGAGTTGGACGAGAACGGAGTCACGGTCTCTGCACGTTGCAAATCTCTTTTAATGCGAAAGCTTTACTGGCCGCGAACTTGCGATTTCTCCCTGGCGGTGCTCCGTTGAGGCAATGAGGTCACAACGCGCGCCTCGCCGCGCTGCCGGGCTGGCCGGGCTGGCGGCGGCTGGCGCACTCGGCGCGAAATAGAAACATGCTCGAAGTCCCCGCCAGTGCGGTCAGAGTACGCCGAAGCCGCCGAACGCGTCGGCGGTCAAGAGCGGTTGGAGTATAAAGGATCTCGCTTTGGCCGACGTGAGGTCGCCATGCAGCGCGCGCGCGTGCGTTACGCCAGAGTATAAAGGCCTGCGCTGAACCGCTAACCAACGTATTCGGTGGCGGCATCTATGGGAGCCACTGAAACCCCCCGCACACACACTGAATAAAAAAAATACTTTGTCAAGGCCCGCAATCAAACCAGGGCCTTCGGCGTTTGAGGTAGAGACGCTACAACTCCGCCACGGCGGCTCAAGCTTTAAACATGAATAAAGCAGGATCTAGCGAATGCACTCTTCCAATGAAGAAATCGCCGTGCATTCGCCTAACATAGCAAGACCATCAGCAATTTCTCGGAGACCTCCACTACGGCACCTCTTCCTTCTTTCATGCCCTCCTCCATTTCTTCCTTTTACGGCGTGATTGAGGTGTCCACCGAAAATTGAGAGCGCTACTGCCGTTTTCCTCATAACTAGGGGTTGAGTGGTTGGTTGGTTTTTTCTGGGAAGGAAGGGGCGCAGTATCTGTCTCATATATCGGCAGACACCTGAGCCGCGCCGTAAGGAAGGGATGAAGGAGAGAGTGAAAGAAGAAAGAGGTGCCGTAGTGGAGGGCTCCGTAATAATTTCGGCCACCTGGGGATCCTTCACGTGCACTGACATCGCACAGACACCGGCGCCTTAGCGTTTTGCGTCCATAAAAACGCAGCCGCTGCGGTTGGGTTCGAACCCGGGAACTCCGAATCAGTAGCCGAGCGCCCTAACCACTGAGCCACCGCGGCGGGTCAGGATTCCGAGTTGAAAATTGGCTTTTGGGGAAAGGAAATAGCGCAGTATCGGTCTCACATATCGGCCGACATCTGAACCGCGCCGTAAGGGAAGAGATAATGGAGAGAGTGAAAGAAGAAAGGAAGAAAGAGGTGCCGTAGTGGAGGACTGACATCGCACAGCACACGGGCGCCTTAGCGTTTCGCCTCGATGGAGGCGAAACGCAAGGCGCCTGAGGCGAAACGCTAAGGCACCCATGTGCTGTAGGCGAATTCTTATTAACAGTTAGTTGCAAGACATGAAGTGGACTGCTGCCGATGGCGTCAAAAATGATTTTCTTGTAGCCAGGCTAAAATAAAATAACTATAGTGCCAACTCAGCCTTCAAATGTTGTAGCGCTGACTGCGAAAGCATGAAGTAAAGTATACGACACAGAACAGATTTATCAGCGGTGCGCTGCTTGTTGCATGGTTGGTTTGGCATCGATTCTTTATTTTCGTACGCAAGCACGCGTTGTTGCGGCGTTGGCGGTCTTGTTCTGAACCGCATACTCCTACGAGGCCATCATGTTTCCTACACTGATCTCTACTAGGTGGCTGGATGCCGCTTTCCGAAGTGGGCGCAAGTGAAGCCACCGGAAGTTCGGTGTCTGCTGTGTATTGCAATGCAAAAAGTCGCGTCTTTCGCCCTTCCGTTCTCAGTTTTTCGCGTTGTTTTCGTGTAACGTCTACTGTAATACCAAAGTAATAAGCGAGCTCTACGCGAGAAATGTGTGCATTGTTTGGGGAACCCTGTTTTCAGAGAAACCGTAGAAAACAGGCATGCAGGTCTCATCATGCCGCAGAAAAGGGGTACGTGCTTTGAGCACTATTTTCTGATCTGGTTCTTGTCTTCCGAGCGTAATTAGGAGAAGTAGTGGAATGACGATGAGTCTCGGTCATCTTAAAAAAGGCAATGCCGCGGAAATCCTGACAGTCGACTCGTAATACAGCTACCGGTGTTTCAGTTTCAGGTTTCTATCGGACGATGTCGCTTCTAATCAATGGCAGGTGACGTTTATCGCTTTAATGTGTCATTTACCTTCCAGGCGTTCTTTTAATCTAACTTCATAGCACAGCCATGTTTCATCTACACAGCACGAGAGAAACGACTGACGAGAAAGACGAATGCAGCAGCGCATGTGACAAGCGCTGTTAGAAGCCAACTGCACCAAACATCCCGAATAAAAGCCCATTCAGGCATAATTTGCTACAGTACGAAACAGTACTTGATACACCACGTCGAAAAAGCAGTACCGATATACCTTTTGGACGTGCTAAAGTGAACCACCAGAACACCGACGGCACCTCACCAGATTGTGGCCTCGCCCTCGCTCCGGTTCGGTCTAAACATAATTCGGTAAAATGGTCACTGCAAAGTCGGCTGCCTAATGAAGGTTTCCACCTATTCTTTCTTAAATTTATCCCTCATTGACGGTATAACTTGAGCTTAGAGCTCGACAACGTGCATCACAACAAAGAGCAGAGTTGACGACGCTAGCGCAACGGGACGACAGAGAGCTGAGCATACGAGGCTTCTTACGTATATACTGTGTGCAGCGACGTTCTGTCGTCTGCTAGTATCGTCCCATAGCGATGCAATGGACCCTTATTTTTGAAACGTCTTTCCCGAGGACTTTGCTGCTCTCCTCATGCAGCTGACGGCGCAACAGGTAGGCATTGTCATGAAAGAAGACGAGAACGTCGAAAATACAAGGTGCTAAGTGGAAAACAAAACCTAAAACAAGAAAACCGTGCTGATGTCCGATTTCGTGCACTGCCAAGGGCTGACTTCCGGTACATGCCGCCCAACTTCCGGTGGCTTCACTTTCGGCCGCCCGAAGGGGCATCCAGCCCCCTAGTTGAGATCAGTGGTAACCTACGATGCGCTTGGACGCGTGCTGGCGTTCGACTGCACGTTTAACGCACTTCGCCCGAGAATTCTTTGCATCTATGCACCTGCGCATTCTAATTTGGTAAACTCATTCTTTAAAGATCTAGATGTGTATTTTCTTGGAGGACGTAACATTGTGATGTTGGGCGATTTCAGCTGCGTGTTTGATTTCAACTGCGTGCGATTTCAACTGCGGCAGGGTGTTTCACGTAACTTGATCCAAGGACTGAAGATATGTGGCTTACTGGAGCTGGGGGAAAGCATCCACATAATGTTTCCCGACGTGTGGCACCCCTCAGAGCGTCTTTTTAGTTTCTCTTAAATAGTGGATTAGGTGAGACTAATTATGCAAAATTTCAAATATTCACTGTAGGGTCATGAGCGTTTCGCTATGTTGTAGAGTAGAATGGAAAGAACCAATCCAGCTTTCTGTAGCAACGTACCTCGTATGTGGTTCTTTTTTCTGGGATTTAAAGAAAGCTCGCGAAATACGAAAAAAAATCACGTGGCTGCGCTCATGCGCAACCATATTCCTGCACTTCCAACCAATGTTTATAGATATTTCCAATTGCGTTTTGAACTAACGAAACATGCGCGCTGACCGTGCCCAAGTGAGCAGCCGTTGCTCAGTTCGGCGGGCTGCAAAATGACGAAAATAACAAAAATGGAGGCTGCCTTCAAATGCGCAGCTTCACTGATTTCCCTTCCTTTTTGTCTGTGCGAAGGCTCAATCAAAGCCCCGTCTGAATTAGCTGTCGGTGGCCCTCCTATCACTTATCGCGGGTCACGGCGCGCGCTTTCCGTGTTCAGGAAGAATGTGCTCACGCACTTTCCAAGACTCCCAACTCCCAAGACAATGAAACATACGCGGCCCTAAAGGGAATGTTAAAATTTTTGCATAATTAATTTTAGCTAATTAACTAGCTAGGAGTTAGGTTAGATTTAAAATACTCTGATGTGTGTCACACGTCGGGAGACAGTAATTCATTGGTTTAACCCAGCTCCGATAAGCCACTTATATTTAATCCTTGGTTCAAGTTGCGTGAAACACCCTGCATATACTAAGGACTGATTAGCCGCCGCGGTGGCTGAGTGGTTATGGCGCTCGGCTGCTGGCCAGAAAGACACCGACTCGATCCCGGCCGCGGCGGTCGAATCTCGATGGAGGCGAAATTCTAGAGGCCCATGTACTGTGCGATGTCAGTGCATGTTAAGGAACCCGAAATTGTCGAAATTATCCGGAGCCCTTCACTACGGCGTCCCTCATAGCCTGAGTTTCTTTGGGACGTTAAACCCCCATAAACTAAACTAAAGACTAATTAAGAGATTCTCCCGAAATTTGCGTTTTCCGCTAGCCTTGCCTAACGCAGAGGCATGATAGCTCGCGGCGCCCGAGAAATTTGTTCGTAAAGAAATGCGGTTCTGGCGCAGGATTGACGAATATTACTCCTAAGTTGTCGTGTCATAGAAGCATGTAGCAGGTTTTGCCTTTTGGCGCAGTTTGGCGCGATTGGCGCATCAATCTCATCACTGCCTTAGGGCGTGGCGGTCGGTGCGCGTCGACGTGCAGGGTTACAGACTGTAAGCACGAAAGTGTATTTTCCATGCTTTTGGCGTGTTTTTCTGTGAGCTCCGTTGTGCGGGCAAATTTCAATAGTTCAACTAGCGTCATTTCGGGTTTGCGGAGGGCTTGTCTCCGTGGTGGGGCTGACGAATATGTCTGTATGAGGTGAGTCTTGATTTCTGCATCGATGTCCGTGAAGCTACACAAAAGCGCAATTTACCGAACACGGAGATGGTAGGCGTTCATGTTTTCTTCGCTTGACTGACGTTCTTGACTCAGTAAGCAGAGCTGAACTTCGCAGTTATCTTGTGGATCAAAGCGCAGCGTCAATGCCACCGCAGTGGTGTTCGGGGCAGCGGGGCTCGTTGATGTGATGGCGGCTGCGTCTGCCGCGGGTAATGCGTCGTATATATCGCGGACTTCTTCGCCAGGGTAATGAAGAAGCATTGCCTTGTATCTTGCCGGATTTGTAATGTTCCACGCGGCAAGGAAGTTTCCCAAACAGGTGACCCAACTGCGCCAGCGAGGGCCAACAGATGCGATGTTCTCATGGATGGTGAAGCTTGGGAATGCGGTAACATAGTCATGGTGACATGTGCTCAGCTTTATAGCAGCGGTGATGTAGTGGTGTTGTCCATGCAATGTTCGAAAGGCATTTATTTAGCTGATTAACCTAGATTGCACAAATGCTACACTGCGCGATTACGACCTCGGCATCCGATCGGCCCGCATGCACACACCCAGCATGCCTTGCGCGGGATCATGTCCATAACACGAGTGTTTCCGATGCACCAAAACAGAAACTGTAACTGGAGAACACACTAACGCACAGAACACTTCATGTTGGTACGAGGAATACACGGAGGACATTGGAATAGAACCTTCCGGCCTGTAATGAAACGGCTGCAAGGCCATGACAGTGCTGTTACCAAGCATCGAACCCATATTTCTTAAAATGGGATTCGGCTGAGTAAAAATATGGCGCTATTTGTAAACAAACACCGTTGAGCGCACATGACTAACGGGCACACCTCAAGCGCAAAGCGTTGTACAATCGGCCACACACCAGCCTAGAGCGCTCGAATGGCGCGCTCTGTTCTGCATTTATGACAATCGCCGCTGCCAGCCCGGTCCAATATAGCTTTTAAAAACATGAGGAGTTAAACACGATCCATGGAAATGTGCATGCATGATAAGATCAAGTTTCGAGCCCTAGACTATAGATGATGCAAGTACGCTCCCCGGTGCGTATTTCGAATGCTCTAGACAGGTGCTTGGACGACTGTACGTTACTGTTTTTGTACCGGCATGTCTTATTACGACATGCGTGTGTATTATTATGGTGCTTTGATTTGAACTACATTTTATTCTGAATCTTTTGGCACTTTCGATGTAGCGCCATGCTATCGATCCCGCTGGAATCAGCTAATCAGACGGCCGGATGACATGAATCGAATTGGACGAAAAGAATTCAATCATCCTGACCTAAGATATATTAAGTGCCTTCCCTGATCCATCCACTGCTTGCCAACAAACTGAGAGCACAAGGTGCGGTTAACTTCTCTTTGAAAACAGCGCCCCGAAAAAGGCACCCTAGGTCATTGCTGTTTTTTTTTTCACCTGTACAAAGGATTATAAATATATATTCATTTTTATGTTGCACCTGGTGAATAAATATTATATGCCCAAAAATGCCAAAAAGGCACACCTTTATCAGGTAAAATGAAGGGACAGTGACTGCAATAATTTTCTAGCTGTTTTTCTGCGAAAGCAGCATTGCAGTCGCTCGGTGTAGCTTACTTGTAGTGCTAAGAGCTAGAAATTGCTCTTTTACCGTTGTAACTTGTCCATAGTACAAAAGTCTTGCTTGAAGCCGCCACGTTGGATCCATAGAGGCGCTCTTCTAGGTCATGAAAATGGCAAATATACAGGGCGAATGTGCAAGCGTACAGTGCACAGAGCGTTCTGAGGCATTACCGCCTGTTATGCACTGGTTGCGGTCTGCACGTGTGTTTAAACGTGGACCGAACAGTTCACCGTCCGATATCATCGGATCCTTTGCGTGCAAAAATTACGTGACATTTGCATTGTTGCTTCTTTGGGTATCATATACTGCACAACGTTTCGGGTAGTAGCAGTTTCGTAGAATTTGGAGGAAGAGAACATCTGTGTACTTTCATTTCCGGACTGTACATGTTTCCGGACTATACAGCTTTTAAACTATCCATGTTTAAAAACTGAAATTTTGCGTCATGCGGACTATCTATGTGTGCAGGCTAAACATGGTTTTATTTTTTTTTCGGATCATTGTCAGAGCCGGGGAAGCCTACCGGTGGCTATGAAAGAAAAAAAAACGTGCCCCGAGTGGACGCGTACGACATGTCACCGTGCTAAATAACAGAAGGAAATCTGCTCCGATATGCAAGCATATGCTGTCGCCGTAGCGAAGAGTGGGTACTTTCCAGTGCAGGTTGTCGCCAACGGCTTCAGAAATTCCGGATTAAAATCGCTGCAAGAGAGGTATTCGATTCTGACGGCGATGATGATATTGACGAGCCTTTCGTCGAATTTGACATGATTAACTCGTTTCATTCCGACAGCCCCGGGGAAAGTGATTTCAACGGATTCTAGGACTGAAATCAATGCGGTCTAAAAAAATGCGCAGTTTTACTTCTTGACAATAAAATGCTTGCTTACCCACTGTATAGAGCTTGCGGGCATTCTGAAAAACTTAATTTCAGCCGAAATTCGTCCCAGTGGACTATGCACCGGGTGCAGACTATAGTCCGGAAATAACTGTATTTATTTACACATGGGAATGCCACACACACGAGAAAATTTGTGCAATGATTACTGCTGCACCCTTTCATGAGGGATGCCGATTCGTTCGAACACCCTTTAAGGAATGGATGTGATTTTCTACAGAGCGCCTATTGCACCGGGTTTATAATCCAGAGTTTGACGCAATACCGTCTGGCGAGGGGCGAACATTGCAGAAATAAACATACACTAGCCAAAAATTCCGACGAGAAGGAAACACGACGTTTCGGGGCCCGTACGGGTCCCTTGATCACTTAGAGCGCCGCATGGAAGGACGGTGGCTTAAGTGCGGTTAAAATGGCGTAATGTCCGATTGTAGATCTCTGTAAGATTTCCACGTGTCCTGCTAAGAGCATGCTTCGTGTTATGTATATGAAAACATTCTAAAAGAAGGCGCGATGAAAAACTTCAGATGCAGGCTCAGAGAGCATCAGAATGACGTCACGAACGACAGCTCCACATCTAATGCTTTGGCGGAACACAGCGTATCAACGGAACACTCCATCGATTTGGACGAAGCATCAGTCATTGCCCCAGAGAAAAACTTATCATCGCGCCTTCGGAAGAAAGACGCTGACCACTGCGCCAGACAGCTCTCGCGTTGCTAAACTTAATATCCGGCACAAAAGAGCTTGCAGGTAATGGGTACTATGTGAGCACCCATTTTGTAAGTTGACACCATGCGTTTGCACGACTTCTTTGTAAGCAGGTATACTGTCAGGTGAACAAAGAGGGTGCACTCCTAAACCATCTGGTTATTAATAGATCCCGTGCGATGGCAATGCGGCTTTCGGCAGTAGTGTCCGAAGCCACTAGAGATAACAGCGCCACAAGAGACGCTCATTGCGCTCGTCAGGTGGACATCCTTCGTCAGTGCGTTCGATGAGGGCCAGTGTTTATACACATATGAGGACAGCCTCAACAGAGAGCTTCATGCATCCGCAGTCTCCTTTCCTGATCACAGCCGCCGTGGTGGCTCAGTTGTTATGGTGTTCGGCTGCTGACCCGAAAGACGCTGGTTCAGTCCCGGCCGCGGCGGTCGCCGTTCGATGGAGGCGAAATTCTAGAGGCCCGAGTACTGTGCTATGTCAGTGCACGTTAAAGAACCCCAGGTGGTCGAAAATATTGGAGCCCTCCAGCGCGGTATCTCATAGCCTGATTCGCTTTGAGACGATAAATCCTAAAAACTATTCTTTCCTTGTCTCATTACCGCACTCAATCTGTTTCCTGTTGAGGTTTTTTTTTCTGTATACTGTGGCTAACGATACGTCAAACGGATCCGATCACAGTGTTTTGAAGCTCCGGTTAAAAGCACATCTGACAGAGCCGGTACATTTTTTTCCTGGTTACATCGGACAGATCCAATTAGTGTTTCTCAATGACCGACGTATCTAAGTTTTTTTTTCTCGTAGGCTCAGTAGCACGGTTACGATGGTTCCTTTCCTTGCGCTGCTTCTGCTGCAACGCGCTTGACAAACACCATGTCTCTCGGTTGTATACCGGTTGGCAGACGTCGTTGGGTTGCAACGTGCGATCTGCAAAATTATTCCTGACCTTTTCCGTGCAACCATGAGGCCCATGTGGTTTTCCGCCGTGGGCCGAAGTCTGCTGCGTGAACACTGTGGCTTCCCATGCGGCGAGCCGCGTACAACAACCGAAGTTCAGTGCGCTCCGCATCTCTTCTCGTGTGTGGTGACGCCTGAGCGGAGGCCGTTCGGCTCGCGCTGAACTCGAACCCGTGGGAATTTTAAACTCCATGTGCATGAACTTTCGTGAGAAGAAAAAGCTGGGCACTTGGCTACTTCCCCAAACAACGTCGCTGTTGACCCAAAAGCAGATCGTTCACGTTTTTAGGTTTCCAGTTGCTCCATTGTGCATTGCGGTGGAGCACGTCTTCGCCTCGGCAGGATCGCCGGCCTGGTGATTGCCGCTGTACCGGTACAGGATATAAATAGATTCGACACACCTTTTGCCATGGCTGTAAGGTAGAACCTAAATGTTTAAATGATGAACATCCTATTTTCTCCGTTTGCCGGCAAAGAACAACTAGCATAACGTTGCTTACAAATAGCCAGGCATGACGGGCGGGTGTCCTGCAAGGTGAGATGCGTGTTGTGCCGGGAATGGGCGCTCAGTCTCCAATACGTATACCTGCGCTTCAAAGGTCGGTACAGAGTCACAGACGGCGTGAACGCAAGTGATAGGTTGCTTAAATTATGAGCAGGTCGAGATGACAGATTAGGAGACTGCTTAATATATGCGCGAAGCTAAGGCACCGAGCGAATGCGCATCTCTAAGAGCAAGGTGCAAGGTGCGTTTGCCGATCATAATCTACAGCCGTCACAATTTTTGCTTTGGCTATACTTTGTGTTGAGTTTAAAAATTATTGCCATACATTTATTTATTCTTTTTTTTGAAGCGATGTTTATTGCCTCAGGGCATAAAAACTATGAAGTGAGAGATGAGTAAGATGCTTAAATAAATGAAAAAAGGTGGGCTGATTTGATGAAATCAAGAAGTGAACGATGATATGGACCCTGTGTCCAGGAAATATAGCAATCCGGATTGTCCGGTGAGAGTCCCACTGCCGCCAGGTGCCGAATTCTCGTCGGCTTCAGCGCCGGGCAGTCCCACAACAGGTGGTGGATATCCGCCTCACAGTCTCTGTTCTTGCAGACTGGACATCCGGGGCGGGGATATAAATCTTTGAAATGCGGCCACTTGCGTGTCACAGCTGGAGTTAGGGCAACCCCGACCCGTATCCTCCGAAGCGCAACCTCCTCTGCACGGGTAAGCCCACGGGGGAATGTTACCGCACACGGAGGGATTAGAGCACGTGTGCGGCGCCGGAGGTGTTCCTTTCTTGTTAAAAGGAGGGCGGTGTCATCCAGAGTGAGGACTCGAGGCAAAGGCGAGGTTGGGGTCGAAAGGCGGGTCGCAGAATCTGCGCAGCTTTGTGCGCTCAGGAGATCACGCGGGACCCACTGAATACGGATTTTCTGCGGGATGCGTGCCGCTAGACGATGGATGTCTTGGCAGATTTCTGGGGTGCGACTGACTAGTCGTAGTAGGCGTGTGACGTGAAGGGCGTCGTTGCGAATGACAATGCGGGCCGTGGGTAGCATGAGAACGGCGGCCACAGAGCAAAGTGCCTCTTGAACCGCAAGCATCTCCGCACAGAAGGAGGAAGGAGGTTCTGAGAGGCGAAACCTTGACGTTTTGTTCAGAGCAGGCTTGCAAGGACAGTAAACTACCGTAGTTGTTTCGCAGGCCTGGATGCTTGCGTCAACGTACATAACGATGGAGCCATGCGGCAGATTGGCGTCTTGCTCTGTAATTCGGTCGCGAAACGACGATGTCGCGCGGGTAGATGATGGCCGACGTAGATCAGTTGGCTTGTTGTCGCTTAGCTGCACAAAACGCCAAGGAGGAAGAACTGGCGGGGGCGGCTGTAGAATGGAGTGCGATGAAGCATATGCCCTGAGAGCACACGTTGTGTGTGTAAGGCTTGACTTTAGGCGGCGAGCATTGCGTCGTTGCTGCACCAGCTCATCTAGTGTACTCAGCTGCGCATGTTCTTGGAGCGCCACGATCGGGGTAATGCGGGGAAGGCAAGTGATGACCCTCATTGCCTCTCGATTAACAGCTTCTAGACGATCCCATTGAGCCCTCGTCAAATGCTGGAATTGGGCTTGGTAAACGAGGCGCGGTTGCACAACCGCCCGCGCCAACTGTCGTGCAACACGAGAGCGGGCTCCGCCTGTTTTGGGAGCAATGCGTCTAATCAGACCCAACGCCTGAATTGCTTGTTTTTTATCCCGAGAAAGCCAAGCGGTACCTGTTCCTGACTCGTGTATTGTCAGGCCCAAGATTTTTAGGTCGAACTTTCTTGAATTGGAGCTCCGGATAGATGGAGACGAACTGGCGTTGCAGCCAGCTTACGGCGCCCCCAGCGGTTGGCGACTTACACGAAGGTGGTTTTGCTCACTGAAAGCTGCAGACCAAATGAAGAAGCAGAAGTCGACGCAATATCTTTGTCTGATTGTAGGCCTGCTGCTTGAGTCATCAGGTCGTTGTCCACACCGTTATATCATCAGCATACAATAAGAACTTAATCTCAGAGACATCATGTAAGCGCCAAGCAAGGGGGATAAAAGCAATATTAAATAATGTTGGCGGTAACACCGATCCCTGGGGAACGCCGCGAAGAGGCACAAATGATCCGACGGCTTCACCACCGAGGCGTATGGCAAACTTTCGGCCTTCCAGGAAGGATTTAACAAAGTTGCGCACTCTAACGGGGAAATGCAGCATGTCAAGCGATTCCAGTTTGGCAGCATGACTGATATTATCGTACGCCTTTTCAACGTCCGTGGCCAGTACAGTATACGTACATTGTGGCTGCGAGTTGAGGCCAGAACTGCTGACGTCAAGACAGCCAGTCCTTCTTCTGTACCTATGGACGTACGAAATCCAATTTGGGCGGAATGGTAGAAACCATGGTGCTCAAAGCACCACGACAGTCGTGTGGCAAGCATTTTTTCGGTAAGCTTGCATAATGTTGGCGTAAGCGATATAGGCCGGAAATTTCCGACGTCTGTCGGCGGCTTCCCCGGCTTTGGTATGGGGATCACAATAGCCGATTTCCAGGTTTCTGGTACGACGCCTTCTATCCATACCTTGTTAATGGTGGCGAGGAGTTGAGGCAATACAGCGGAACTTAAATTCTTGTAAACCTCGCACGGAATAGAGTCCGGACCGGGCGCAGTTTTCCGACGGGCCTCGTCTATTGCTGCAAGCAACTTGGGATATGAAAATCGGCTTGCAATTCCCTCGGCGTCGGCTGTAGATGGGAGCTTATCGACATATGCTGGAATGGCAGCCAAAGGGGCTCTTATGACCCTTGGAGGCAACACATCATACTTGGGGAAAAACTTCCGCGCTGCCTCTCTGGCGAAATCATCCGGAGCTAAGTTAGCTGCGAAGCATGCTGTGGCCGCTGCGTCAGGACAACGGGAACCATGTTCCATCGCGCGAAACGTTCGCCAGAGAGCAGCATTCGATGACTTTGTCGAGAACTGGTCACACCACGCATGCCACTGCCGTCGCGAGAGATCGCGTTCATATCTGCGAGCCTTGGCAGTAAGGTAATTCAGCCTTGTCCGTGCATGCGCACAAGTCGGGTCTCGGGAAGCTGCCATCTCCGCTTGTCGGCGAGAAGCCCACAGGTTAAGCAGACCCACATTTGGCGCCGGGCGATTCACGTCCGTCCAGTTGACAGCAGTAGCCTTATTCAGCGCAGTTTGTATGCAGTCCACAAGTAGTGTAGATGATTGCAGAGAGAGATCTTCGAGGGTGGTGCGAAACGTGTCCCAATTGACCACAGAACACCTACAGCGTAATCGGCGGGCCCTTGATGGATGGAGACCGATGATGATAGGATGGTGGTCACTACCCCAGCAGTCTAATTCCAGGTGCCACGAAGGAGTCCCGGGTCCTGACCACCACGTAAGGTCCGGAGCATATGTCGGACTGCGAGCATGGCGCACAGTCCGCGTTGCTTAATCTGGATGATTGAGTAAAACAAACAGCACATCCGCGAATGCGTCCCGCACACGCCTACCACGGGGGCTTGAAGTGGGGTACCCCCAGTCCGGATGAGGGGCGTTAAAGTCACCACCGACTAAAACAGGCCACCCTGGGTGCTGTCGTCGTAGAGTTAATAACCACCCCAGATTAATGCGGGAGGGAGCTCCACCGGTGGGCCTTACGTAGTATGACACGACCACTACAGTTGCCTTGGGAAGCTTCACAGCCACTGCGACTACCTCTTGATATGAGGAGCACCAGTTTTCTAGAGAGAGGCGAACTTGAGAAAAACGCGCATCCACGTACACCGCTGCCTTTCCCTGAGGGGCAACAGTGTGCACACGACGGTCGTTCATGGAAGGAGATATGTATCCATTAAAGCCCGGAACGGATGGCAAGGCATTGGTCTCCTGCAGTAGCAGGGCCCACACCTGGAGCTTGTTCATGCGAAGTCGAGATTTGAGCTCTCCCAGCTTTGTGGAGAGGCCTCTGCAGTTCCATTGGAGCACACCATAACAACGTGTACTCGCCATTTTCGATTAGGCTTCCAAGCGTTGTAATAGAACTGATGTCAGGTTAGATAACTGGTTTACCATAAATCGGAGGAGGGATGTATGTTGAGTTATCCAGGTCTTCTGCAGGATAACTCAACATACATTTGTTTGTTGCTGCTTTATACTCAATATGACTGAGTTTTCCGCGGTGCAGTAGACTTCCGCGTAGTTTGCAGATAACTTACCCCTTTTCAGAGAACACTGACGCTCGGCAGGTTTTCAAACCGATGACGCTCTGTCCCGAGTTCGCTACAGATTGCGTTGAACGATCAGTCATACGCTGGGAGATGGAGTTGTAAACAAACAAAAGTGGAGTACTTGTACAACCGTCTTTTATTTTGACTTCTGGTAGGCTTATACCTATACATACTCCACATCTATACGCTGTGACGCTCGAGAAACGGCAAATGGTACATACAGGTTTTAGACAGCACAGTAAAAATGAATAATAAACGCGACTTTGGCAACCAACTAAATAACAAGTCGAACTTAGCAACATTGACATGTACTAACGGGCACAAACTAATGTTTACACAGCGGGCTAGAAGGTAGATTTCTGTATAGTTTACATGAGGCGGCATAACTGGCCTTAGTAACTAAGACGCTTAATTTGAGCCAGTTTTCTAAAGGCGCGAGGGCATGTCGCATTTTTTGGTGTGTGCAAGCACCAGTTACTTACTCGCGAATTCAAATGTACATTCTTACTTTAGGCGCGTAGTCAATATGCCTCCATACTTCGATCAGCAGCGTGCCTGCCATATGCCACCTGCGCTGCCTCAGAGAAAAGCTGTTTTCATTTGTAGAAACCAGTAGTTTCTCGGCGTGTTCAGCACAGATACATCGATAAGGCAGAAAATCTGAAGGAGAAACGCAGCTTCTATTTTCTTGCATCCTTTCCGTTATGATGTAACGTTCAGCGCGTACTGTGCTACTTCTGCAGCCATTGAGTTGAATCAATGGAATATAACCAACAAGTGTTCTGCCTTACGTATATCCAGAAGTTATCAGCATAAATAGCATGACGTTGTCTTCTATTATATTTGTCAAAAGAGTTCAAGCTAGCAAGGTTGCACCTGCAACTTTCGTTGAAATCCGTGTTGCTGCCTCAGGGCTTCAAGTCTGCAGAGACTGAGCGAAGCTCTCCTTCACTCCTCTCCTGAGCTTTGGAGTACCAGAGGTACTATCGATCCCCACTGCACGGTCAAACAAAAACCGTGGTGGCCTGTGAAGTGTACAGCGCGTAAACAGTTCAATTCACTGTAGAAATTTTACACTTGTCTCATATGCAGCAGACACTTCTCTATTATCATCATTTGGCTCATTTCAGTAATGGCATCACATTTGATATTTAGAGCTTGATTGAAGATTGCTCGGTGAGGGAAGCATGTTTTAGTCATGAAATCAAGTAATACGTGTCGTGGAGGCTAAGTGTTCCATAATGCACGCCGCTTTTGTTTTAATTGAAATCGCAGTTACCATCGGTGGCACGTTCATACTAAACATCTTGTAGCGATGTTCCATCGAAGGGAAAGTTTTACTTGAAAGAATGAATCTAACATGAGGCAAGCCGCTATGTTGCATTTATTAAAGGCGAAGTGCAACGAAATTTTGTGTTGCAATGTAATAACGCCATAAAGCACTTTTACAAAAAATGACAGTACATTTTATTAAAACAAGAAAAGTTAGGCCTTACAAAATCAGTGACAGTTAACTTTTGTAATTACTCGATTGCAAAACTTGTAGGACTTTGTGATAGAATTTAACAGGGAAGGGCAATAGCATGTTATTACTGCACAAGTTTGGTAAAATGAAACCACCTTGCCACTGCCTGCGTAGAAGACAAGAGGCATTCGCTAGGTTTAAAAGTTTGGGCAGGTAAAAGGCGTGCAACTGAACACAGTGACGGCCATAATGTAAGCAAGGCTGCTTGGTACGCTTCTCTAGGTTTTAGTTTTTCAAACGGTTGCACTGAATGGCATCAGAGCCTTCCATAATACGCAAGGTGTCTCGCAAGCAAAATGCTTCAGGCTTGAAGTCATGTTTATATTGCTCGTAGCCTGTCATACTTGAATTTTGATACCTTGTACGTCGACGCGACGTGCCATTAAAGACAGCGCCTTTTGCTCAGCATTTCTAATCCTTGGAAATAATACGTTAATTTAAGGAGCAAGTAATGTGGTGGCGATTGTTTATGAAGCAAAAAAATCTTTCATGCTTCTTTAGCGCAGCCTAAATTTCGGTTTACTTCCCCTTCAAATATTGGCTTGAAACTTATTTAGGAAACCAGAAAGCGTTGAGCCTGCACCCTTACCCTAGCGAATTTCATTGTTCTGTCACTTAGATGTGGCTGGATGTTCTGCCCGTAAATAAGCAGAGGCATTTATTTACACTACGGCACATCCCAGAGCACTCTGCAGCCAACGCCTCCTGAAGAGAAATACAAAAAAAGGTAAAGAAGCAAGTCCGGTCGTTTCCCTAAAGACGCCTTGCAGAGGTGGAAAGTTTCCTGCATTCACTCTGCTATGCTAGCCCCTCAAGAAGTCGGATGCAACAGAGCATGGAACTTTTACCTTGCGCATCAACTGGTTTGGTATCCATACACCTTTCCTGCTTTTCGTGTTATTATTATATGCATATATATATATATATATATATATATATATATATATATATATATATATATATATATATATATATATATATATATATATATATATATATATATATATATATATATAGTTGCAAACAGCAGGAATTGAAGCATTTTCTTCACGTCTTCAACACACCTCCATTAGATGGCTCCGCTCAACACTGCATGCCATTTTTAAGTTATACCTTAAAGTTATTTTGTACTCCATTGTTTTCCTCCTTGTGCCAAAGGAATAAGATCGATTTAATATTTTTATACATCAGGGTAAAAAATTACGGCATACAAATTGCTCTGGTTAACACTTGGAATGGTCTTTGGTACCCGCCTGCCAGTGCCGTTAGCAAGAAATTTTGCAGGGATGACTTGCAGTTTCTCAGTTTTATAACTTGAGAAAGCAAACTGAAATCCTGAAATGAAATCCAGAAGAAGACTTTTGTACAGAGAAGCTGGTGCTGCAAAAAGGTATTACAGAAGAGAAGAAAAGGGCATACAATCAATCAATGCATGAGAAAGGTGGAGAATTAGGACTACCTGAGGCAAACTAGTGCTTCCAAAGTTTATTTGTTAAGTTTTTCTGATTGCGGTCCCCTCAAACACTGATGTTACACCGAAAAGTCATCATTGATGTTTACCTGAATCTTGCCTTAGGTCCTCCAGTGTAACCAGGTTTATCAACCACCCACAGTATATTTTTATGTGGAGACGAGTTGCATTTGAAAAGCTAAACTTACAATGAGGAAATAAGTCCTCAATACAATGCTTATTGTGTATGTTCTGTGGTCATTTTTTGCTATTTAGATGCCAAACCGTACGCAACTCAAAGCAATGAGTTGATGCACCATGCAGTCATCTACAAACTAAAAGTGACTGAGGCACGCTAAGAGTAAGATGGGAACGGAGAACAGAGCTTCACTCGCAAGTCCTAACAAAAGTATTTCACATGTATATGCGCTTTGAGGAACGTTAGGAACATGTGGGTAATACTATAGGCGTCTTTAAACATTGAAAATATAGCCCAAAACAACCTGCCGGAGTTAAGACCACACACGGCACTGCGCAAGTAAATACAATGGGATGCTCGAAACACTGACATGCGTACTCTGTGTATTCTCAAATAGCAAATTAGCTGGAGTTGAGCTCGACAGGTGTGTGCATTCAAAAATTCATTTTATGAATGCTTCACAACAACAAAGGACAAGTAATATTTGCATACATCTGACACCGAAGCTAAGAAACACGAATTCAACCTTGCTTTATGTTGCTTCGTTCATTTCATGTTTTGACAGTAATCTTTTAAGAACTCTAAAGCATGCCTATGCACCAAGTAGACAAGGTGAAGGCTAGCCTTAAGAATTGGTTCTGCTTTTATAACATGCAAATTGAAGCCAATAGTTTACTGATAACGTGTGTTTAAAAGGGATTTGTGCCTTGGTGGTTTTATTAAGGTACACTGTAACAGACACAGTAAATATCTAAGGTGAAACATCTGCGAATCGTTGCATCTCAAGCAAAAAACTCGGTGTTGACTATTGGGACTGGAACTTATAACATCGTCTATGCACAACCCCAAGTATATTTGCTCAAAATTTATATGCTGTCCTTCATGAACCCACCTCTTGCACACTTGCGCTCAAAAAAATATTGCAGCAAGAGCATGCATTGGTAATTTAATAAAACATGCACTTCAGAAAAAAAGCCTCGAAAAAATTATTGAGCTTTGTTGCACTGATCAAAATAAAATAATTCACATTCTCACATACATACATTATCGTACATTCACATATACACTAGTTTAGCAGAGATCCACAAGAGCACCACTAAAGAACTAGGGAAGCTTTTGCGTTCAGTGTCACATTCTATGGGAGGGTATCGAACGCCACACTTCGTGGCCTGTACAGGTGAATGCTGAAATCTCTTTCAAATATCTACAGAAGAAAACGAGAATCTCGAAACTTCAAATGAATGACTTTTTTACGCAAATGTGATGATTTATCTACAAAATCAGTGTGTATCAATGATAGGATCGCTAACACAATCATTCAGATCACATAAAAGCAATGATCCGCCTAAACCGTCGCCTGCTGTCCGGGCAACCTTATCTACAAGACTAGCGACAACACGTTGTTTCTCCATTTTCTAGTTTGTAACGAGTAATTTGGTTCAATGGATTTCCAACAGTGGTTTTCTGGAATAACGTCGCTATCAGAGCCATAAAACGTGCAGCATTTCGACCTGGAAGCTTTCTGTATCCTTCTGCGTAGTCGTCACCACGCATTTGCATGCAACATGATATGCCATGAAAAAGCTGCGTGTATAGAGTTTTTTCAAATATTCAACGCACAAAACGGTCGCTGATTTGGCGGACCACACATTTGGTGGAGAGTATATAATTTTACATTACAGGAATATTGGAGCAGAGTTGTCACGTCAAGCCAAGATGTAATGAGTAACGAATGACATTCAAAGGTGTAAGCAGTAACAGAATACGCGAGGCATGACATATGTGCTCCTGGCCGAAATCTTTAACAATTGGATCGATTGTACGACCTCCTTTACATGCTTCTGCTTTCATCGATATCCTCTGCCGTCGATGAGTGAATACTCCTTATGCAAAATGCACCCTTTTCAGTGAGAGTCTCCAAACTGGCTCTTCCTTGCTCAGGTCTTGGACATATTCCCTCTCCCCTATGTCCCCAGACAACTGCAGCGCAGTCCTGGGCTGTAAGCCCGCAGAAAAGCTGGTGAAGTCAGCTGAAGCCTAACAATGGCACAGCATTCGAACACTGAGACGACTAGACTGTTATGAAGCAGCAGGACTTGGCTTAGTGGCGCCACCTCTGGCGCCATTGCCCTGCACAGGAGACGGCGGAGGCGCGGAGCGCACCACTTTGGGCAGTGTCAGGTGGATTGGAGCGTGGTGATGTGTTCGGTGGCAGCTGTGCAGCGCGCCGCAGAGGCCCTCCTCGTGCATGTCGTGTCGGATGGCCGATCTGTCCACGGCGTTATACTCCTTGGCCGAGCGCGGCTTCAGGCCGCACGAGACGGGGCAAGCAGCTGGTTTCCCGGCCGCGATGTCCTCGCAGCGCAGGTACTCCGAGCCGCTGCCGTTGCTGCCGCTGCTGCAGAGCGACAGCGTCTCGATGTAGTCACTGTCCGACGATGTGGTGCTGCTCTCCGAGGAGCCTTTCAGGCCGGCCGCGTAACGCTCGCCCGGCAGTCCGAAGGCCGCTTGCTGTGGGCACCGTGCGAATGCTGCGCCAGTCAATAAAAGAGAGGCTTCGCTTGAGTGACACCAACCCACCGCGATGCAACATTCAACTGCAGCCTGAGCTGGGCGGTGAAGTACAGTTGTGAGGCTAGTTGCCTGTCTACAGGCACGTAGGTTGCCAAGCCGGGGAAGCCATATTCTGAGCCACGGAGCTAAATGTGAACTGTCACCTACTTCGGGTTGACAACACTTGCACGATAAAGCTGCCGTTAATGATAGGATCGTTTAACTTCAAATTAATAAATTTGTTCCTGCGCCGGTTTTGAACTACTACAGACCGGAGAAAGACGTCCGTGGTGTGCCCGAGCACAGCTAACTTCATCTAGTACATAGATTTTCATACCGCATTTTATATGATTTCATATCATGAACTGTTTCTGAATCTTTAGAAAGTATGTCAGCAGACAGAAACATACGTGAGAGGTGATGCGAGAGCTTGCGTAATACCGATTGCAGGTCTTATACGATATGGGCGCTTCCTCAAGTTCTAAAACAGTGCGTTTCAAGGACTTTGCTGTCAGTGCTTTTTATTAACATTTATAACGACGTTAAATGGCCTCCGAAGATAAAGCTTCTTGCCTGCGATTGTAATTCACTCCCCAAAGCTGACGAAAATGATCGGACTTAAATAATGCGGTGTTTTGAAGGGCTTATATGTGATGGTGTGCAAGTCTGAAATGGCGAGTAACCCACCATCATTTTCAGGTCAGTTGCGTCGACGACAACACAAAGGCCTCTCCTACTTATCCCCAGTTAGCTGTGTCCTGCTTCAGCTGTGGCAACCCTACCCCCGAAAATTTCGTAATCTTACCTGCCCACCTGACTGCATAAAAGCTTTTCGCAAAATGGACTATTAGCTGATAAAATTGGGGGCTGCACAAAAATCTTGAGCTAATTGAGCACAGAACATTTACATGTCCAGTTTTAGAGTACGCTTCTCTCTTCCAAGCAATGTGAGGGATGAGCAAACAAAATGTTCAGAAGACATACCCTAGAAAGTTTTATTTGCACATGATGTCGAAAGACGTATTGTGTGCTTGACGCGTTCAGATATTATGACCTGTGATTGTTGGGATCGCAAACAGGAAATGAATCAATTATCTGAAATACTTAGCCATCACCTAAACATGAAAAACAAATATAGGTTCACCTTGCCCACCCCTCCCAAGCCAGGCATCCAATAAAACCAACTGCTGCAATATGGTCTCAGAAACTCCATTAGGTACCTTTCTGGCACTGCATTTCTTTTTACACCTTAAACATGAACAAAGATATTTCACACTATGTTGCTAAAACAAGACATGCAAAGAATTATGACATTCGCTAGAGCTGTCTAATAAGCAACAGGAAAATTGACACACGATCATATCTTACGTTAATTGTTGTGAATGTGCCTTATATTCTGATTAATATTTCCTTAGTGTGTAATACCCCTGCCTTAAAAATATGTCAGTGCATATCAAATCTATTAAAACACCAATAAAATAGACTGGTTTTTGAACGGAAAAAGAAAAAATTCAGAATGAGGAACCGTGCTGCTAAGGATGCTTGATTAGCTAGGTACTGATAGCATGGAAATCATACCTTCTTGAATGAACCTCTTGCTTTCATCACAGCGACGGTGGCTCACGGTAGTTCCTTCGTCGAGGCTTCTCGGAAGCGACGTGTGTAAGCTCATGTGACATTCATGCGTCGCGAGCTCGCATACAGTTTCTGAGCTCTCCGGCAGGCTCGTTGACACTCCGGAGTCCGACGGGCTCGATATGCTGTCCGGCTGTTGTGGTTTGCAAGGCACGCTTGAGGAGCGCTTTATGCTGGTGCCGTTGGAAGGGGCATCGCAGGAGTCGCCGTTGCCTGCGTCCATCGACAGGTCTTCTTCTGAAAATCTGAAATCTCCTTTCAGCTTGAGGCAATCAGCCGATCTGTGAAATGTAATTCGGTACAAATTCTCCATAGAACGGTTGTTCGGAGTGGAAGGCACTGAAGACGGTGGTGTAACGTCGACCAAGTTCTGAGACCTAGCTCGGAACGGAAGCTTACTGAATGCCGGTCGTCGTTCTCTGCCCATAAGGACGGCCTCATCCACCTCCGAGATTTCTTCCGCTTCCTGGCGCCCATCAGCTGAGCTCGAGCGCTTTTTCGTCAACACCTTACGCTTGGCATCTGCCAGCGATGATGGCTTGTCAGGAGTCTCGGCTGAGCGCTGCCTGCTCGCGGCAAGGCTGCCTTTGGTGCTGTTCTTCCAGCTCGACTCGGCCTCAGAAGACACGTCTTCCGGGAACTCTTCTTTGCAAGGAAGCAGGTACGGCATGAAGGGCCGCAGTGGAAGCGGGGTTCGTTTGGTGTCCGCGCTCTCGCGGACGCTGCAGCTGCTGTTGCCGCGGTCGCTGTCGCACTTGCATGGCTCCAGTGGGCGCATGGCAATATAGTTGCTGTCGCAAACGACACTCGTGTGCTCGGACGAGCTACGGAAAGACATCACCTCGTAGCTTTCTCCGATAGTGCCCGTGGAAGGAGCATTGTGCTGGGCCGTCTTCTTCAGCGGCCCAGTTTTTTCAGGGCTGTTGAACTGCTTTTGGTTGACAGAAGGAGATGCAGGTGGCAGCACCTTCTTTTCCAAAGTACCTTTAGAGCCATTCTCGGAGTCGCACTCTTCTGACAGAGAGGACAAAACACAAGTGTTTTGGTACAGTGGCAAGGACTCTATGAAATGACAGTTGACATAGTCTGAACACTGTTCGAGTTTCTTCCCATCCGGCATAACCCCTAGTATCCTATTTCTTTTCAAGGGTTCTCTACATATTGTAGATGGCGCGCAGCCCTTTGAGCACTGAATCGTAGTGGCCTGGTTATCTTCAGAGGATGACCTTTGGAAGCAAGGGACTAGATTTCCAGCCCAAAATGTGACTCGGTTGCATGTGCAAGCTGCTCGCATGTAGCTGCACGCATTGAAATCTTGGCACATGGAGAGAGAGTCTGGCATCAGGTTGTTGCCACAGGAGCAAGCCAAAGGAAGCCCAGCAGTCCTTGCCCCTTGCGGAGAATCTTGTGCGGCGTGCTCCTGTGCACAGAAGACAAAAAAAATTCAACATAAACTTCCTAGGTAGGACCGGAATATTACAACGTTGTTATTTTTTATTTTCATCAAACGTTATTTCAATGTTCTTAATGTCCTTATTTTTCTATGCTTTTTGTAGTGTTACAAATAGGCGTTAATATTACCTTCCTCTAAAATTAATTAAAAATTTAAACAACATAAATGAACATTTTCGAAAATGGCGACACAACCTTGCACTATCATGCAAGCCCGCCAGTTGTGAAGGTGCGCAGCTTAATCAACGTTTTGCAAGGACCGACAACGATTGCGATACTAGAGCTCCATAATACAGCACAAGATTCAACTCGTACGCTCACCTCCAAACGGATACCACGGAGTGAAGCTATAATGTACCCTTTACTGAGCGGTGTCCCTTGAGTCATAGTGGCGAATGGGCAGTAAGCAAAACTTTCTTTAATCATAATGTGGCAGTGCATGCAATATATGGCAGACACAGTCTAAGAGATTTACCTGAAAAGTACTGCTAGTTGGAAAAAAAAATTACTGTAATAACAATGAAAAAAGTTCTGGGACCCAGAACTTGAAATAAATTTGTAATGCTGTTTCATAGTTATGATTCAAATATTACAATAACGTTCAGAAGAGAACATTAAAAGAATGCTTGTTGGGAACACTAAAGTAATGTTTACTAACTGATAACATTATTTTTAATTTTTAACATTACAGTAACACTTAAAAGTCATAATTAATGTTTATATTTAATACCCAACTAATGTTTCTGATTAACCCATAATTAATTTTAATCATCAATGTAACATTCCAAAGCAGCACATAACGTTACTGCAGCTTACATAACATTTTTCTAATATTATTCCAATGATCGGTACTACCTGTGTTATGCTATTTGCGTGTCTCATTTCATAACTGTTCTACAGTATTGCTAGCCGTAGACCAGGAACAGGGGCTGCATAACAGAAGTGGAGGCTTACAGGTAGGTTGCTGGCAAAGGCGCACGTTAATGGTAGCCAGCTATATATCGACTAGGAAAATATCTATCGTTTGCTGGAAAATGGCGCAAAGGACACATTTAGTTTTTTCTTTTGGCGTATCAGCTTATGACAATAAATTAGAGAGCTGAGACACCGCATTCTTCACCTACTTCCGATTACAAGACTGGGCACGGTTAATACCGATTAAGGCAGGGTTATGGCACCTAATCAGGCTTACAAGATGACTTAAGTATTTTATGTCAAATGCTTAAGTGGTTAGTGGCAGTATCTGGAGGCATTCTGATTGACAAAAAGCACTCGTATTTATAGTTTGTGAGAGTTTAACGTCCCAAAGCGACTCAGGCTATGAGAGACGCCGTAGTGAAGGGCTCCGGAGATTTCGACCACCTGAAGTTCTTTAGCATCACTGACATCGCACAGTACACGGGCCTCAAGAATTTCGCCTCCATCGAAATTCGACCGCCACGGCCAGGATCAAACCCGCGACTTTCAGGTCTGCAGCCGAACACCGTTACCACCGAGCCAACGCGGCGGACTAAAAAGCATTGATATTATAAACTTCAATCACTGGACAGCCAGATTTCCAAGGCGGAGAGCAAGCGCGACAATGTTATGCGTGCACAGTGAACTTCGACGTTATCAGAAGTTTGGGACTCCTAGCTAGCGCCAGTAAGTCTTGCGACCTATGGCACTTCACATTACCAGAAATTCGCGACAAGCGCTTCTTGTTCCTTCGGTTGCCGCTACGTGGTGCACGGCTTTGAACACTCAAAAATAGCACGTTGACATGATCCATGACTTAAGAAAGAAATAGAATAACCGAGTGGCTGCAGAACAGAACATGATAGGCTGCTAGGCCTGGTAGCACTGGCTAGGAGCTGTCTCGAATTCCTGGCAATGATAGGAGGGGTCGCATATTTTGGTGTGACTAATGGTACAGAGAACGGACGGAGTTTTTCCTCAGGATTTACATGTGAGGTGATCTCCCGCACAAATTAAAAGCAGCGGCATCTGGATGTCTCGTCTAATGTTTGTAACTTTCAACAATGAGCTTCTATGGAAGCGACAAAAATTTAGACTCCTTTTGGACGACAAAAAGGCGATTTGCGAAAAATCTACAGCTCGAATCGCTTCTATCTAACGGCTTTAGATAGCAGAAGAACTGGGCTTTCGATTGTTTAGTGTCGTATTTGTCGAAACAAAGAGGAAAATTGTCCAAAAGTGCCATTTTCACAACACGGTTACCCCGTCTCCCGCTGTATAGCCAATGCACTCACACGCAAGTATACGTCGCGCCATGGCCGAATGGTTTAACGCTATACTGCGCAGATCGAATCGTGGCTGCCGTCGAGGATCTCCTTTTTTAGAAGAAAAAAAAAACTTACAGCCGTTAGTTTCCTGCCATGCGCCACGTGGCGTCAAAAGAAGTGAACTAGACTGCTGTCCCGAATTCCTGGTAACGATCATTTGCGATCCCGATCTGACAGTTGTGGTTGTTTGTTATTAAGAGGCTCTTTAAAATATTTGGGCTTAATATACGCGGAGCGTATACTAGTGAACGTAGCCGTATATATAAAGGCGATTTATTTACCGCACTTCCTCAATTTGATGGTTGTGTTCCATAAGCAATTTTCTGGTAGAGGTGCGTGAATAAAACTGAGCTACGAGTCTCGTTTGAGTGCATACTTTTACTGCGCCAAGTGTAACTCCATTACGGGCAGTCGATGAATAATTATCGCTTTTTGCACAGCGAACCACCGCACTTCGCCTTTTCCGCCACTGAGATTCAACACCCCTTCTGTATAGTAATGTAGAACTTCTTGCTGGCCGAGTTGGTGCATAGCTTTCTTGGGATGGCGTTGCGCACACGAAAAGACATACACAGGAAAGAGCAGAAGATGACAGATAGAGCGCAAACTATCAACTGAATTTATTGCTTTCACAACCGCATATATCTGCAGTATTCACACGTGCAAAAGAAGGGGGAATGGGAAGAAAAAAGAAAAAGAAGGGGATAACAAATCAAGTCTACATAGGTCCGCAAAAGCCACGGAGAAAATTCTTTTCCCTATCATATAAGGTGACGGAGGCACCGCTAACACAATAATTGCCTTTTTTATTTGATGTGGAATGCTTTTAAAGGTTGGCGGGATATTTCGCTTTTACTCTTGTCCAGAATCTTGATGCCTTTGAGCAGCGGCTCACAGTTATGGCATGAAATGCAAGGTGCGGGCAAGTTCGCCCCTTCTCTTTTTTTGTATAGAAAGAGCAGGCTCCCCTGCGGGTTCATTGACGCAGCGACAATTTGGCCAATATACACGCGTCCACACTTGAGCGGAATTTGACAGACCACGCCCGTGGCACATTTCACATACTGTTCAGCATGTTTCTTTGTGCATGCGCTTCAAGGAGCTCCTTCCTCGGTGATCCTAGGGCGTAGCCCAGCGAGCTTTTTTGGGGCCGAAAAAAGCACCGGAACACCATGCCTGTTTGCCACTTTTTTTTTAATTGTAGGCGACTTTGTGCATGTATGGAACCACCGTCGGCTTTGTACTCGCAAGAGCTCAAGGTCACAGCTGCGCTCGCCTTTCTTTATCTTCTGGAGAAGGTTCTCGGCTACCGCTGTGATGAGCGAGCTGTGATCTGCCATCTTCTGCTCTTTCCTATGTGCGTCTTTTTGTGGGCGCAACGCCATCCCAAGAAGAATCTGTATAGTATTTAAATACGTCAGTTGCCCATATGTTATTGTCCAGTTTCCTCAAGAGTTCTTCATATAATAGGTTCACGTGCTTCGAACGATGGTCAGCCTACGTGTCTTCGTACTGCTTCATTCGAGATTTTGCCGTGGGCACCTACTGATAATCTTCACGAAACCGACACCACGCACCGGCAGAGCCGCGAACTGGTCTAAAGAATCGGCGCGCAGATCAGCGTGGCTTGCTTCGTTGCTTGAGTGTTCCGCCGGCACATTCAGACGTTGTTATCAAAGCTGAGCTGTAAAAATATTCCTTGCGAGTGCTGCGACATGGACGTCTGCAAGCCAGCGAGATAGAAGAGCCACCGAGTGCCCTTGCGTGATTTTTCTGGCACCAGCAGCACAGACAGAGCATTTGAAAGGTGGGTTTCCCTGCTGTAGTGAAACACTCACAGGGCCATGACAGTACAGTTCTTACCAGGCACCTAGCCAATATATCCGAAAAATATGGCCGGCCTGGACTAGAAGGGCCTATGTAAATACGAGGCGCTGTTTTCAGTGGTGTGAATGACCAAGACCATTTTGTAGCAGGCTTTGTAGCAGGCGAAAATTCAGTTTGGAGCAGCTTCCTTGTGTTTTGTATTAGGAACCCGTAGTGAGAAAGGTAAAAACGCGAGTAAAGATGGTGTTCAAGCAAATTTGCGTCACGGTTTAAAAAATGGCAAAACACAGCACGAAGATTTCAAAGGCGCAGGGTTGTAGGCAGTCGTCTTGACCAGGTCTGCGTATTTTTTAAGTGCTCCAAAATCGACTTATGGTTTAACAAATAAATATGACCGATATTTCGTTTCGTTAACATTAGTGCAAATTTTACTCAGAAAAACTTGCAGACAATCTTGAGATGCGCCCAATTTAGTTGTTAACTTTCATATAACTTTTTCCTGGTTTCTTCTCAAAACTTAAGTCCACAAGACAGAAAAACTGGCACGTGACAGTACTCCTGCGTCGCGATGTTAGCACTCTCAAGCGCACTCCTATTGAACGAACCCGATTAGGGAAAGCCAGAATTAACAAAGTAGCCACCGGTAAAAGCGGTCGTTCCGAGATGAGCGCAGTAGCTTTGCTTCGCTAGAGTTAAGATGCAGAAGCAGGTGTGGACCACACAGTCGCGTTTCACGGCATTGCACTAGTTTCTTGCAGTCCAACATGGCTGCGCCTTTCGCAGAGAAACGTTTTAATGCGCATGCATGGTCCTCGTTTCGATGTGCGCCGTTGTTTTCCTCTGCCGATGGGTTCGGCATTGCCATGTGCTTCATATGCGCTTCGCCGTTTCCCCTGAAGTGTTTGAGACAAAGTTCGGATTCCTCGCACCGTAACTAAATTCAAGCTCGTGTGGCAGACAACGTCCAGCAGCCACAAAAGCTCGAGATCACGCGTGCAAGATGTGGTAACAGTATGCCAACTCACAGATAGTGCCACCCTGTCATTAAAATTGGCCCGATTTATTTAGATATCCTATTTGTACGAACTAACTTTCTAGGCTGAAAGTTCGAATTAACGTGATTAACCGAAAGACTGGATTTCGCCTGCGCCCTTATAGCCAGCACAAATCAAGTCCATGGAATCCAGCTATCGCCTGAAGGGCGCCGAAACCTTTCTAGCGGTCCTACACTGACCTTATGCGACACGTGATGCAGCTGCCCGGTAAATCCATCAGAGCCAAAATGTTGCATACTTGAGCCTCTAAAAAATTTTTTTCAGAGCGTTAGCTCTCACTCATCACGTTTCGAGATTTCGTGGGGTCTGCTGCCACCCTTGATCACAGCGCCATCTGTGGCAGCAACTACTCATCACTCTTCGAGATTTCGTGAGGTCTCCTACCGATGGATGGATGGATGGATGGATAAGGCTGAACCCTTTAAATCGGGCGGTGGTTCAAGCCACCTAGCCATGACTTGTGAAATTTTACTCTTGTCTTGATTTTAGCCACCAATCAGATAACGTTCGCTTGGTTACTTCTGCCCGCTTAAAATCTACTTTTCCTTCACTGTCCTTAAACCCCAATGCCTTCGATAAATCAGCCCCGCTGTTTTCCACTGTAGGGTGAAGCCCTTTACAGAAAAGTATCAAGTGTTCAGCCGTCTCCTCCTCATCTCCGCACGCAAGGCACAACGTACGTGTCTATCTCGTGGTACCTGACTCTATATGTGTTAGTCCGCAAAACTCCCGTCCTTGCCTCAAACAACAGAGTTTCCCCTACAATTATGATTACAATTATCATTACCACCCTGAGATCAAAGCGCCATCTGTTGCTGCAACTAGAAAACAGCGCATCTCGCATTGAGACTTGTAGCGCCATCTACAATAGCACTGCAGAAACAACCACCTGCCGCGTGCCCACGATGACGTCACGGTCCAATATGGTGCATAGAGGTGAAACTATGTAAGTATGACGTCAAGGGACGAAATGGTGGCATAGTTTTGGTTTCTCAAATCCAAGATGGCGGCCATTAAAGTTGATCGTGCCCGCTCATTCCTTTCTCTCTCTCCCCCCCCCCCCCCCCCTTGAGCAAAAAATATCCTAAAACGGGTACGAAAACTGTCCCGTAACGGGACCACTATGCATGCTGCTGCTGCTGCTACTGCTGACAGGAAGAATGAAATGGAAAGTGCACGGGCCTGCCTACTGGCTCAAGCCGAGCCACGCTCGCTGCCGCCTGCTGAAAGTAGGAGAGTTAAGGGCATTGTTGTCGGTAACGCGTTACAAGTAACGGCGTTACCGGTAATACGTTACTTTTTTCGGTAACTTAGTAACGTACTCGTTACCCATTCGGAACTGTAACGGGTAACGTAATTACGTTAACATTTTTCGGTAACGTGAGGTGTCACATTACTAGTTACTTTTTGTTCCGGTTAACCCACTCCCCCCTTTTTTATAAAAAAAGCGCAGAACACCTAAAATGATGCAAATAAACAAAATGTACAGGTGCTCCCGACAACCCTTGTTGGGGCTCGCATGCATGCCAGAAAATAGCTGCCCTTGACAACGCACCCAACTAAAAAAAAAGACAGAATAGCCATAAAGCACGAAAAACCTGCACGAACACGCATTCACACACTTGCCTTCACCTACTTCCCCTTCCCAAACCACTCACACACACAACTCTCTAGAGAGTGGAAGCATCCCGAGCATTTTGGAACATCACATTTTTCAGAATTACTCTAAATTTGTTGAGAGTTCAGCGATGTTTTCTCTGTGAAGTTAGAATTGATGATGGAGTGTCATTTTGTGTTTAATGCCACATTCAGAAGATGGCTTCACCATGTGCCAAAGAGTTAGAATCCAATACATGTAACTCTACAGGCAACTTTAGGCCACTATAACATTGCTAAGCTCCTGCACATTTGTGCAAAATATTCTCGTTAAATTAGGATATCGCGTAAAATCGTTTGCGGTAGATGTTATATGCGAAATGTGAGCTTTATAAAATTGTTATCGTAAGTTCTTAAGGTGACAAAAACTTAAAATTTATGGCCATGAAGTAACGGCAAAGTAACGTGCGGTACTTTTTTTCGGCAACGGTAACGCGTTACCTGTTTTGTAGGTAACGTAGGGCGGTAACGCGTTCTTTTTTTAACGTAACGAGTAACGTATCTAGTTACTTTTTTTCGGTAACGCCTACAACACTGGTTAAGGGATAGCAAAGATAGAAGGAAAAGGCGGGCGCCAATATGCCCAGGGCCGATCCCGGAGGCAGTGCAATACTGGGTAGGTAGGTAAACTCTTTTATTACGCCCAAAAACAGGGGACCAGTCAAAGGACCGGTTGCGCTGACTTAGAGGAGGTCGGCGGGGATCCTTTGGGATGCCGCGGCCTCCACCGCGCGCTGGATAAGCCAGCGTTGGTCTGCTGGCTTGGAAGTACACAGGAGAGACTCCCACGTCTCTGGGGTGTTTGCGTTGTCTCTGTTGTAATGTGGACATGTCCACACCATGTGTATGAGTGTGGCCGGAGTTGAGCAGTGTTTACACATGGGGGCTATCTGGTCCGGAAAGATCTTGCTGTATAAGAGGGGGTGTGGGAAGCTGCCAGTTTGTAGTTTGCGCCATTGGACGGCCTCGCGCCTTGTTAGATCGCGGTGTGCGGGAGGATATGTGCACCTTTGGAGTCTGTAGTGCTGGAGTATGTCCGTGTAAGTGGTGAGTAGAGATAGTGAAGCGCGTGGGATATTAGTGTCAGCGGAAGCAGGGTGGCTGATCATACTCTCGGCTCGGCAGCTGAGATCTCGAGCGAGTGTGTGTGCCTGGGCGTTTCCGCTGAGCGACTCGTGGGCTGGAGCCCAAAGAAGTAAGCGAGATGTGGAAGAGGGTGCTGTAGAACGTAGAATGTGTAACGCCTGGCAAGAGATACGGCCAGCATCGTAATTGCGAATAGCCTGTTGAGAGTCACTGATGACGACTTTGGTATTAGGGTCGGCTAGCGCGAGCGCAATGGCAACCTCCTCAGCTGCGGTGACTGTTTCTGTATTGCGAATGCTGCAGGCTGTGTACCAGCTGCGGTGAGGGGCGAGAGCTACCGCCACCATCGCTGGCCTCGATGGATGGTAAGAGGCGTCCGTATACGTGACGTCCGGACGTCCGCTGAAGCGTTTCTCGAACTGACGAGCCCGGTCGGCCCGTCTCTCGGCGTGGTGTTCCGGGTGCATCCGTTTGGGAATGGGAGGAATGCGGAGATTTAGGCGATATTCCGATGGAAGTTCAGCGTAACTTGGGGCCGATCTCGGCGGGGAGATCCCAACTTGCTGCAGTACCGCTCGGCCAGCGTGTGTGAGTGAGAGCCGCTCATACTGGGCGGTGAGGGTTGCTTCGATCAGTTCGCTCACGGTATTGGAGATTCCGAGAGCCATGAGCTTATGGGTAGCTGTGGACATGGGAAGACCTAGGGCCGTCTTGTATGCTTTTCGAAGTGACGCGTCTAGCCGTTCGCTTTCGGCACGAGTGAGACGTAAGTAGGGTCCAGAGTAGGTAATGCGGGAGCAGACGAAAGCTTGAACGAGGCGCAGGAGGTTGGACTCTCGCATGCCATGATGCTTGTTGGAGATTCGCTTAAGGAGGCGTCCGATCTGCACAACCGACTGGTCGATGCGTTGGATCGTGATGTTGTTGCTGCCGTTGGACTGTAGATGCAAGCCCAGGATCCTGATGTTGTCTGTTCGAGGAATCGGGTTTCCTTGCACCTGGAGGTTGATGTCCGGAAGTATCTTTGAAGGGCGTCGTCCCGGGGAAGGAATGATGATATACTCGGACTTTGTCGCCGAGCACGTGAGGCCAACTGTACTTAGATAATCTCCGATCCGTTCGATCGCGGTCTGTAAAGTCTCTTCAATCTGGCCGTCACTGCCGCGCGTGATCCAAAGTGTGAGGTCGTCAGCATAAATGCTGTGATGCAGGTGGGGGATGTCGGCCAGTAGCTTCGGCAGGCCTATCAGTGCGACGTTAAAAAGCATCGGCGAAAGTACGGCGCCTTGCGGCGTGCCACGGTTTCCCGGAGAGATGATGGAAGGATCTCCCGTGCCGGCTTTAAGTTGCACTGTGCGGTCAGTGAGAAAGTTTCGGATGTACGCATACATGCGATGTCCGACACCGAGAGCTTGAAGATGTTGAAGAATCGCTTCATGGAGGACGTTGTCGAATGCCTTGGCAACATCGAGGCCGACGATGACTTTTGTGTCTAGTGTACGTCTCATGACTACCTGATGATGGAGAAGAAGCATAATGTCCGGGGCTGCTAAATGAGGGCGGAAGCCGAACATAGTGTCTGGTAGAAGATGGTTGTCTTCAAGGTATCGTGAGAGTCTGGTCTGGATAACGTGTTCCATCAGCTTCCCAACGCAGGACGTGAGAGAGATGGGACGGAGGTTGGCCAAGGTTGGTGGTTTGCCTGGCTTGGGGATGAGGACTAGATTGGCGCATTTCCACTCTTGAGGGATGGTACCGCTGGCCCAACATTCTTGAAAATAGTCGGTAAGAGCATGAATGGATGCGTCGTCTAGATTCCTAAGCATTTTATTTGAAATGCGGTCAGGACCGGCCGCCGAAGTCGTCTTGAGGCGATTGAGTTCTGCTCGGACCTCCGCTAAAGTGATCGGAGCGTCTAGACAGAGATTTTCCGCGCCCTGATAGAAAGGGAGGTTGGTTGTTGGTTCAGGGCGGATGTAAGTATTTATAAGCTCTTGTTTAAGCTCGTCAGACGTGCCAGGATACTGGTGGAAGAAGCGACAACGGACGAGGAGCGCGAGCGACAACGGACGAACTCCACGTGAGCTCCGCTGATTTCGTGTTTTTACCCTAGACAGTGAGACCCTACAATACTTCCGTCGATATCACCGGTTTCCTGAAGACGAGCGGAATCCAGGGACACCAACCAGAAGTACGTACAACAAGTTTTGACCATTTTAGGTCAACTTTTCCCCGTGACCAAGCCAGATGCCTCGCTAGGCCTACTGCGCCGCGCCGAAGAATACGGAGCTCTGCGTCGCAGTGGCGTTCGCTACCTGCGTCGCAGCAGCGTTCGCCAGCTGGGCTGCGCCGTGGACCGTGCCCGCGCGCCGTAGGTCGCCATGAGGGTCACCGTAGAAGGCATCCCAATTTCTCGAGAAGAATTAGCAGCCAGTGATTGGTTGACTAAAGTTAACAAGCTCCGGGAAGCGCGAACAACATCAGGGCCTGCCGTGCCAGCTTTTCCTGGAGACAAAGCGGGACCGAACCAAGCGTCCCAAATCGACAATGGGCTACGTGCGAAGACGGAAGCTGAACTCACGCCTCGGCAACGAGGACGCTTACTAGCCAAAAAATCTGTAGCATCGAACCAGCCTCGCTTACCCAGCAACGCTCTCAAGCTAATTGTGCGCCCACGGGGCGGACTGCTACTCTCCAAGATTACAACCTACCAACTACTGGAAGCAATTTGCACTGCTGCTCGCTTCCCCAGGGACGCTGTTCGTCACGAAGACCTAATACAAGCTAACCTGATCCAGAATACTTTCGCGTACTGCACCCCAGTCGTCGAAAGAGCTGAACGGATGATGCAACTCAAAGAGATCACCGTTGACAACAAGGCGTATGAGATATCCGTCTACTGCGCTCCAGATGATAGCTCGAGCCGTGGTGTGATTCGCGGCGTCGACCTCCGACTGGATCGAAATACAATCCAAGCAGAGTTACAGGACAACCGTAACCCACCCATTCTGGACTTTCGGCGGCTCGGGAACACCACCGCAGTACTCATCACATTCGCTCAGCGCCAAGTGCCTACCTGGGTCTACTTTTGCAATAGTCGCCACAGATGCAACTTATTCAAGAAGAAGTACGAGGTGTGCTATCGCTGTGGCGAGCTCGGTCATCGAGCCGATGTTTGTGCAAGCCCAACTACTAAGTGTAGAGGTTGCGGACTATCCAATCCTACCACCGACCACACGTGCAAACCAATCTGCCGCCTGTGCGGTAAAGAACATTTCACGGGCGATAGTCGCTGCAGGGAAATCTTCAGGATTCCTTACGAAGTCAAGCGCAGGAAGTGGGAGAAAATTCGAAATGCTGAGGCAGAGAAACTCAAGACCCAAGAGACCGCCAAGCGGATCACACTCCAGCGCACCAGCCGATGGGACCGGCAACGCTCCGATAGCCAGCAGCGGCAGCTCCGAGACCGCTCGAGCTCTTTTCCACCGCTCAAGTCTCCCGCTCCACGGATGGGTTCTCAGGGGCCCTCCCGGACCAATCCCGGGCCACCTGCAGTCGTCCAGCAGACAGGGGACTCTCCTCATCCTTTGCAGCAGCCACCTGGGCCACTACCATCTCTACCCGATCTACGAGAACGTCAAGAACCGGTGAGTACGCAGGAAGGGACTCCCACTACTCTAGACACACACAAAGCGATTATGGAACTGACAGCAGTCATCCACCAACTTATACTCAGAGTAGAGGCTCTCGAAAAGCCAATGGCCACACTCCCTTCGTCTCCCCCGCATCCGCAGGGATCATATGAATCAGTACCTATGGATATCGCTCCTCCCAACCGATCCGCACAAAAACGCAAAGCAACGTCCGACACCGACTCACCCGCGGAGGGTTGGCAGGCGCGTTTTGCCAAAGTTGAGGAAAGCTGCAACCTCAGTCAAACTCGCATCAAAGCTTTAGAAGCACACATCGAACGCTCACTCCACACAATCGGCTCACAAGTCACGCAACAATTTGACATGCTGAAAAAAGCTATAGAAGCACAGGGCAAACTCCTCGCTGCCGTGGTACCCGCGGCCCCTGCGCCGACACCCGTTCAAACCCCACAACTATCCCCGCCTAATCATGGCGAGCAGCTCGGGTAACACCACCATCTGGCAGTGGAACTGTCGTGGGTTCGCGCGTAAGCGTCCGGTCCTCCAGCAGTTCCTCGCCGCGAGTGATCGCCCCGAACTAATAGCTCTCCAGGAATGCGACAAGAACACGAAACTTGCCGGTTACAGTACATACCTATCGGAACGAGTAAAACCTCGAATAGCTACTCTCGTCAAACGTAACCTCACTGTCCTCCAACACAATTTAGATCCAACTTTCCCCGAATACGTTTTCTTAGAAATATTACCCCGACCCTCGCGTAAACGTTGCACTAGTCTGTTTATAATTAATGTCTACAGCCCTCCCCGAGCTCATAAGGATATTTTCGGTCCGCTTTTCCTCAAAGCCCAGCAGCTGGCGCAGGGGCAACCCCTCCTCATTCTCGGTGACTTTAATGCGCATCACCGCGCTTGGGGCTACCACTATGACTCCGCTAAAGGTCGACGCCTTTGGAATGACTGGCATATGAACCAGCTGACTCTTATCACGGACGTGTCCTACCCCACTAGACACGGTACAGGCCTACATCGTGATACAACGCCGGATCTGGCCTTTACGACCTCCGGAGTTAAAGCGACTTGGTGTCACACTCACGAAAACTTTGGGAGTGATCACTTCATACTCGAAATCGTAATACACGAGCCCACCAGGCAATGTACGCGGCCAGCTCAGGTGATTGACTGGGACTCCTTCCGGAAGCACAGGAACCAGCAGGACATACCTCCCGCTATAACTGATATCAAGGCGTGGACAACCGAAATTGTCAAACAAGTGGCCGACGCCACTCACACCGTCGAGTTAGAGGACAGTATCCCACACTGCGACCGCTACTACGCCCATCTGTGGGAGCGCAAGAAGTCGCTCGAAGCTCTACTTGCCACTCGGAAATGGGACTGCAATACTGGGCCGACCCGTTCCAGAGTGCTTTAAGCCAAGCACTCCACCATATTCCAAAAATAAGTTTAATAACTTGGGTCTAAGGACCCGCTACCAATATTAAATCAGGTACCGAATATCACTACAAGCAGAGCCGAGCTATATATACTCCGACAACAACGGACACCCATCCGGGGACAGCTGTATACCGAATTTGGTAGGCAAATAAAACCCTATGGGTTGTGGTATCGAAATAAAACCACAATTAAATAATAGGTAAACATTGTATACATTGAAGCGTTACCATATCAAAACACAAGCCGAATTCTAGTCCCACCTTGACCGCCCAAACGAAGCGAATTCCGTTTGGGACGTATTTTGAGGTGTGCAACTCGACAATGGGTAGACGTGCATCGTAATTTCTCTGATAGATGGCGCTAGGCGGCGATCGTTCCGCTAGGCGCCGTGCGTGCACGCGTAGCCGAGCATGCATGGTGGCAATCCACCCCGTTTCAAAAGGCATTACATTCCGCTTCTCGAGACAAGCGGCGAGTTCTTCCTTTCTTCATCTAGTAAACCAAACAGCTAACGCTCGTTACTTCAACGTCTTCCAGACGGTGGCGGCGATTTTTTTTTTCTTTGCTTGTGCACCCATCGGGTTTGTTCGGGACAGTGTTGGCAGCGCCGCCGAAGCAGGCGTGCAAAACGCGCGCACACCGTATATCGTGGCGATAAAGAGCTAGAAAGCCAAACGGCACGGGGTTTGGTTCCGTCGGTCACCTTTCTAGTCACGCGTCGGGAAAAGCAACCAGAGGCATGCCTCAACCTCTTCGCATTCACCGCGACTCTTGGTTGCTGAAGTAGCATTTTGGCGCAGCCTTGGCGCAGCTTCGTCAAAAACCACCAATTTGTAGCAGCATGTAGCAATGTAGCAGGGTTGTTACAATGGCGCAGCGTTCGCAGCACTGTATATGTTAAAAAAATTGCGGATGATATTTCAGTCTACTTTCGAGAATTGATGAGAAAGCATAGTTTCTTTTTCGTTCCCTTTTTTAAAAATCTATTATCTATTTTTCCGTTCCTTTCTAATGACAAACCCAGTCATTAGCATGCAGTCCTAAGGCAACACATACGTTCACCTTTGTCCACCAACAAGCAACCCGGTTTCGTGGCCTTGCGTGCTCGTCTCGCAATCCGAGAGTCCTCGGTTCAAATTTTCCGCACATTTGATTTTCATTTTTCTTTGCCTGGTCACGTGGGCTTTGAGACGGCACTTTTTCTGAACATCGTGTTTTGTTGCCGATGAGCCATATAATGTTTTCGCATTAAAAACATCGCCGAACCCACATGACTAATCGGCACAGTTCAACCGCGCAGAGTTTCGTGCGAGACTGTCTTTGCGATGGGGGCCCCATGACGGCATGCGTGTATGGTGACATGATGCTTTTTTTATCCACAGAAGGGGTGTGATATAATGATATAATTACAATTCCCAGTCATTCTATTTATGTACTTCGACTGACCATTGCGCTCGCTGTCACTGAAATCAGTTAAACACACACGCAGATAACAAGAATCGACAGAATTTAACGAAAATAATGGTATCTTATGGACCATTCAGCCATTACATGTCTTCCATCCCCTGTACAAAGAAAAAGGAAACAAAGCACGGTTAACTGCCTCGAGAATACTTCACACAGAAAAAAAGGTAACCTCATTGGTATTGATTTCCGCCTGTTCAAACGATTAGAAATCTTAACTAATTTAACGTAGCATATGGTTAAAATTTATTGGTAAATTAAAAACAGCAAAAAGGAGCACCTTTATTAGCCAAAAACCAACGGACAGTGACTCAAAGCTTTTCGAGGTTGTTTTGTGTGAAACAGCATGGCAAACTGCAATCGCTAGGCTTTGCTTACCTGATCTGGTTTGGTCCTTCACCCGCTGTACAAAATTCTTCATCGTCGATGTCATTGAATCTAAATTCCCTCTGACGCTCACGTCTACCGTCATCCTCTCCACCTTCGAACAGGCCGTTTTCAACCGCCACAGCGATCTCTTAGTTGCTTCTCGTTTTAGAAAAAAGAACAATTCCGCAAAGGCTCACCCGCCAGCAGTCCTCTGTTGCGCCGGCCTATTAGGCCTATTGAGGCGGCTCCCCTAGGCCGCGAAAATCGTCAATGCAGCAACAGTGATATAATGCTAAGTGCTTGCATTGCCATCGTAGAATATTGGTTCTCATGTTTGCCATGCAGCACAGGCAGCCCGTACCTATGGCCAAGGTTTTCATTAAGCCATATATAATATAAACTCTGAGTTCTATTGCTCCGCGCTGGTACAGCGTGAAAACCAGCAGAAAATGCACCAACGGAGACAATGGCGAGTACACTGAGAGGGGATGCTGGGAGTATTTTTGCTGAATAAACTACCTTGTATTTCTTAGGAATGTCGTAGTGCATTGCGGCGTCTAGGCTGGGGTCGTTCGCCTGCAGGTCTGGAGCGAAGTCAGCAGCATTTTTGGACTGTTCCTGAATAAAAAAAAATACTGAAGGTCAGTAATCTGAATGAAGAATTTCAAGCAGTTTTATATTTTGAGCACTAAACTTTTACAATATTTCAACAAAATCGAAACGCATTTGCAAGCAGAACATAGTCCCATCTCATTCAAAACACTGAAATACGTCGAAGCTATGTTTTGCCCTGCAGTGGGTGCAGTGAGGCTGATGATGATGGTGATGATGATTACATACTGCTAGCCTCTTGTACAGGCTATTGCAGGATTGGGCGAGTAGAACATTTACAAAAACACAAATAAAATTCGGAATGTACATATAACAAACCTTACAAGCACTTCGTAAGCACTGAAGAACCGTAAAAAGTCAGTATTAGTACCAGCAACTAATATTCACAACCTGAAACAACATGAATAAGCAAGAATAATAGTAGCCGCGATATATAAATTCACAGTAGTAGTAAAAAAATTGCAGGACGCTTAAGTTTCGCCTTTAAGAGTGGAACGCGACAGCGTGTTGTAGCACTGCCAGGGAGTCCGCGGAACGCCATCGCCCGTTCGACGCGACGCCTTGCCTGTTAGACAAATCGTTCTGCTACGTACGGTGAAACGGACGCGAGGAGCGGCAAACCACGTAGAAGCGCTGCCAGGCGCCTTGCCGAAACGCGCGGGACTCAAGTTGCAGTCGTAGTTCGTCGGCGCATCTTTCTTGACAAACCCGATGCCACGAGCGCCAGCATGGCTTCCGCGCCGAACGAATGGGCAGCAAGCCGCAAGCTTCGTGGTGAACGCGCTTTATATGTGCGCTGCGTTGTTCGCCGCTCACCGCGTGATTTCTGCGTGCCCGCAGGGCCCCACTGCGCCCGAACGAGACGAGCGGGAGGCGCTGCCGTCGCGCGCCATCTGTTGGGGCCGTGGCATACAGTGCTAGGAGGAAGAGGAGGGATTTTTTGCTCACGGCCGACGCCGACGATACCGGCTTTTCTGCGACACGAGCTCCTCAACGCTGTGGCGTTAAAATACATCGAGTCACTTTGCTCCACAGCACGCTTGCATAAGACGGGGGGATATTCATGACCACGCCTTCGTGAAGTGATTATTTGTTATCTATTACGGATGTGAATGCTTTGCTCGCATGCGGTTTAATGAATTTACGGATGAGCGCCCGCCGCCTAGAATGATGAAAAGGTCCAGTTTGTACAGCGATTCACACATATACCGCATATTTGCCTGATCCCAACGAGCAAATAATTTGCTTTAAAAGAAAAAAAAGAAAACTGCGCGAGGCTCCAGAAAAAAAAAAAGAACACTGAATCAAACCGGAAAATTCTAATTGTGGTTTTGGAACCAATTGGAAGCTCCAACTAGAATGCCCAACTGACCGCGCTGTTCCTTACCTTCAAGTAGAGGTTCGCCAGCGCCGCTCGCGGTATGTCGTAGTTCTGATACTGCTGTCGCACGTTGCACGTGCAAGCTGGCCTTGGCTGCGGCGTGGTTCGCTTTGGAGACACGAGCGGGGAGTCGCTAGAGCCGGAACGCGCTAGCGGTGTCTCGGCGGAAGTCTGTGCGACCCGAGCGCTGCAGGCACATGGCGCCGCTCCGAAGCCGTGAACAGCCGGCAGCATGGAATCCACGACCGGGGACGGTGTCGCCCCTGATGGTGGTCGAGTGCCCGGATGGTTCTGTGAAGTGGAGCCATGTCTCAGCGCAATATTCGTTTTTGGCAAACACACAGCACCCTTCCCGCTCTCCGTATTTCCCGCTTGCACACTGGTAATGAAGCCATGGAGACCTTTCATGCCATTACGCCTTGAAGTGGAAACCTTGAGTAATTTCCCGTAAAGTGGAAATGCGCCTCTTCGCTGCTGCGCGTTACCCAAATCAGCATCGATTTGCGCACCGCCACTAAAAACGGGCGGCAACGTCATTTCCCACCGCCGTCACTCACTCTCACACACATTCGCACGCAAAGGATGGCCTCACACTTACTCTAAACAGGTCGCTGTCTGTGTGGATGACACTTCGTGGCTGATCGTACAAAGACTCGAGGAAGCTCCGGGGCACGTTGTACTCGGAGGAGCTTGTGCTGGCGCCGCTCGTGCTGGCACTGCTCGTGCCGCTGCTCTGGGAGCAGAGCGACGCGCGGTCCGAGGGCTTGCCACCGCGGCCGCTGCTCGCTTGCGACGCCACGCCGCTGGTCGGCCGGCTACCGGTCTCCGTGATGCTCGGAGACCTTCCGTGCACCGCCGCACCGGTCGTCTGGTGGGAGAAGACGCAGGGCTTACACAACGTCCCTTATGGCACACATGACAGTTACCGAAACAACATGCGCTTTTTCGCTTTTGGTTTCCGTGTGCAGTCAGATTCGTCAAAACATCGGGAGATTTAGTGAGCACTTGACAACTAAATTTATGTACGTTCCGGATGCCTATTGCAAAATTAGGGGGGCACTTAAGATCCGCCTTAAGGGTATGACTCGGCAGCGTTAATAGTTGTTTGGTAGTTTCTTTCTTAATTAGTTTCTTTTTATCACCCGCACTAATTAGCATACATCAGTAGGCATATTCCACGTGATACACCACACGACACGCAAGTTCTCCGTCAACCAAGTCCGACGAGTATGCCTCAATGGCCTAGGGATAACATGGTGGACGCGCAACCCAAAGGTCATGGGTTCGATTTCGAACTAATTACCACAATTTTCTTTTCAGCGAAATTGATTTCCTTTACATCCTTACACGCCGTAAAGGCATTTCAGTCATGCTGCGACCTCAAAGTCACAATTTATCTGAATTTCAATCATTTTCATTCCACAGCTCAATGTGTGACATCACGACCATCTCGACCAGTCCTGAATTAGTATGACAACGCGCAGGACTTTTCCTCCGAACGTCCGCTCTAACGCTGTCGCGTTAAAATAACATTCTTTAGCACGGCAACAAAAGGGATCATTTGGAACTTGATGTAAGGAAACATAAGCGCTGTGTTTTTACACGCAAACGACAGGTAAGAAGAAAAGAAGCGCCACCATTAACCCTGTTCAGCAACGAGGTACCACAAACGTACAGGACAATACAGGACAAAAGAACCGTCATCTTTTTTTTTCTTTTCAGATGTTCTTTGCAATATTTATTCATTTGACTAGCGTACTTGAGGTGCCCACAACCAGCATTCCTGCCTACGCAGTGGTGCTGTTATACAGTCAATAAAAGCAGAACAGGGTGTTGTGAATGTTTGAGGTATATACAAGCTACCATAATCTAATGTTTCATGAGTGCAGAAACAAGATAGGACCTGTTGATGCTGTTAAAAATAAAAATGACCATCTGGATTATTGAGCAAATTACGAGTATTAACATACATTGAATACGCGATGAGGTACAGACATTTACGGCAATCAGCATAAAATGGCTGATGGGTTCTTGCCGGGGCACTGTTCATGTGCGGCGGTCAGATCGGTACAGAGCCATTGTAAAAACCTCGGCAGAAATACACCGTCTCAGAGCTCACGCCTCACTGAAAGTTGGACAATGTTCAGCGTAGACAACTAACTCTGGTAGTCAAAATAGCAAAGCCTTCCTAAGTATCGTTCCCAAATCAATAGCCTTACTAACCTCTTTCGGACGCGTTCAACCCTTACGCCCTCAACCAATGTCAGACAGTTCCACACAATACTATAAATCTCCAGCCTTTGGAGAACGGAAGACTTGTAAAGGTGGAGGAAGCGCTGTTTAGATTTGAACTGTTTTGCTAAGCATGCGATCATGCCCACAAATTTGAAAACTTGAGTGTGCCACGCATGTGCATTCAGCTGAGCTTACAGTATAGGTATACTCCTAGGTGGCGAACGACATCAACACGTCGTATGTTGGAGCGCTGTTTGCAACACTGATCTCCACTAGGTGGCTGGATGCCGCATTCCCGCTTTCCGAAGTGGGCGCAAGTGAAGCCACCGGAAGTTCGGAGGCATGTCCCGGAAGTTCGGTGTCTGCTGTGTATTGCAATGCAAAAAGTCGCGTCTTTCGCCCTTCCGTTCTCAGTTTTTTGCGTTGTTTTCGTGTAACGTCTACTGTAATATCAAAGGAACACGCAAGCTCAACGCGAAGAAATGTGTGCATTACCGAAGAAAACAGACATGCAGGTCTCACCATGCCGCGGAAAAGGGGTACGAGCATTAAACACTATTTTCTGATCTGATTCTTGTCTTCCGAGAGCAGTTAGGAGAATTAGTGGAATGCCGATGAGTCTAGGTCATCTTACAAAGAAATTTTTGTGTAGCAAAGAAAAGGCAATGGCGTGGAAATCCTGACACTCGAAGAGCCACTCGTTATACAGCTGCCGCTGCTTTGGTTTTGAGTTGGTGGCGGACGACGTCTCTTCTTCCAGACGTGCTTTTAATCTAACTCTATAGCACAGCTACGTTTCATCTACACAGCACGGGAGAAACGACTGACGAGAAACACGAATGGCAGCAGCGCATGTGACAAGCGCTGCTAGCAGTCAACTGCACCAAGCATCAAGAATAAAAGCCCATTCAGACATAATTTCCTACAGTACGAAACAGTACTTGATACGCTGCGTCGAAAAAGCAGTACCATATACCTTTTGGACGCGCTAATGTGAACCAGCAGAACACCGACGGCACCCCACCAGATTGTGACCTCGCCCTCGCTCCGGTTCGGTCTAAACATAATTCGGTAAAATGGTCACTGCAAAGTCGGCTGCCTAATGAAGGTTTCCACCTATTCTTTCTTAAATTTATCCCCCATTGATGGTATAACTTGGCCTTAGAGCGCGACAACGTGCATCACAACAAAGAGCAGAGTTGGCGACGCTAGCGCAACGGGACGACACAGAGCTGAGCAGACGAGGCTCCGTACGTAGTGCGTGTAGCGACGTTCTGTCATCTGCTAGTGTCGTCCCATAGCGATGCAAAGGACCCTTATTTTTGAAACGTCTTTCCCGAGGACTTTGCTACTCTCCTCATGCAGTTGACGGCGCAACAGGTAGGCATTGTCATTAAAAAAGACGCGAACGTCGAAAAGACAAAATGCTAAGTGGAAAACGAAAACTGAAAATGAAAAACCGTGCTAAGGTCCGATTTCGTGCACTGCCAAAGGCTGACTTCCGGGACATGCCACCCAGCTTCCGGTGGCTTCACTTTCGGCCGCTCGATGCCGCATCCAGCGCCCCTAGTGGAGATCAGTGGTTTGTAAAGATATTGTGGAAAAGTGGTTCTTTCTTTCTTGAGAAAGAAATGGCTACCGTTTTACTAAAATTCAATATTAGGGCATTTCGTCGATGCCAGTATGTCAAAAGGCGGCACGCAGAAGACACCAATATCCTAACCCGAACGGTATGACTTGATTAGGTTTATTTCAAGGTGAAAAATTTTAAGAGACTACATTTTAGGCAGCCGCTTTACCTGGCCACATTTTCCTCGATGGGCCCACTATCCTATGGTTGAAAGAAAGGGTTTCGCGGCTTTGAAACAAACTCGGCACTGTTGTAAGGACAGACGTGAGGCGCACAAAGACGGGACAAGAAGGACGAGTCGAGCGCTAACTTTAACCTCGGAACCTACGCTACTCTTCCCCAATGGCGAACCGAAGTTCACTTGCTACCGATAAGAAAAGAAATTTGCGATGGAAAAATGCTTCCTTGCCAGTGAGCCTGTCAGAAGTTTCAAGCTCGACTTTACCAACACGGCGCAAGATGGTCCGTTTTTAGGTGAACTGGTGACAGGCGATTTTAAAGAGAGCTCGCAACAAAGGCTCAATCGTAGCCGACATGAACTGGAACGGCAAAACTCACCCATGCTTGCTGGGGGTTCGTTTTGAGGTCCCCTATCCACTGCGGGGGGAACCATCGGCTGCCGTCGGGCGATCTGCCATTCTGGCTCGGAAAGCTACAGCGGGCGCAGTAATGGCGCCCACACTTTCCGCAGTGGGTATATGTCCTGTAAGAAACACCACTCATGACATAGCTGGCACACGTATGTCATGCACACACTAGTCTGAACCACCAAGGGTGTCTCAGCTGAATACAGTTTCTGCGATACACAACGTGCTGCACTGACCGAATGCATATCTGTGAGTCACTCACAGAGAGACAGAGAGAAAAATATTTCGATAAAGAGGCAATAAAAATAAAGCAAGGATTAACTGTTCGGTTTGTTACCGTGATAAGATTTGCCGTATCGCTAGACCAGGATTCAGCAAAAAGGAAATGAATATTAACAGCGCTATGAAACGTATAAGGTACGAAGTCGAAGCCGGTCCGTACATGGAAGCTACTGGCGTTTTTCAGCCATTTTTTTTTGTTGCTGTTCTGAGGTCTTTAAGGCGAAGTGGAAACGTTTTGGATCACATGAGCCGTCGTCTTCATCGCTGTGTCACTATGGTTTTTCGCAAAGCAGTTGCGACCTTTCCAGATACTCATCAGCCAGCACTGAGCGGCTCTGTCAAAAGTTCTCAGACCAGAGCACGCGAGATGGGAATAGTGGTAAGTCTCTGTGGTGGATTAGTGCCCTATTGGGATCTTGAGACTTTTGGAAGCGGAGGGGACATCTATTTTCACTAGGCACTGCACTGCTGCCCAATCTCTGGACCCACCGACAACGCTGGTGTCGTGGGTAATGGACTGGAAACTTTGACAAAGACGGCACCTTCAGTGCGAGGACAAATGCAGAAAATAGGGCCTTTATGGTCTCACACGTTGTGTCACTGACACACTATCATCACTATACTCACCACACTGCGGGCGCACTGCCAGACACGGGCAGAGGGCTGCTGACTTGGTTGTCAGACGCCTCCTTGGAGCCCGGAGGAGGCTCTTGAATGTCACTAATGGTCAGCGACACAGTGTCTGCGCTCTCGGCATCACTGGAAGACACACTCGGCGCAGCCCCTCCCTGTGAAACACAGGAAGGCCACCTGCGCAACGCGCAATCCGGTGTCAACGTTTCGGATCGCGTCCAATTTTTGAAAATCCTTATATCTTACTTGACTTTATATTCAGCAAATATTTTCGCACTGAACTTGGTAAGCTTCAAGTTTTAACGATTTCATTTCACTCTGAGCTCAGCTACGCTTCTGTATTGTGCTCCTTGAAGAAACGCTAGAATTCAGCAAATCCTCGGAGAATACTGGTAATGACAGTATCTTTACGCTTAAAGAAATAATTGGTTTCGCCGGAAGCTTAATGCTAAGGAAGAAACAATTTATGAACAAAAAATAACGGGTAATCAGTTAGTCGAATAAAGAGGGAATAAAAAGGCGGAAAGGCAGAGGTGTAAACCGCAGCACAGTGACGCAGCGTTCTTGTCTGGGGCCACTCTTCTCGTAAAGTAGTTCTTTTTGCCGCCACACAGTGAAGCGCTGCTTAAAAAGAGAAAGACAGCGTATAATGAAGATTGAGCTAATACCACCTTACCTTCCGTCTTTTTTACCCACTGCCTTCTTCCGGCTTACTAAAGGTGTGCGTCTTCTCCAGGGTGATACATTAAATGACCTCGCTTCGTCATAGCCAAACGATTTTTTTTCCTCACGCAACCATACCACTGCGCAGTATTTTTTTCCCTGCTGTTTTGTTTTCTTACTTGTTTTTCGCGCACACCGAGCCAATCGCGTAACTGACTGGGGAGTTTGCACATGATGCTTATTTTGAAGGCTCACGCGGTCATTGACCTCCTGCGAAATAAGCAAATTCAGGAAGCGTGAGTTTAGCATCATTTGCTTCCTGGGACTTGACCTTTTTTTTTTTACTTACAACTTCTTTCTTTATTGCGGCGAGAGCTAACTTGAGGCGTCCTTGGATAAGGGAGAAAGCGCGTGATCAATATGAGGATGCAGAAAGCGCAAAAACGAGGGGAAAAATTGCGGCAAGCGGGAAAACACCCCAGGAGAAAGCCTTGCTTGACTGGGCAGCGCACCTGTAGTGGACCTTGCAGAAAGTCCTCGAGCGGAAGAAGTCGTCGGGCGTGGGAGCGTCGCCGGCGAAGCGCACTATCTCGAAGCAGGCATCGCAGGAGCCCACGTCCGAGCAGCCCGAGCTGAGCAGCGGCCTGCGAGACTCGCTGCTGCTGCACTGGCTCGACTCCTGGGCCCGGGATCGAGGCTGGAGCGACATCCGCGACGGGGTCTCCATGGCTGCACAGCGCGGACAGAGCGGGGAGCTCAGCGCAGCCGCGCGGCAGCGCAGCGTGGAGTGAAATCGACTCCGCTGGTGCAACGTGAAAGGGGGCTCACGCCTTGCTTTGAAAGAACTCGCGAGGCGGAAACGAAAGGTGGCCGAAACGCATCAAGTTACTGGCTGCAGCTTTCAGCGGCTTTCTTTCGGTTACCAATGTTCGAACGCGCTCTAGAGAGGTTAACGCGGATGAGTTGAAATTGATTTCAGAAACAGGGCTTAAATTGTAGTGGAAGTTGCAACCAAATACGTGCCAAGAGCAGAGAAAGGTTGGCTTTTCTTTCATGTTCCTTTTTTTTTTCAAGCAAGAAACGAACTTGTGCGAATGAACAACAGTGCTCGGTAGCTCGTAACAGGCGTCTCATGCTCTTTTTTTTTATGTTGCCCTAGCAACTCCGTGACATTCTGCGTGACATTGTTTCGCTTTTCCCCACAGCAGGGCCTGCGGTTCGCGCAAGCGCGAAATAAAAATAAGACAGTGAAGAAAAAAAGAACGACAAAAAAAAAACGCCCCGCGAACAAACAGCGCGACAGGAAATTTCCGCCCCCCCCCCCCCCTCCCCCTAACAGCATACATTCGGCCGACCTGAAGTCTTGCAAGGGAGCTTCCTGCGACTGGCCAGCTTCCCTCGGGACGCCGCTTCGAAGGCCTCGGCCAGCTCCTCGGCCTGGTTGGTGTGCAGCACGTGCAGCCCTTCGCCTGCGCACACGTCAAGGCACGCTCTGTCGCTGCTGCCACGTCACATTCTCGTCGCCATAATTTCATGAAGGCGCCGCAGACACGCAAAACTGAGCAGACGGCGAGTTGTCGAAGGCAGTTGGGATATGCCAATGGGATGTCCCTTGTTTTTTTTTTGTGTGTGTGAAATATGCTAGCAAGCATCGACAGCGGATGGGCGGTAGGCTTTTGTGCTATGATATGAGCATTCTCAGCGCCACATAAATATTGCAATATGTTTTCATCCTCCTCGAGCACCATTCTTGTCCTTCACTCCTGAGAGAGAGGCACCCATGCAGTAAAACTGGATTATGGAGAAGTTCATGATGCATGCTTGGTAAACAACGCGGAACGACAGGAAGTCAGAGACACAAAATGAGGCGACGCAGGCAGCTGCGAATTTATTGCAGAAAAAGCGGCTTTTAAACTTCAAAAGTGAACACGTGAAGAAGGAACGTTTCTCGGCTGCGTGCCTTTTTTTTTGTTTAAAAGCAGTTTTCCTCGTAATAAATGCTCAGTCGGGAGTCTGTAGTGTTGTGTCCTCCTGTTACTCTGGCCTACAATGCTTCTGCGCTTTTCATCAAACTCGACCGCACCGATTGTTTAAGGCCATCACACAAGCTGAAGAATCTGCCAGACATACTTCTGGGAAAGTCCAACTTCTATTTTTCGCCTCACCTTTGCCACACTTGGAGCCTCCCTCGAAGCAGAACTTCCCGTCGACCAAACCGAAGCGACGCAACTCCTTGAGAGGCCAGCTTCCCAGCAGCCGAGGCGGTAGGCCTGACGTCAGGCAGAACAGGTGGTCTTGCAAGTGCAGTCGCGCCGGGCCGCTGGCCAGCTTAGCGCGGCCCGGCGCGTGCCATATCTGCACCAGGAACTGTTGCACTGCGGGAAGCGACGACGCAAAGTCACTGGGCGCTCTCACCAGCACCGCATAAGCTCCCTTCCTCTCTCACTCTGTCTTTCCTCTTTACTCGGCTCTGCCTGGAGCCCCACACTGTAGACCCAACGCAGAAATGTATGTGGACGTTTACGCTATCCGCACTTGCGAATGAAGCGAGATGCCCTCACCTTCGGCAACATTGGCGCGTATCTTGACCTGCCACTGGATGAGCAGCTCTCTGGAGTCGAAGGCCAGCGCCAGCACCAGGTCTGGGCAGATGAGCGCCAGTGTGTGGCTCTCCTTGTCGAGCGTGAAGCCGGACTCCAGACCCAGGCAACCCGCCAGGGACAGCGACGCCTTGGTCGGGCCCTGCTTGCAGCGCTCCTTGCTGTCGCGGTACAGCTGCACGTGGATGCAGTCTGCGGGAAGATGAAACGCGCTCATCACACGCCGTACGGTGCCTCGAGCAGCGTCCTGCAACTTGGTCCGCATTCTGCGGTTTCATTCATAAGGCAAGGCTGCTGATAGCCTTTTTAAAAAGAAAGAAAAATTTTCCCCGGTTGCTGAACGGTCGCAGAGTGTTTCGATATTTCCGTGTACTTTGTTCCATTCTTCTGTGCGCTGCTTAAATGAAGACACGGATAAGGACGGGACGGTACCTAACCATGGGCCGTCCTGTCCAAAGCTGCGTCATTTTCCGCGTTCTTTAGCGCTGCTTTTATACGTCAATATGCATCAGCTAAACTTACTCCATTTTTGAATAAGATATAATGCACTCTTCCCAACGATTGCCGCTTCAGGAGCACGCCAATTTCCATATTTGTCAAACGCTAAGTTTTCCAATGACTAACTCGAACAAAATCAAGCAGCGTGGTATTACATTACACAGAAAGCGCAAGACTGGATGAAAATAGAAATAGTGTGTTCCAGCTAGAATTAAGACTGATGAGCTCTGGTAAATTTTTCAAACAAAATAATGATCAGACACCATGAGGCCTGGTACTCAGAAATTCTTGGCTGCGTGAGACAGGCCCGGTAGGAGAAATGTCGGCGTCAGGACAAGTTTAAAAGTAAAAGTCATTACTTTTACAGAGCTACAAGTACAAGATTCTTGTGCAAACACTGGAGTTTTTAGAGGTAGAATTTTACCGATATTTTCGGATTGGCTGATAACCTAAGTAAGAAAGGAAACAACATCATTTGTAAGTTTATTTCCACCTTCGCGACGGTACATGTAAGGCTATCTAAGCTTTTTCGTGGTCAAAAAGTACCACGAACAGAAAAAAAAAGAAAAATGACGGCGGCCTAACTCTGTTACGCCGAAAAGTCTAGCGATAGCTATTCTTGCTTCTACCATGATTTTGCTCTTTCTTATCTCGTGACTTAACTTGTTGCTTGCGGCTGCTATGTGTACGCGGTTAAAGTACTCAGTTTGCAAATTTTAGCCATTTATTACCTTTTGCTTCTTGATTCGCACCAATTCTGGCAAACACCGTTTTGTAGTCTGTGAAGTAGTTGGTTATGGCTTGCAGTTCGACTATGGTTATCTTTGCAGGGATCACTCTCAAGGCAAAAATTGGACGTCACCATCGTATCGAGCACGTTCAAATTAGGCTGAACATCGACTTCAGTCCAAATTGAAGAAGGTCAAATTTCGGGGGTGGGGTGCGCCAAATTTGGAGGTCACCATCGTTTTGGGCATATTCGAATGAGGTTGGAGATCGATTTTGATCCAAATCCGAGGTGGAATTTTGGAGGTATGCCAAATTTGGAGATACCATCGCATTGGCCACAGTCAAAGTATTCTTCGGCATCTGGCATCTGACTTAAGGCTGTTGCTATGAAATCGCTAAGTCCGAGGATCACTTCAATGTCAGAACTACATACCGACTGAAACTCGAGTTTCTGCATTGAATAGAGCTATCGTTCTAAGACGTCAGAATGCCCGCCTTTTTCCGAGACGAAGGAGTGAGGCTCGTTGTCTTATCTTTGCCTTAATGTTATAGTCGCATCAAAGGGTTGCCCAAGGTCTTATTTTCTCTTTCGTCACACTTGGCAAGCGAACGAAATTGCAAGCATTCCACGCATATAATTTGTTCGAGAATGATCACGATTTTTAATGTGCATGTCGCTATCGCCGCTACCAAGCAACCTTTCGTCTGTGCGAAGTTCGCTCGAGAAACAATATCCTTGCAAATATTTGCCTATTCGTTATCATATCCAGGCAATCATGTTAACATGCACTGCAACCTCTCATATAACCCTATCTTACACACATTAAACGAATGTGCGCGCAAAATGGTCTCAGCATTGTTCATACTGCCAGTAGAATAACGCAGTTATCGATTTTCACTTCGTTCATTGTTGTTTCCATCCAAAGCGTACGCAATAAAGGTAATTGCTTATATTAATGCACGCGCAAGATGTGTACGTTTGAGCTGTCTTGACCTTGTAATGCACAGGCTATGAAAATGTTAGATGAAAGCTATGAACGTCCAGCATTTCGTTCTTACCGGTGCGCGCGTTACAGAAATGTAAAGGAGTGTTATAAAAGTATTTATAAAGAATATTAGATTCACGTATGTTTTAAATTAGACAATTAGGGTCAATTTCTAGGCACCTACGAAATACAAAGCTGCGTACACAGACAGACACAGGCATATGTAACAACAAAATTCAAGATAATTCTAAATGCATACATGCCTATCAGCACCTTTAAGGCAAGAAGTACATAGCACACGGGCACGGGACGCAACGTTACCAGGAATTCCAGACAGAATCTAGCCGGTGCCGCTACGGCTAGCGGCATACCATGTTCTGTTCTGCAGTCAATCATTCATTCTCTTTTTTTCTTGCGTCACAGATGATGTCAACATGCTATTTTTTAATGCTAAAGCCATGCACCTTGCGGTAGTAGCCAAGGTAACTATACAATCGCTTGCCCTGCATTCCTAGTAATGAGGCACGGTCGTTCGTGTCTTAAAAGCGCTAATAAATATGCATGCATGCAATCAATGAACTCCAGCTAACCCAAATTTCAACCCCTATTAAATCCCTACACCACTCACTGGTGCGGCAGAATCCATGTGCGAAGTCGTGCTCAGCTGCACGACGTGCATATCCGCTGAACCATCGCGCCGGCTACCAGTCGCCTTTCTACGCGCAAAACAACCAGTGCCTATGCGCGAAATATCAAAATCATCGCTGTCAGATAATTCACTAAAGACCGGCATAACACGAAACGCAAAGAAATATGTTGCCAACACGTTCTTGCTTTATACGTATCGTGATGACGAAGACTGTTCACTGAGGAAGCAGCTATGGGCGCCTACGCGCAAATCATTCCTCAGCTTTCCTCAGCCATTGCGTTAACACGGCGCCGCATGCTAGCGCAGCATACGGCGATTGTTATTCTTTCATGCTGCAATCTGCACCGCATACACGTGTCCAACATTCGTGGACAAAAATTTTGAAAGTTGAAAACTAAGATATTGGCATCAAAATATTTGTAGGTAATGATCCAGTCTTCCAATGTGTAGAAAAATATTTGTTTTATAGTGTTTCCACTGCTCGCACACAGCATTTAAGGCTGCCGTTGAAAACCAATGGGGAACGCTTTTGAAGATAGCAAAAAGGTTAATAGCAAAAAAATTCAAGCCTGCCGATGGTAAACCTGCGGATATATTGATTGTTACAGTAAAAGCTTACAATATATGAAGAAATTGTGCTCATTAACTTTTTCCCGTTCAAGAACGCTTTGGTCCAGAATTATTGGGTATGAGCAACTGAATCAACGTTTGAATGTTCCGGTGTTTCGTCCGTATGTGACGCCTCGGGGTCATACAGTGAAAAAAAATGAAAAGGAAAGTAAAGGCGCAGTTACTGTCTCACTTCTAGGTGGACACCTCAACCTCGCAGTGGAGGTGATAAAAGTAGAGAAGAGGGTGGAGTTTTAATGCGCCAGCATTAGTAGGGTCAATATGGGCAAAACCTGGCGTCGTTGGCGTTTTAAGGCTCGGTGTAAGAGACCGAAAAGCGCAATACTGCCACTGAAAAGTAAAATTGATGGTTACTGGGCGCCTAATTTTACCTAATTGAACAAAATACCGACAACTTAACTGACAAATCGAAACATTAATTGTCACGTGTGCGAGTGAATTCAGTTCGTCAACACAAATTGGTCCCACAATCGGAGTCTCAGTGCTAGTATACCCCTCCGCATAAATCGCATGGATCATCTGTCACTTTTTAAACAACAACAACAAACACGGTGACAACTAAAACAACAGCAACAGCAGTCCTGCAGGACTGTTCTTATGTTAGTAAAACTGTCTGGATCAGAATCTGTACGCATCGTATACGGATACGGATTCTGTTAACCGTTAATCGTGCGCACCGGTTAACCGTATATGTTAACAGTGCGCACCAGTTAACCGTCTTTGTTAACCGCACGCACCTGTTAACAGTGTCTGTTAACCATGCCCACTTGTTAATCGCTAACCGAACGCACCTGTTTACCGTATTTGTTAACCGCATTCGCCTGTCAACCGCATCTGTTAACCGTACGCACAGAAGATAATGTATTGCATTCTGTTTTATTGCATTTTATTGTATCGACGTGGCGGCCGTGAAAGAAGTGAAGACACCTAAAATTGTGCCATTCAGATGAACACGCAGCGATGACAACACACGATAACCGCGGTGGTGAAAACAGCCCGGGCAGCTGCTAGTCTAGGACGCATTGCCGAGGAGCGCTCGTTAGTAACGCGCACCGAAAAGTTCCTAACGCCCGCATGAAAAATCATATTTTAACCACAGGGAAACGTACAGCAACAGAAAACAAAACGGTATTTCGAGCCGTCCTTGTGTGCTTACACGAGGGACCACGTAATAAATTACCGCTAACGATGCGCAAATACGTTCAATGCTTCGAGGGATATTTTTAGGATTGCTTCCTCTTTCAGTAGCCAGAGCATTCGCAATCTCGGCTTCTCTGCACGGCCGCGTGGCGCGCACAGCACAGCAGTGGCGCGCACGGGCACGGCCCTGGACCAGCTCGCCCCTAGTAGCCACCGGCCAACGGGCACATGGACCCAGGTCGCCAAAGCAAAGGTGCAGGGAGGCTCGCCCATGCACTCGCAGCGGATCCAGGACTCCGGCGTCGCGTGGTGCGCGTGAAATATGTTTGGCAAAGTTTCGGCGGCCGGCGAAGCGCCCCCTCGGGGGCGGCAGCAGCGGTGCCGGCGCTGAGCGCCCCGGCTCGTTAAACATTCAAGCGCAATTACGGGCCTCGCGCTGGTGAATCAAGACCGCGCATTTTAATCCAGACTTGTGCTCCTTTGCCGCCTTCTTGCACGGCCGGAATTCATTATGAACCAGTTATGCTCGTTAAATTAACAACGCAGCGGCGTCGTGCTAGAGCCCGGCGCTGTCGGCGGAGGCGTATCCTGACTCAACAAATGCCGGGAGGGGCCCCGCTGTTCGCGAGCCGCGCGCAGGCTGCGCGAGCCGCTCCACAACAGGTTTTTAGACGCGCCATTTTTTTTCTTCCTTTCTTAACTTCTTCCATCCTCCTTCCGGTACTTTAGCTGCACGCGTCGCAGCGGCAGCAGCTCGACAACGGCTTCCAAGAACATTACTGTTTTTGGGAAGGATGAATAAAGTAGGACAAGAGACGGAAGAGAGCGGAGGGCTGTCGCGAGGGGCAGTTCATTAGCGGAATATGCGCTCTCGCGCGACACGAACAGACGATGCGAGAAAGATGCTTGTTCGCCATTTTTCTTTGTTGTTGTTGTCGTTATTGTTGTCGTTATTCTTGAACGCTCTGTGAGACCATCAAAAACTGCGAGTAAAGCTATAACTTGCCGTCTTGCAAAGAGGCAGATATGTAGCGAAGTTTCTTGAGTGACCGACAATAACTCTCGGCCTAGGATCAAAAATAAAAATCCGAGGCCTCCAGGAGTGCAAAGACAGAAATCAGTTCGAAGGCAGGAAAGGAAGAGAGATTTTTTTTAGTCGCCAGCTCCTGTGCAGAAGTGTATAAGTCGGGAGGCATAGGCTCCTTGAGAAACCTGAGGCTGCAATTACAGACAGCAGGCAACATCAGCGCCGTTACTTGAATTCTTCTCATGTGGCGTTAATGTTGCTAGGGGATGTTAAATTGCCTTGGGCGCTGAGGGAAAATTACATTTTTCCACATGTCGTAACTGGTATTACGATGGTCCTCGACAATGTGATAATTACAACGAAACGTGCAATTGTAATAGTTAAAATGTTAATTAGTGCATTTCAGTAATTTAACCATTTCATTGGCGTGCATCATCCGTTTTAGAGCGTCCATTACCGCCATCAATGTCACGAAGGAATAATTTTATATCAAAAAGCTGATTTTTTAAATTACTTAAAGTATTCCCGCGCACATCCTACGTTTGTAGTTTTCTCCGGCCACAGGGTAATGGACTTTGTTGCGTTTAACTTTGTTAAGGGGTTTAAGGACATCGGTTAAAACAAAGGGGGTAAAGGGCGCCACGTATTTTCACAGGAATGTTGCACAAAGTCAAGACTAGGAACTGTTAGCTGAAGGGAGTTTATTAGTTTTTTACTCCTGCAGGCAGTGGACGTTTTAGGGGTCGCCGGAATTAAAAATGATGCACCTACTTGCGAGCTTTCTGAAAGCATTACTATGTCGTAGAATTCCATCCGAGTACTGAAAGATAGGCTCGCAATTCAAACAGCCCGAGGGATGACGTTCTGACCCGCACGGTAGGCGGCGCCCCGTTGCCATGACGCGTCAAAATTCTCGTGGTCTCCGTCGCTGCCAAAGCGCGCCAGCCAGCAGGGGCCATCTCGCACTTCTGCATTCTGTGCGTTTAAATTGAAACGGCACCTTCTCGATTGCGTTTGTATTGCATTGCGGTTGCATTGTCAGTGGTATGAGAGAGAGTGAAAAGAACTTTATTAAATAGCGACATATCAAGAGCTCAAGATATCCTGGCCGTCCAGTTGTTCCGACGCTTTCCAGGCACTCCATGTAGAAGGGGGAGGAAGTTCGGAGGGCTACTGGGCACTGAAAGAGACAGTGCTCCAGATTGGCGTGAGGTGAGGGGCAGTTGAGTCGGGAGGAGTCAGACCGCATGCGAAAGAGGTGCAGGCGAGCTGGGGTAAAAGGGCGCTGATGCGATACTTGCTGAGAATATAGGTCTGGGCGACTGTGAGTTGAAGGCGTGGTTTGGAGAGTGTCTGAAAGGAGGCACGGAACTGTGTGTAGAAGCGCGGTGGATGGTACATTGCTCCATTTCGCACCAAGTATTCAAAACAAAGAAAGCATAGCCACTGCAGAAAGCTTAGCATGACTGTTTTATATCCACTGCCGGTGAAGCGAAAAAAAGCAGAGGCTTCCAAAGCGTAGCCTCCAAAATATCTAAATTTCGCCGGAGTCATTTGCACGAATTCGATTGTTGTTCAACGAAATTTTCGGCAATTAAAAACGCTCATTATTATATTGAAAAATTTACCTCGCACAAGCGCTTTCTTTATTGCTTGTGACGCTTCTGTTTTAACTTGCCTCTTTCTTTTTTTAAACCGGGTCTCGTGACCGGCACCTTAGCACTGCTGCACCCGGCGAAGCGAACACCGTCCATCAGCGCTAATGCCCAGGCGCCTCCCTTTCTATGCATGAATATAGCTCGAGAAATACGGTCCACGAAAGCATCTTTTCCTCGTTAGGTAATTCGAGAAGCCTCCACCTTGCTGCTTGCCAAAGCGCCACAGAGGAGCTTCGCAAGCATTCGCTTATGCGCTTGTCTTTGCCGGAGGCGGCCGATTGGAGCATTTCGGGCCTCCGTGCCCCCACGCTCAGCATGCAGCGAGGCCTTCCCAAGGACCGCGCAATCAGGAGCCAATTTGCTCCCTGCTCACCTGGAGCGCCTGTAGTGCAAATCTAATTAGGCGTCAGAATAGGGAAAGTCCTGCGGCCGATGTCCGCGACGACGCTGGGAAGCGCAGCGCAGCGGAAAATTGGCTAATTTAACCAAGAAGCGCGGGACGCCAGCCTGCACGCAACGACGCAGGGGAACCGGGCAGGGCGGCGGGGTCCCGCCGAGCGAACCTGTCGCTGCTTCGGCGCCATCGGTAAAGCGCTGGTTGCGAACACAATCACGGTTGCATGTTACGCAAGCGTATTCCGTTCAATGCGCGCAATTAAAGCGCTTTCCCTGCCCAAGCGCCGGCGACAAAGGATTTTACAGGTGAGAGTTAATCTAGGTGGCCCCCTTTCGGCGCTGCGTACACAGTAAGAAACATGCGCGTGTTCGTATTCGGCGCTGGCGCGAGTTGAGACGCACAGAGCAAGAAAATCGCTGGACTGAATGCCGATGTAAGGGAACAGCGGTGCTATACTGGGTGCTCCCGCGCCGCTTGCCACTAATACTTAAAAATAAGCATTTTGAGATATAAACGTGGCTCTGGTAATAGAAGTGTTGGCGAACGTCAAGAAACAACGCAATCATATTAACTAGTGTGCTCGTTAACCGAAATCTGATAATTAACTAGTGAACTATTATAGTTCGGTACTTAGATGCAATTAGAGATTTGTAGCCGGCTGTTAGCAATAGTCATATCAGATTCTAGAATTGCGAAAGCGCGATTTCTCTCGGCTATGTGCCTGAACAAATTTTGGCCACCTGGCGGGTCGTTAGAAAAAACGTGGTCCTTGGCGCGCGCACAGCGATGCCCATCGGCACATGTCACTGCGTACGGCCCGCGCCGCGTGACTTTCTCTCTCCCTCCCGCTCTGTGGCGCTCGCTGCTGCTCTTTGCTTGGAGCGTGGTCGGATCACTTCCATGAAATGTACTTCGTTCAATGGATAACTTTATATATCTCGAAGGCCAGTAGCTGCCCTCCTTGGCTGGTCTCGCTGCAAGCCTTACAGGCACGCCAGTGCACTGTAACGCTGAAAATAGTGCACAGAGCGTCGCATTGTTGCTGACAGTGCCCTAGAGATGATCTTGGAACTGCCCGGGCGAAAGCTTTCAAGGCCTCGTGCAAGCTCCAGCGCCTAGGTGCGGTCCGACTAGTTTGCTTTGTTCCCTTGAATCATCCTTGATTATGCGTTTTTGGATACTGCATATGTTTTTGGAAGTAAACGGAGCAGAACGGAGGGACAAGGGCAGGAGACAGGCGCTGTCTCCTGAGGGCGCGCGCATGTGTGTTATGATGTCCCAAAGCGACAAACGAATGAGCTGTGAGGGACGCCGTAGTGGATGACTCTTGGAAATTTCGACAGTGACGCCACACAGCACACGGCCGCTTTTTGCGTTTCGCCTCCAACGAAACGCTGCCGCCGTGGCCTGTATTGAACCCGAGTCATCCGGCTCATTAGCCGAGCACCCAACCTTTAAGCCACCGTGGATGGTTGTGCGTGAGCGCACATGCACTCAAACTGGATCTGCAGCACTGCGCTGTGGTCGGCATCTTGGGCGACAACCCATCCGAGGTGGCTCAGTGGTTTGGCGCTCGGCGACACCTCTCGCTGCTACCCGCTCGCATAAAAATATCTCGCTTGTGTCTCTTTCATAAAATATGTCATCGCAACTCATATATGCGATCCCTTCAGGTTCAAGCGTCAGCATACATTTCATCTCGCCTTAACCAGTACCAGAAAGTAAATATTCCACACTGCAACACCATCAATTTATCTGTATTCATTTCTTCCCCAAACTCCCAAAGATTAGATAAACTTATGTCCATTACTTACAGGCATAACTGGCACCGATAACTTTAAAACTGCACTTCAAAAGTTTAATTTCATAACTTATTGCCACGACTGACAGTATGCTCTCGAAAATAACCGCTTTTCTTACGCATTGTGCCTTTTTTTTTTAGCTACGGTCTAACACTTCCGGGACAATGATGTTTTCCTTTGACTTCTGCTTGAAATGTTTTCCATATTTTGTATCTTTACTTCAAGTTTGTGTGATTAGCGTTTGTTTTTGCCCCTCCCTTTCCTTGAGGGTACAGTGTACCAGGAGATTAAATAAATAAATAAATATTCAGGACACAAGATGCCCTCCTGCAAGACTGCTAATTCGTAATGCCACAGTGGACGACTGCTTGGGCTGGCGCTTCGAATTCCGAGGTTGCCGAAAATTTTGCGTCATTCATCGCAATAGAACAATGCAACTGCCACCACCATAGCAGGTATCCGGGTTGCACTGGTCAATCTGCCACATTCGAAAGAAGTCCTGCTTTTCACCGCAACATCAGTCAGATGGAGCAGAGATGGTCCGGCAGTATCAACAGAAAATGCACCGACAGCAACGCAAGGCTGAGCTTTAAGCATAAAAAAAAATGTTTCGAAATTCGAGGCTGTAGATGTTATCAACTTTGTACTGCTAAATAATAATAATAATAATAATAATAATAATAATAATAATAATAATAATAATAATAATAATAATAATAATAATAATAATAATAATAATAATTGGTTTTTGGGGAAGGAAATGACGCAGTATCTGTCTCATATATCGTTGGACACCTGAACCGCGCCGTTAGGGAAGGATAAAGGAGAGAGTGAAAGAAGAAAGGGAGAGAGAGGTGCCGTAGTGGAGGGCTCCGGAATAATTTCGACCACCTGGGGATCTTTAACGTGCACTGACATCGCACAGCACACGGGCGCCTTAGCGTTTTTCCTCCATAAAAACGCAGCCGCCGCGGTCGGGTTCGAACCCGGGAACTCCGGATCAGTACTAAAAGAGGAATCGGGTTTTTTGAAATTAAGATGGCACTGCAGCACTTGTTAAAGAAGCACTTGATAGCTTGCAAAGAATCTGGTATTTGAAATCACTTACAAAAAAGCGCGAAACACATTAAGAGAAAATAAATAACACAAAGCGCACCAACTACGGGGTATTCTTTGTAAGGCGCAATACATCATCTCTCTTTGTTCGCCACTCCGCAACTCAGCATCCAAAGAAAATAACAGGGGAAGTAAACTATAGATGAAGGCGAGAGCTGTTGACGACATTAATCTTCGTAGCCGCCATAATGAAACTCATGGTTGCTGGGAGTAAGGTAGAAGGCCCTCATTAGCCTAATAATTAAATGAGGTCCGATAATTACTTTCGCGAGCATTAAACTTGCCTGAAATAGTTGGCTCTTAACACGAAGCCGGCCTGAAAGAGAAGCGGCGCTTTTTTTATTTATGAAAAATACTACATCTGCTTCAAGGAGGTGCCGGAAAGTCATTTGGCGAGCGTACCGGCGCACCTTGAGCGAGGGAGGAACTGCAGGAAGAGATCGCACATTTTGTCAGAGAAAGCCTCATAAGTCCCACCGCTGGCAGCACCTGCCATCGCAGGGCAGTGGGGCATCGCTTACCTGCTGCGCTACTGCGCAAGGAGTGCTGTGAAGACTCCTAGCGATCTATGAATGTAAAGTAGAGAAGGACCAATTTCGCATATACGGGCATTAACCCGTAAACACACTTCCGCCATACCTTTAAGACATAGGTTAAGTGTTCCCTACTGTTTCATACCCTGTCCAATTTGCCCGGATCGCTCCTTATTTGTCGGTGGCCGCGATATCGTGCGTCAACAGGGCATAAAGTGAATATGGAAACACAGAAACGAAACATGCGACTTTATGGATTATTATCAGCGAGTCAGCAACAGAATATGCACGCACGCACGCACGCACGCACGCACGCACGCACGCACGCACGCACACACACACACACACACACACACACACACACACACACACACACACACACACACACACACACACACACACACACACACACACACACACACACACACACACACACACACACGCACGCACGCACGCACGCCCGCACGCATGCACACGCACACGCGCACACACGCACACGCACGCACACACACGCGCGCGCGCATACATATAAACAGAACACGCTACCTTATGGCTTATTAACAATTCGGCCCAAAAGTACTCTTTAGCCCTTGAGTTTTATACCTGTCGCCGAGTGAATGTTTAAAATAGATGTTTTTGTATGTATGCCCAATTCAGGTGCAATTGACGAAAGAGTGCACACCGTGGCGCCATCTTCCTTCAGCGCCTCACTGTATCGCTCGCCGGAGCGTTCTGCCCTCTTCGTGGTGCATATACTGCGGCGCTTGTAGCGGTAAGTTGTAAATAAGAATAGGTTTGTAACGTGGTGATACGTACTACCGGTTCCAACACACGAAGTGTAACAGATCGAGAGGCGGACACCACTGGTATTATGTCTCACCGGGTTACAAGCAACCAACTAGCCCAGCATTCTGCTTCCAACATAGGCTTAGGCGTCAGTATGGATGTTTTTCTCCGAGTGAAGGCAAGACAATAAAGCCCTTCTTTTTGTGCCTTGTGGACATATTGAGTTACTAATATAATCAAACATCAAAAGTGAGACTCGCGAAAAGTAAAAGTGCACTTCTGATATTTACTGCAGCCCGTAAGGTGGTGGCTCCAAATGCATCAATGGCTATGGCCATTGTCCTAATCTGATCGTGAGCAGACTACGATCAACACAAAGGGGAATCGGTTCACTTGAGCAAAGATGAATGCGACTGAGGTGGTAGCCACAAGTGTTGCTACAGCAACGCTTTCCGGTTCCGCTGTCTAACGTGAAGGGAATTGCCGCTTCCATCACCACCATTTATCGGCTGGAAGAGCGCCGTGAATCGGCTGGGCATTAGATTTGAGTGGTTTGACTCAGCAACGCTAGACAGATGGGGAGAAAACCTATTGTCGTTCTTTATTCCGATACTTTTGCCGCAAAACTTTTCACTCTTTTTTTTTCATTAGTAGAAGCTGATTCTTTAGAAAAGACAAGTTGAGGCTCTAGACACGCTTCCAAACGCTTCTAGTACTGAGCGATTGGAAATAAATCCGACAGAAGGTTTGGAAGTTAACCAAAGGCATTTTCAGTTGGCTCTCCAGTAACGGAGAAATCGCTGAAAGGATCACAAGAATATTTCGCTGGTGCACATTACTTTGCCAAAGTTCTTGTCGAACTTGCAGGTAGTGGTGCCGTTGTTTTTCCCTCGATGTGTTACACGAATTCAAATTCGTTCAGCGGCTAAGATGAATGACAGTGCAACGGCGTCGTGCAGTGTCAGACAAGGTATATGGTGCGCCAACGGTCAAGCTCGCTCGTTGTGATACGAACAAAAACAAAACTTGTGCCGTACAAGATTCTTCTACCACGACGTAAATCGCGTTGCTAGGACAAAGACTATTAACGCGATAGCGTTAAGGGTCCCGTTCAGTGGAGAACCCGGCGTCGTAGTAATTGGCGTTGTATCGAGAAATTCGGGACTGCTCGAGAGGGCCGTGACGCCACAACCACATGACCTCGCGCAGGTAATTCAAGAACCCCACAATGATCACAGAGAACAAAAGTTATGACGTCCCTACAAAATTCCTGATTGGTCTACAGGTTCATGACGTCATTCCACCACCATTACGTATGCCTTGTGTGTCTTGTACGTGGTAAATAAAATTTAAAAATAAGAAAAAATGAAATAAAACAAATAACAGTGTCCTTTTCAGCGAAGTGATATGTAAAGAGGACCCCAGGCCGCTGAAGAATCCATTTACGGTATCGCGTCATGCCCTTAAGATGGAGTTCAAGTGTTCCCCGAATTTTTACCGCGACGAAGAGAGCCTCATTTCGGGCTCTTGTGCACGGATGGGACAGACAGTCTGAAGTTTTGTTACGCAAAATAGGAAAACCTTAGTTCCGTGTAGGCGTGCAAGTTACAAGCGTATGCGTACTGGGCAGGGCGTCATCGCTTCCAACATCAAGGACTACAGGGCAGCTGGGTGGGACGGTACTGAAGGAACGTATTTTGCCCGCGGGAAGCCCTGAAAAGTGGCGCCTTGCCTAGAGGCCCTAGCTGCGTCGTCAAGTGGTCGTGCTGCCTGGAGAGCGAATTTCGACTCAAATAGAATTCAAAGGCAAGACAGACGGAGAAAGAAAACCGGAGGCGAAGACACGGCAAAGCCATTGTTGTGCGGCCACGTTCAATGGCTTTCCCTATACATTCCATTCGTGACGCCACGTGCGTAGGCCGCTCGCGCATATAGGCGTCGGCGGTTGCATGCGAGGGGCAGAGCGAAAAGAACATGATGCCACGGATGAGAGAAAAGCAAAAGCCATTCGTTTCCCGTGTTTCGCTCTTTCGTCCTGGCATACATGTTCTTTGAAGCACCAAAGCGCTGCCGTTCCCTTTGAATCACCGAAATGAGCCACAATGAACTACGTGACAGGCTGCAAAGTTCTGCAGGGTGCTCGAAATAAAGTTTAACACATTTTTTTAAAGAACTGTGAGCAGTGCATGAAAGCCGCTTTTGCAAGTAAGGCCGTCAATTGGGCACGCCTTCAATGGTGACGGCCTCCAATTTCGCAACATAACCTTGCGCCCTAAAACTAACAATTCAAAACTTGACAGTTCATTTTAGTCGACTGATACTTTTTTTACTGAGCTCTATCACGTACTTAATGTTCGCCTTGCTGTACAATCCTCTTGCACAGACCACACCGACGTATCTCTCGCTGTTTCGAAAATAAAAATCTGGAAACATTTAAAAAACAATCACCCAGTATTTCTCACGGTATTGGCCACCGCTGTAAGGTTGGTATTGAGCCACGTAACGAAAAAAGCTTTGTCCATACTTTTTATTTCTAACATCATTTTTAATCGAACATCATTTATTGTTTACATGTTTTTATTTAAAATATATTGAGAGATACGTCAGTGCAGCCTATGCCGGAGGATTGTACAGCAAGGCGGGCATTATGTACGTGATTGAGCTCAATAACAAGACGATTAGCCTACAAAAATTAACTAATCAACTTTTTTTTTTGGCTTCAGGGCGCAAGTTTATATTGCAAAATTGAGTCTGTAGGGTTGCCGTAGAGACTCTATTATACGGTTGAGAAACAATAACCTGCTGCTCGAATACTTCTGACAAAGGGGGTACATACAAAAATGCATACATACAATATACAGATATACATACAAAAATAGCACTCATTGCAATATTGGAGCTTACAAGGAAAGAAAACAGAAAAGAAGAAATTACATTTCAAGGCACAATTTTATACGAAAAAGGTAAAATAAATTAACACGAAAGTTTGACGCAACAAAAATGCACAAGAGTTTGCCCAAGGGTTTGCTGCTGGAGATAGATTGCAATAAAACTAATAAAATGGCGTCACTCGCGTGTCTGATACAGCAGATACGGTCTCCTTTTGTGCATTTTGTGATAGAGATAAAGGTAACGTGATTTCGGCGACAAAAAAACGCACAGCGACGCCATTTTATAAACGTGAAACTTGACGCGAGAAAGCTAATTCAACGAGTTTACAAAATCGTATTTTTGACGCTCGATATTGCGAACCACAATACCGATGCAGAAAATTTAAAAACTGCGCTAGCCTGCGATTTTCACGGCCTTCAATTTCGTAACATAAATTTGTGCCGTTAAACCAACAGTTAAAAAGTATTTAGTTAATTTTAGCTAATTAATCGTTGTTTAGATGAGCGCTTTCACTATGTAATGTCAATATTGCTGTACAATCCACCTGCACAAATTACACCGACGTATCTCTCAGTTATTAAAATAAAAAAAAAACAAATATTAGAAAGATTTCCCAGTATTTCTGACGGTGCTGACCACCTCTTTAATGTTGGTGTTGAGCCACGAAACTCGCAAAACTTTCTTCATTCTTTTTTACCTTGAACATCACCCAATTGGAATCGCCTTTCCTCTGACATTGTTGCCATGTATGATAACGTGCGATTTTAAAATGTCACAGCTAACATTGTATTATTCGGGTTTGCTCTGCTGTCCCGTATATTTTCTTTTTATTTGTACTTGCACTAATTGCACTTGCACTTGTTGTTAACCCCTGTGTACTGCTCCGGCCTGAGAGAAATAAGTAAATAAAAAATTGAAAAATAATTTCATAATCAAACTAATAAATAAATAGATAAATAAATAAATAAATAAATCAGTTTTCTGACATCACAAGACACCACGTGACATCCAGTTGTATGCGAATAACATTGCAGAATGATGCACATGAAGCTTATGCAGAGATCATACCATAAATAACAATTCCACTCTCACGAGTAGTAACCACTGCGACTTCCGTATTCATTTTTTTGTTTTTTCAGCGGTAAAACCGTAGTCTTACAAACGCCGAACAAAACAAATGCGCATTCCAAAACAGCGCGTATTTTCATTTCGGATATGTTCACGGCCCCGGGACGCCAACCTGCACTGATTTTCATGGGAGACGGACGCAGCATTAGCGCTCGCGTTGGGGAGAAGGCTCGAATCCGCTCAACGGGTAGAATTAGGCGCTTAAGGAAAGGAGCTCAGTGATGAAAATTCGCCGCAGCGCATTTTTGAATTTCAAAACTGCGCCTTCATTAGAATTCACAGGAAAGCGGTAGCGACGTGATAACTCGGGCGCGCAGCAAAAAGGGATTCATCTGCGCGAACTGAAATCGCAATCCCAACGCACTCATAAGAAAAGCAAAATGCGCGATCTCATATCGTGCGTGGTCCGCCAGACGGACCGCGGACAAGGATGGGCCGTCGAGATTACCGGCCAGAGCGACGCCCGCATTCTGCTTCGGGGGCCATTCTTCTCCCGTTGATCGATGAAGCAATCCCGCCTTTGTCGAAACGCACTCCTTTGAAGCTGCTGCCAAACGGACTGGGGCAGGTACAGTCGACTCGCTACACGGCCAGGTTTGAAGCCATGCTCAATAGCCGCCGCACAATCGCGCGGCTCCGCATTGTGCGCTTGCTGGACTTGTCTCAGCGCTGAACTGATGGATCAGGCCCCATGTTCAGGCCCAAAGTGCATTTTGTTGCGATCGCTCCAAAGTGGTCGCTTCGGCTCCGTTCTTCGCGGCGTGCTCGGCGACCTCATTTTCTGACCTATAGCGGCAGCCGAATTACTTCGGCGTACGACCGTCTGCAGCGGCTTCAGTGGAACAGAAAAAGTTGTGAAATGTAGGAAGTGATGACGGAGGTGAAATGCTGGTCGTTGTGGCACGGTTAAATCTCCACATTCACAGGATTGGACAGCCGTTACTCAGCAGTCAATAGCAATCTGCAAACAGTGTCGCCGGCGCGCGATATCGCTGGCAATAAGTGTTACCAGCAATGTTGTCATAGCACATCTGGTGTCATATAGCATCCTTTTGCGATGGCACCGCCTGTCGTCAGTATTGAAGACGAGGCAGGCACTGCTTTATTTTTCGATGTCGGCAGCGGTGTTTATTGCCAGGTATTTAAAAATCTATGAAACTAGAGCTATGGCTTCGGAACCATACAAATGTCTTTACCTGTCTATAGAAAAGTACATCCGGCTGAAACTACAGCTATAGACGGCCATAAGAAAGGTTTATAGCTATTTGAGCCAATTACCTATATCCGGCCTTAGGGCACTTTTATGCGGGGCGTTCGAGTGTGAGCGCTTTCCCTCGCGTGATCGTTGCGTTCTCCCATATTTCCTTCTTTCTTGTCCTTTTTACCCCTTTGCTCTTTCCCCCGTCCTCGGTGGACAGTCTACTTCGGTTTAACTTCCCCCTGCCATCTCTTCTCTCTATTCTCTCTCTCTCTATTCTCTCTCTCTCTCTCTTGAGCTGCACAAGAGCGCGACCCAGACTAAGGGTCACCTGTGCAGACAGCAAGCCAGAACCCGAGCGATAAATGTACGGTTTAAGCACAAAGAAACTACCTCGACGCACCTCAGACGACGTTTAACGTCCATCAACGTAGCACAACGTTTGCATATGCGGCTACGGACAAACCGAGAATACAACGAGAGGTAAAACTTGTGAATTTATATGGTTAACTTAAAGGAACACTGAGGACAACTGCATACAACTGGTGTTCCCAGTAAACAAAAAAATCGATTCTATGGCTCTTTCTGCATACGATCATGTTTCTCCAGCTTCAAAACACAAATTTATTGGTGACAAAATTGCATTTAAAAATATTCCCGTCACATGATTGAAACCCCTGACCTCTACACCAAAAAGGGTTCCGTGATCACCGTTTTGATGATTATTGACTTTGTTGGGGTCTTTAAAATGCATGCGTGTGCAAAAAGACGAGAAGGTGCGCAGACGCAGTGTGCATCTGGCCATCGAGTGCGGAGCTTCGGACATGGTGCACAGAAACACGCGTTTAGAATTGTGCGTTGGGACGTCACAGAGCGCTTCGGCAGCGAACTGCATATTGTAGAGGAAAAAAAAATTATGCACGCACTGATCCGTGTAAAATAATTCGCAATCTTTAGTTAAGGCTTATGTTAATGATGCGGCACTTGCATAAAGCCGAATATAACATTTTCACGAAAGTGAGCACTCAGTTGAGCTACCACACTGCGACAGACAGGGCCACCAGGCAAATGTTGAGAGGACGCCCTGGGAGGCTCGGGCCCGTTACCAAACTAAAGGAATTTATTCAGTGGCCAACTATTATATTAAGCTACTGCAAAATTGAAAATCAGGGCATTAAAATATAATCACGGAACAACAATTGAAAAGGCGAGCAGACGCCCATTCTGGTTTCATGGTACATATTGGTGAACGCCACCGGTTGCGCAAGGACAGGAGGGATTTCTCCTCGGTACACACGAGGGGAACAAACTCGGCAAGTCTCCTTGCAGCGAGCCCGTTCGAGGAGGACAATCAGCGGCGTCTGCTTAATTAACCCTGGCCGATACTGCACAGTCCGTGTCATAGAGAAAGGCGCCGCGACGGAGAAGGACGGAGGGAGGCTTAGCAGTACAACTGGCCGCACGAGTGCCGGCGAACGCGTGTTCGGGCCGAGGGACGCATCTATCGCGTCTCTCTGTCCCGCTAATCAATGCGAGAGAAACGCCGCTGCGCCGGAATGCGCTTCGAAGCGCTGGCCGGATCGATCTGGGCGCCTCCTTCCAGATCGAAGCCTTTGTCCGACCGGCCAGCGGCGTGCCCTCCCTCCGGCGCTACTCGTTAATTGATTCCTCTGTCCCTTCCCGAGCAGCGCGGTTCGAGAAATCCGACGGGGCCCGCCGGTCGGGCACTGAATCCACTGTCGCCCTCGCCCTCGGCGCCGACCAGGGTTAATCGTGGGAGCGCCGGGCCCTGCGCTTCGCTGTCGCCAGCGGTGGCCTGCCGCTCCTTTTTATTTTATTTCTTTTTGTCGTTTTTAGCGTGGCATGGCCGGGCCGCTATTCATCCGGGCTGCAGTAAGCGGCTGCCTGAAGCCACGCGCATCGTGATGCGATTTCGGCGTGGCCACGGGCTCGAATCACTGCCATTGCGCGCTTTCTGTAGTTTTCCTTTCGGCACAGCATCATTGAGGGGAGTGTTGCGCTCGCAACTGAGGTCTTCCTAGTACCATCAGCGGCTGGTTTGGGGGTATATCCACGAACAGCGAGGTTACGCAAGTTAAATGAGAGTTCTGGACAACTTGACCGAATAGTGGAAAACTTGCCCCACACTTTTGATTCAAACGCAAAAGTGACACAAGTCAGAACACGGCCACTGCACGCTGAAACCGGTAACACTGACGCGTATAAAGCGATCTACAAACTCATGTGCATAGATCGTGTCACCACTTTGGCAAGGAGCAATTCACAAAATACGTATTATCGTGTAACGCTATGAACAGCTATCAGCACGTGCCCATATGAGCAACGTACACTCAGCGGCTAACGCATAGCAAGTAGGAGGTATACTCACGGTCGTCTTCCAATTACGAAGTGTAGCTGCAGCGTGCCATTTGATCGCATTTAATTTTCGTTAGTGTGTACTCTATTCGTATGCCACTAAGAAAAGTAGACGCGTAACGAATAATGTTCTGTTTCGAAAATAGCACGTTGAGAACAAAAAAGAGGCGCGCAGCCTCGTTTCATCTTGCGGCGCTTCTTTCGTCGTATTTTTCAGCAGAACTGCCCTGCTACCATGCCGAATACAGTGAAGAAAGTTATCAGCATGCATAAGTACACCAGGGGCGCTGAAGGCGTCCCAAAGTGCCGCTTTGCGGTCAGCGTAAAACAATGGGGAACGGCTTAAATAGAACACAGTTAACAGTTTCGTGAATGCGTGCAAGGCGAACCGTGCAGGTGGTGCCTCACGGACGGTTGTTACGCACAATAATCGTGAGTGACCGTTCTTTCACGTCACATCAGGGGATGTGAGAAAGCACCCTTTTATGCATGCAAATCGTATACTCCGTGCGTTCTTCAACTCCCGCCTCATGAAAGTGCTCTCGGTCAAAAAGCGTTGATCGATAAAAAGTGCTAATGAAAGAAAGAGCCGCAATGTGTCGAGTATGTCCGGCAGCCTCTGTGCTAAAGTAATTTTAATTATGCTGACAGTAAATATTCAGCTCAGTGTTGGCGAGATACATGTATTTCGTTTGTTGCGAATGATGTACTTCTCTTCGGATGATATTAGTAGTTTGTCAGCACATCTTGTACCCCTCGTCTATCGCATTTCAAATGTAAGCACTAAGCATAGACATATTGTCAATATCACCATTTAAAATAAATTATAAACCACAATTTGTAGGTCAAACTCTTCTGTTTTTCTTTATAAATAGATAAGCACTAAGGGTTTTACACCAAAACGACTGAGAACTAATTTTATGCAAACGTAATCTTTGTCCCTTTCTCTGTTGTCATATTATTATTTTTCAATCCATTTATGAATTCCTGTTCTTTCTAAATTCTTCCATTGTTCTATAATTGATAAATTCTTCATGTGCTTGTTTTTGTTGTGTGCGACTGACGTACATTTTGTTTGAACTGGATCACTATGATACTCTTTACGAATTATGTTAATCTTTGCGTCTGCTGCTGCTGCTGCCGCCGCCGCCGCCGCTGCTGCCGCCATGCAATGTATTGGTTTCCTAGCTGGGCCCTTGTCTTTCTGTGTGTACGGCTTTTCGCCCAGGGTACCATTCGGCATCAGTAAAATTTCTTTTGAGGTGCGACAGCTGCGGTAATAGCCATTCCTGCAACAAGCGCACCGGGTTATTGACTGATGAAGCATCTAGCGACGTTTTTGTTGAAGCTAATTGTCTTTGAGGGAACAGCCGGTGTCTAGTACTTCTTGCAGTCTTATGCCTCGTATGGCAAAGCCCTCCAGCCATAGGCTAAGAAATTGCGGGTATTAACCTTATGCGTAAGGTAAGTGCCGCTCCGGTCGTGAAAGCCCATTTACTTTTGAGGGACTTTACAGTGCTTTGCTCTTCGATCTCACTCTCGACGTCAGCGGCACGAACCGTATTTCAAAGAAACAAGGCCCTACTTCCCGCTGCGAATGAGAATTACATTTTAAGGACGGCAGTTCATCACAGTAATGTCCAGGCTCTTTGCGATCCGCGCTTGGAATAGCTGTCGCGCGTGTAACTGCAGAATCTCGCCAATAAGCACGAAGCATGCAAAAGAAATCGTGCGTTCATGGAATACAGAGTGTTAATGACATCACTGTCTGGGTCTGCACTAGCTCGTTCTATGCCACTGAAGCCCTTCCGCATTATCACATTAGCCACCTACACCATATTGGGAGTGAGGATGCGGGGAACGAGCGCAGTGCCAACGCGCAGAACATTCGGAGACGGATGTGCACATAAGCATTTGCACCGCGCTTGTGGTGGGCGCCGCACCGAGCTCATATCATGGTGAGCTACGGCTGTTTCCTCCAGTTAATAAGATTCCAGCCGATATCAAGAGGGGGATATGAACTTGAACAGGACATTAATTGCGTAACGCCGTTACCGATGGTCTGTCCTATGGGGTAAACGGATACCAAATATGTAGAAATATCGCGGGGCTTGTAGACACTCGGGTGTGAAGATGAGATCAGGAAACATGATGGGATAAACTGATCTCGGCTCGCGCCGCCTAAAGCTAATTAGAGATTAGTGGGAGAGAAGTCGTCGTGCTGCAAAGATCTTGCCTTGGTTGATGATGATTATGATGGCCATCTGCTTTGAGATTACATCGCATAGCACGGGAACTTTCCGTGGCGATAACTCGTCATTCCTTTTGGAATGATAAATGCTAATGCTTAGGTTCCGTGCAGCGTTAAGCTCCTCAAAGCAAGTATGACACAAAACATGCCACAAACAACTTGATGGCGGCCTCGTTTAGTCGAGCCGTATTTATACCCTTTACAATTTGGCTGGCGCTATGAACGTTTTCACGAGTGCATGCTTCGAGCTCAAGCTAAATGAGTTAGATGAGATATAACTGTTATACATAACGTAGTAATAACGTAGTAAAGTGACTTAACACTATGAAAACTTCATTCGTTTTTGCGGTACCTCGGGGATTGAAATCAATAAATGGCAGCATGAATTTCAGGGCACTCAATAGTAATATGCTTCCCCTTTATATGTAAAACAATTTTCAAACAATCTCATGTGTTTATAGTAGGCTGTTCTTGACCATCGATGTAAAAGAATGTGAATTCTCATGGCGTTATATTAAGAATGAAAATAATGCATCATAGCACTTGCTCCAATTTTTTTTTTTTAGAGGAGGCGAGGGCAGAGAAACTATAAGGCTACTTGACGAAAGAGTTTTCGCGCGAATCGACGAAGAGACAAACACAGGGGGCAAACAAACATGGCTTCGAAGATTCCCCCTTTTGTTTGCAGTTACTGCTAAGAACAGAATTCTAGATTGTAATAAACCGAATTATGGTGAAACTAACGCTGAACTGAGTGGTGGCTGAATAGTTAGGGCGCTCGGCTGCTACCCGAAAGACGCGGGTTCGATCCCGGCCGCGGTGGTCGAATTTCGATGGAGGCGAAATTCTAGAAGCCCGTGTGCTGTGCGATGTCAGTGCACGTTAAGAACCCCAGGTGGTCGAAATTTCCGGAGCCCTTCACTACGGCGTCTCTCAAAGCCTGAGTCGCTTTGGGACGTTAAACCCCCTAAACCATAAACCATAACGCTGAACTGACCACATTTTTGTCTGCAGTACTCTTTCCGCTAATGAACCTTCGATCTAAGGAAGAAAACTGGCTGCTTTTCAAAAATAAATTGTGTGTTCTAAGCGATAAGCACGCTCCTTTGATTACAATAGCTATTAATAAAACTAACCCATCGTTTAGCGAGGGCGTCAATATAGAAATAAAAGGAAGCGCCTCAACAGTAAAGCAAAATCTGTTTCTTTTCCGCATTCATTGGAAAGTTATAAACTGTGTCTCAAAACTTACTAATTACTTCTCGGCCATTACCGCAGCTGAAGATATATACGCTTTTTCCTAGTTTTTCCCGGGACCTCCCTTCACTACTATAAACCAATATTAAAAATTTATGTCAAAATATATTCCCCGACCGCTAAAACGACCATGTATCACTTCAGAATGAGGATGACTTGCCGTTATTTGAAACCGATTGTCTTATTGCATTTACACATTTTTTTTCATTCTTCCTCGCCCAAGAAAAGATGAGCATTGTTCCTGAATATGACTACCCATACATGGAGCCGATCAGTAGTGCCGAGGTTACTGCCTACCTTATTAAAAATCTCCAGTTATCTACATCTGCCAGATTCGATAATATCAGTTAAAAGGTTTTGAAACCACAATTTTTTTCTCGAAGTTCTTTTATAGCGCTACAAAAAAACAAGGACACAGGAAGAAGTACACAGGACGGGCGCTGACTCCAACTAACTTCAGTGAGGCTTCCACAACCTGCATTTATACACAACGAATGACCAGAGCGCATGCGGGTGAAATATTTCTGGTAGATTAGGGAGCGCAGACTGCATGCTATTGTCTATTTAATAATCTGTATTCGTTATCTCGCAGGGAAACTGATGTGGTGCTGACGCACGTGCGCTATAAAGAACTTCGAGAAACTATGTTTCACGAACCAGCCCCACAACGTGTTTTGTTAAGTGAACAATTTTTTTTCCAGCCATAATTTTTGTCATTTTTTTTCAGCAGTTTTAATCTTCTGGACGACTGCCTACGGACTGGAAAATAGTCATGGTCATTCCTGCCTTTTAAAACGGGTAACGAAAGTTCGCCTGTTAACTATCGACATTTCTACAACATGCATATGCTGTAAACTGCTGGAACATATTAACGCTTCTCATATTTGCAGCCATCTGCAGGTTTTCAGGATGGGCTACTCGCGTTATACCCAGTTATTACAATTTACTTTTTACTTGCACTTTAACATGGATCAAAACCTTCAAACCGATTATATCTTTCATGATTTTTCAAAAGCCTTCGACAGTGTTGCGTACGGCCGGCTGTTTACTGAGCTATCTGCCCTTTGTCTAGATTCCCTTAGATAATCATCGGCTCCATTTTTTGTCATTTCATCAACAATTTATGGTTGTTAACTCTTCGTCGCACTGCTGCTACGTAACCCGCAATCTTCCTTTTTTTTGTTGTCTGATTGCGAAGAGTTCAAAAAACACTTCAGTAAGTATTTATCTGCTTAGAATTGGGGAAAATTTCGTTTTCTGCCGTGCTCCTATTTCTGTTGTATTTGCTAGCATTGGTTCGTATCTTGCTGTTTCATTTACTCTGACTTTTGTTCACAGTTACTAAATCTTATTTTCTTTATTTCTGTCTTTTTTTTTTTGCATTACCCTGCGCACATTTTCTACGTCGTACCGCATCGATGCTACTGTTAGCCCACACATGCAACTCTGCACGTCCTTTTTGTAACCCCCCCCCCCCCCTGCTCACTCAGTGCTCCTCAGGAGCTGCGAAATACAAATAAATAAATAAATACATAAATAAATAAATAAATAAATAAATAAATAAATAAATAAATAAATATGTGCACTCTAGTGGCCCACGAATCGGCTCTAAGGGCTACCTTGCCTGTCCTGACATCGTGCTGACCAAACCGTGTTTAATGTGCGCATGTGTCAAGTATAACACTCAGTGAGGGCACGTTTTCTCAGCTGGGCAAGACTGCTGCAAGAATTCTTGTGCCTCTCCTCCGCCCTTAACTCCGCTCATCTTCTCCGTAACGTTAAGCACGACCTAGCGAAGAGAGGTGGAGCGACTCCAGTAGCTGTCCCTTTCTTGTGCTCAGAATGTTCTCCTCCTTACTTGTAACGCTAAGCGCGACTACCTGAGTGGTACCACATCTTCTTCTCCTTATGACCTCCACATGGTTAGCGCACCTTTCCTTCCTGATAGAAGCCCATGTAATCTGCGAAGGTGCTTCCTCTCCACCTATCTTTTCACTTGCTCTGGGCAGAGAGAAAAAAAGAAAGCTTATTTTTGAAACTAAGTTAGCACGACGTGATAGTAACTTTTGTTTTATCCGCAGGGAAAAAACACTGTCGAAGGGAGCTCTTGCAGCTCATACATCAAAAATACAAGTCAAAGCAGTCAAATAAATGGAGCAAGCACACAATTATAAACCCGGTATTTATTACACAACGTAATAATAAATACTATCACGGCGTTCCTGCGCTGAGTGGGTTGCCTATTGTAGGTGCCAGCACATGAAGGCAGCTTGACTTATTCAGATGTTAGCCCGTAGAAATAAGTGGTGTAAGGCAGTTGTCGTTTCCAACGAGATTATAACCTACTGACCGCGATAATCAGAGCTTGCTGAAAATCACAAGTAGCTAGCACAGCAGACTGTAGATCGGACTGTAATTTACGAACTCTAAGTATAGAGGGTTTGGTTTGGTTAATGGTTCATGGGGTTTAACGTCCCAAACCGACTCAGGCTATGAGGGACGCCGTCGTGAAGGGCTCCGGAAATTTCGACCACCTGGGGTTCTTTAACGTGCACTCGTACAGTACATGGGCCTCTAGAATTTCGCCTCCATCAAAATGCGACCGCCGCGGCCGGGATCGAACCCGCGCACAGGAACAATAATAATAATAACAATTATAAAAGTACACAATGTTTGTATTACTGTTTAATCTTTTAATTTACGCGTCTTCCGGGCCAGCAACCAAGCGCCATAACCACTGAGCCACCAGGGCTGCGTATAGCGGGTTTAATTTGGTCGACCAAACATAAGGATCGTGGCAGGGAGCATCTTCTGACAAGGGCTCGGTGAGGCTGTTTTCTCTCATTCAGCCGTTCAAACTACACGTTTGAACTATCGCTGTGTTCTTGTACACTGTAAGCTGCATACTCATGATTTACAACAGCGCAGCAAACAAGGACAAAAGAGAGACTAGACAAAACAAGCGCTCTAAAGGGATGAGCCAACAGTACTAGAAATAATATTAATGAGTGAAGAAAGTTGGGCGCGTTGGTATATATTCATATTATGACTGTATACCAACTCGCCCAACGTTCTTCACCTTCATACTAACCTGGAAATAAAAGAAACTATCTGCCTAAGAAAACTGACATCAACATTTGCCTAAGAAACCTGACATCAACATTGTTTCCTATGATTCTATAGCTTATCCCTTGACCCCCCTGAGCGTGCCATTCTAAAGTGACGCAATCTCAATGGCTGCGTTTTCCCCAGGGGAGTCTTATGTGCAGATCTCAAGTCTCCTCCTCAGTTCTCAAGCTCCCAGAAAATTATCCGTGTTCAATTCACAGTCTAAAAAAACTTCTGAAGTTTTTCTTCGGCGCTGCCTCAGAGGTATTTTTGTAAGTTTGAAGAAATGCTCTCGTGTAAAACAAAACTGGCACGTCTATGCTGTCAAAAAAAGATGGACAGATTTTTCTGCCTATTTTTCTCTAAAACACAGTGATATTAAATGGTCGCGCGCATCATAGCATGGTCGTGCACGAACCTTATTAAACGACCTCACTCGTTGTTTGTCGTCACGAGATATAAAGTCCAGATATCTAGCCAGGTGCCCAAACTTTGACGGAACTGCAGAGTCGCCTAACGATTTAATGTTAAGTTAACGATGTCATAACGAGAAAGTCGACCTTGTTGACGAACTCTCTTTGTACAAACAACAGCACGCCGCCGAAAGGAACAAATCTTGCTTGCTTCGTACTGCACCGGTTGCCACCGAGTGACGCCTCAAGGCAAGACATTTCGCCACTACTGAGTAGAACCGAAAAATAAAGCGTTATAAAATGATTATAGTTCAGACAGTGAACCAGGAAGTAATCAGCAGCGCTTTGTGCGAGGTCACTGGCGCCCGGGCACTTAAGCCAAGAGCGCGATCTTTCATTCATATTGTCACTGATAAACGGTCGAAGCACTCAAACCAGGTTTAATAAAACGTGCTTTGCGTGCAAGACAGCGGGGAGCTCGATCGAGGAAGAAGATAAAAACCTCTAGCCCCTAGAGTGCGCAAGGCATGGCAAGTCCTATCTAAAACAGTTCGGCCGCAGTATGGCGCCACTGGATTCATTGGTACTGTGGCAATATTCTTATTCCCCGAGATAAGCGCGAGGCACTGTCACAGTTGGCTCCTTAAAATCGCTGCATTCAGTAACTTCGTCTGGTTACGCGTTAAAACACGCGTCGCGTGACACGCATTCCCGGTTCGTGGCCTCCGTGAAGCGGGCCGTCGCCTTTCCGTTTCTCGTGGCACAGCTCGCGGGCGTACGCACGCTGCGGCGTGCGCCGACAGATGTTCGGCGCAATGACAGCGCGGAGTCAAACAGGGCGTGCACGAGGCTGGCCCGCTGTCGTGCCTCGGGACGATCGGGCTGTGCGGATTTGGCCTCTGCCGGCCGGCCGGCCGTGCACCTGCCGTGCCCGCGTCCAGTCAGTCGCCGCCAGGTGATCATCGATCAGCGCAGCGTCTCGCTGGAGCCATCTGATACCTGCGCTGCGGTCATTGCGGCGCCTGGGTGTGTCGCGCGCGGGACGTTCGCCGCGCGTGCTCTGCCCTCATGCACGCGTGGCCGAACGACGGCTGGGTGCACGCCGCAGGCTCACTCCTTTAGGCTTTGTTGCGGTTCGACAAAAAAAAAAAACTTCTCTTCGGACTGGCGACCTGTTTCAAGTACAAGTAAAAATGTAAATGAATATACTACGCCACGAGCGGAAAATGGCGAGGACTATGATATCACTGCTAGAGAGCAAGCTGCAAGCAACAACAATGAATAGCTGCCTTCCGTCCTCTTTAAAGGCCGCTTTTCTACGCATTGTCTTCGTATTTTACAGGCTTTGTTTTTCCTTTGACGCATCAATTTTGGCATCAATGTATTATCCTAGTTATGAGAGACACCATACTGGAGAGCGCCTGATTTTGCGCCGCCTAGATTTCGCCAGTCCACTCCTGAATTTTGGCACGTAAGCGTTTCTAGTCACCGTATCTCTCCGAGTGCCAAAACCACGGCAGCATGCTTAGTTGCGGAAAGTTGCGGCCCCGAGCCCCGTTTGTGGATGCAGGTCCGGCTTTGTTCTTCTACCTGCCTATCTGAATGATATCATGGCTCTAGCTGTGTGTCTTGTAAAGCGTTCAAAGTTTCAGCACCCGCCAGAATTTTGCGAGTATAAACCAGAGCTTGGAAAGCCTCGCGCTAAGAAAACACGTAGCGTGCCGTCCGATGTTGTTTCTTATCGTTTCGTCTGCCTGACGGCTGGTTTTGTAACGGACCTCAGAGTAATGTTTTTCGTCGATGTATTTTTGGGTGTATAGCCGCCGCGGTGGGTCAGTAGCTTTGGATTTCGGCTGCTCATTTCAATGTCACTGGATAGAATTCCTGTCGCGGCGGCTGCATTTCGATGGAGGCGAAATTAAAAGAAAAAACGCCCGTGAGTTTTGCGATGTCAGCGCATGTTAAGGAAACCCAGGTGACTTAAATTAATCCGGAGCTCTCCACTACGGCGTCGCTTATTACCTTTAAGCCGTTAAACTCCACATAGAATGCTATTTTTGTATATACGTATAACCAAGACAAAGTTAGCAACCCAAGCGCGCAACATTCCCAGTCCCTGCGCAGCTGACAGTACGATCAACAACGATCACAAACCTTTTACAGTTCATTGCATGCAGATAAGGTTTACTAAACAGAAGTCTGGTCAAACATGCTCTTCCAGGCGGTAAGCTCTACGTCTTAAGCGCTCAATCCGTATTAAGCTGGGTATCGTCAGTTGTCTATAAGACATGTCCGTTAAAACACATTTCGCGAGCCAGAAACCAATTATGACACGTTCATATCAAAGAAACCGAAGCACTCTTATTCCAATTACTTTAACTGTCAGATATTTTTTTGACAAGCATTAGGGGAGAAGGTAGACCTGCCGTACAGAATGAAAGTACTTGCAAGATGTTTACACGAAATTCAATCCTGGGTTAATCTTGTTTCATAAGAGCAAACACGCTCAAGAATAATAACAAAAAATTATTTCCTTCGTTAATGTGCGACTCGTGCCGCCCAGGCTTATTGAATTATTCTTCCTTCGCGTCCACGCGCCATCACCCAATTCAAGGTCCTAACTTGATCTGTTTTTTTTTTCTAACACGTGCCTTGACGCCGCACCAGTGTTTTTTTAACGTGCGATATTACTGCCCGGCGGTTTGTTCTTTCGCATTTTATTTGGTATACGCGCTGGTTCTTCACAAGGCTGCAGGTTTCGAGAATCAGCGGATTTGTCAAATTAAATAGAAACGTGAGATCAGCTAGATGAACAAAGCACGTATAACACCGTGTTTGAGCACATGTCTCAGATATAACAAAAATGTGTGTGGGGGGGGGGGGGGGTGCACCTAAGCTCCGTCTTAAGGATATTACACGATAGGTAATGGGTTAATTCCCATGTATGCAAGCGGTCATTCTCTACTTAACATTCATGGTTCCATGGAAGTCCTTAAACCACTCTTGTCGCAGTGGTGCAGCGGTTAAGCGATGAGCCGCTGCCCTGCGATGACAGGTGCTGCCACACGGTGGGACTTGTGCGAACCATGTCGCTCGTCTCGGGAAACCTCGCGCGACCAACCATTGATTTAACCGCCACCTGGCGGGGTGCCCAGCTTGCTCACAATATGGTGGGCAGGTTTGTGGTGACGCCCACAAGATTACGTGGGCCCAGGTGGCTCACCAGCCTCCTACGTTGCTTCTCTGGGGATTTTTCGTGGATTTTTCGCTCACGGCCAACGACACGAACAACAACGACGCCGAGTTTTCTGCCGCCCGAGCTCCTTAACGCTATCGCGTTAATAACAGCAGCAGGCAATATAATGCCTTTTGGTAGCAGCGCCGAAGCAGCAGAGTAAAATGCGGCCATCCCAAACATATTTGCGCAGGCTGACATCTCCCCTTCCACGACTATTGACGTCACGAGAGAAGGACAGCCAGTAGAAGATCACAAGTGGCGAGGATATAAGGTAAGCTCTCCGTCACCGTGGTCGGTTTAAACCTGACTGCGCTTCCTAATGAGTATTTTTTCGTTTTCGCTGCGAGCTGTCAGGTGCGGGTGTTTTCAAAGAAATCACGGCAAATGCGTTACGCAGTGACATATATTTTTATACTGTGATGCGATATAGGGGATGCTTTTCACCTCCGCTGAGTGGTAGGTCTTGCGAAACGCAGTCATGTGTACCGCAGCTAAGCGGTGTGCCAGCAGTCATGTGTGCCACGCAGACGCCAGGTCGGACCTGCGGTACGTACTCGCGGAAGCCCAATGCCGTTCTAATGGCTGATGTAGTCCACAAACTAAGCGCCTTGCGAACGCATCGAGTGGAGAGATCGGGCAGGGAGCCTCCCATTCGCTGGACGTACTTTCTTCGCTGAGGCGCATGCGTGAGCGCACGAAGCCGTCCGAAGCACTCTTTAAAGAGGAGAAATAGATGAAGTGGTCGAGGACAGCCGGAATGTGGGCCCTTTTCAGCCGCGGGTTGTATTTTACTTGGGCCGATCTACAAGCAGAGACGCCCGGCGCGGAATGCGGAGACGCCACCATTTGTCAGCTGTTCGAGAACGAGCCGGGTCAGCCCGCAGAAGGGCGCCTTTAGCGCCGCCCTTCTTTTATTTCTACCTCTCACCTGGTCGAGTTTGCCTGCAGTATTGGTTTCCCTTTCTAGCCCATCCCCTTCTCCCGTATTTTGTTTTTCTCACTCGAAACTCTCGTAGTTTCTTCACTTCTTTCCTGCACCGACCTCAGGCCGGGAATCCTGAGAAGGCAGCGAAGAGGACAAAGTTGATTGGCAGCGTTCGAACCGGTCATGGCAAGAAGAGGCCACCAACAAACACATCCGAAGAAGTTGAATTCTTGAAGACTCCTGCGCTCGCGGCGAGAAATTCAGAAGCGCTTGACGTATGTTCTGACACTTTTTTCTTAAACTCCTAAATATTGTGCGCACGATGAGTATAAGAAGCAAATGGTCGTAAGTAAACACTTGTACTCCGTGCTTCGTAACTGTCTTTTTTTTTGTTTCCCCAGGTACAGATGGTTTTTCCTGTTCTTCGGTTATAACGAAGAAAAGCAGGCTGTGAAGATGAAGGCGATTTATCGAGTTGGTAGCAATATAGCGGTTATCGTTGTGCTTGCAACACAGTCAGGCGCACAAGCTGGCAGAAAAATACACTTAGGCACGATTCCGTTGGCCTCCTGCCTTTCTGTATCAGCCATTGATCGTTCTGGTCCTCCGGTTAACAGGTGTTTGCCACCTGCCACGGTGGGCAGGTTGTTGTGGCATCACAAGGTCACGTGACCTAGGTGGCAGGTGGCCAATCTGCTTTTCCGCTCACCAACGCGGATTTCTTCTGCAGAACAGGAGCCACGACTATGTCATTACTGATATGTCAGTGTTCATTACGACTGCAATAAACCATTGTGTCGTGTATCTCCTGCTCTTCATCCACGCCATCCAAACACGCACAACACACATAATACACTTGATGCACCACTTTAATCACATAGCCATATTATGAATAACAAAGCATGACCACGATAAACAATGCAAAACAATGGCCACACAGAGCTAGCGCATCTAATTCGCGTAATCTACCGCCATATTTTCATCCTAGTTTCACCTTGGTGGCGCTCAGATACCGTCATTCAAGCCATTCTTCGTTGTACTCTCTAAACAGCAACACCAAGTGAGAAGGAGGAAAGCTCTTCCTTAATGAGTATTCAGTATGGCTCTGCTCGGAGGCGATAACGCGTTTCATTTCTTGCACCGCTATAAGGGACGTGCC